>NC_090656.1:147697082-148027082 GCF_040937935.1 Hyperolius riggenbachi
GCAGTGGCTGTCTGGCTCTGACCACTGCCTGCACCACTTTGCATAAGCTTCTCCAACTCATTAAAGTCCTCAAAATGTCTGCTCTGTAAGTGGGTCTGCAGGCACGAGGTACTCAATTTGTGGATATCACGACCTCTGCTGAGACTGAGATTGCAACTGTTGCAAATTGCACGGGTCGGGTCCACTGGGCACTTGGTGAAGTACCGCCAGACTGGGGACTTCAACCTGCTCTTTGAGCTTGAGGGCTGGGGTTTTTGGGTGTCCTTGGAGGATTGTGCCTTTTTGGTTTTAGTTAGAGGTTTGCTGTGGGTGGTGGTAGCGACTGAAGCAGCAGGCTGTGGCTCCTGTCTTCCATGCCCTGTGCTGGCCGCCTTACTGCTGCCGTGCCTCTGCGCCAGAGATGCCCCCTCCTCCGATGACGAGCTGCCTTCAACCAACGGTGCTGGTGGTACTGGTGGCACATAGGAAGGATCTATCAAGTCATCATCATCAACCCCAAACATATCCTGTGAGCCCGCCTCAACCAACTCCTCTACCACAACATCCCCTGCATCATGCCCCTCCTTCTCAGCACCAACAAAAAACTTCTGCACCTCAAACTCCTCCTCCTCCTCCTTGGATGGCCCCATGATCTCCAACTCATACTTCTCCAAAGCATCCCTGTACATGGTCACAGTCTCAGGGGAGAAGAGCGTGCTCATTGAGGACAGGCTGGTTGATGGGGTCACCGTGACCATGGCCTCAAGCGCTGGTGGAGGCCTGCTGCGGACCGGAGTGCTGATGGTGGTGGCACTGGTCTCGCTGGTGCTGGAGGCCTGGCTGGAAATGGTGGCTTCCTGCTCCGCCATCATTTCCACCACAGCCTGCACCTGACTCTCCCCAATAGACCCGTCTCAAAGATGGGCGCAACATGCTGCTGTTGCGCCTCTGCTCCCTCCTCCCTGCGGTCAGTGGCTGGCGGTGGACCAGTCCCAGACCTGCTGCTGTTGGCAGTGGCTCCTGCAATGGCGCTGCCTCTCCTGGTGGTGCCACGCCCTCTACCTCTACCTCTGCCAGTCATTGTGCACTATACAAATACAGTAAAAAAAAAAAATAGAAGAGGGCGGGACAGAGTGTAAACTTTAATAAAGTCTGTGTTGGTGGTGACTTGGTGGTGACTAGTAGTAGTAGTAGACAGTAGTAGTACTAGTACGCACGCAGGTAACTAAGAAACACCTAGCGTACTACACTATAAGTAAGTCATGTGGCAGATAGTCGGTGACAATTACAATCGGTCACACACGGTCAGACGCAATCAATCGATCAATAGGCTCGGGCAGGTGACAGACAGTAACAAGTCACTCACAACGGATGCTGGTGGTGGCCTGTATGTGTTGTAACTCTTATTTATTACATAAGTATGAGCGAAAAAAAGGGGAATGCTGGCACTGCAGGAGCCGTCCACTATCCAAGGAGGAGGGAGGGAGGGAGAGGCAACACAGTCCCAAACAATGGTATGTGCACAATGGATCCTCAGCGTGCTCAGGCAGAAGGTCAAGTCTTCATGCAAAATAAAGAAGGGGAAAGCGCCGGCACTGCTGTCACACACTTTATTCCAAGATAATAAAAACGTCAAAAAATTAACATTGTCCGTGCAAAATGTAAACAACACATACCCTGGGTGTCTGTGGATGCACCATCCACAGACACCCAGGGTATGTGTTGTAGAAGCGTAGAAGCGCATAACGCGCGAAACGGCCGTCAGGCTCTGCACCCTCTGCGCCCACCGCACCGGTGGGCGCAGAGGGTGCAGAGCCTGACGGCCGTTTCGCGCGTTATGCGCTTCTACGGAGGCTACAAGGGGGTGTTGGTGCCGGCAGACTTATATACTTTTCCTAGGTCTGCGTGCGGCGTTCCGCCGCCCGAAGCACCGCCTCCCCCGGGGACCATCACGGCACGTCTCTCCATTGGCCGCTACGAGCGTGGGCAGCTGGAGACGAGTGACGTCAGGTACTTCCTGACTACGGTGGCCTGTACGGGAAACACTCTATTAGGTTTCCCTAGCAACCTATGCAGACCAGGCCTATTGCGTAAGTCAGGAAGCATTGCTGCCATCTTGTGGCCAAAATGAATGCTGCAACTCAAAGTTGCAAAGTGCATAATAGTGCAGAATTAATCAATTTATAAATTCATAGGGGCAAATAAATGCATATATATAAAACATTACAGGTTTGAAACGTGGTCAAAATTATCACTGGACATAATTGGATTGCATGGGCATTATGTGCAAAATTGTGCAATAAATAATTATGAAAAATTGTAAAAAACGTGTAAAAATTGTGTTTATGTTGGCACTAAAAATCCATAAAGGGGAAGTGAAATAAGGGGGGGGGGGGGAATAAGACACCTGTCACGGTGAATAATATGTGAAACAATAGTGGTAGTGGACCTAAAAACCAAATGCGTCCAGGACTCTGATCCTAGTGGAAATGTGCTATATGCCACTTGTGCTGACAAAAAGGTGATGGACAAAATGTTGGAAATCTAAAAACAATAAGCAAGGGGGAACAATGATGTTAAATGTTCCCCCTCACTGGGCGGGCCACAGTGAATCTAAGGAGGCGAAGGACATTAGTATCATATCATATGCATTACTAGAAAAGTTGGTAAATAACATCAACAGGTTGGAACCGTATACATATATGGGGTTGAAACCACCTATGTAACCAGAGTTATCTATAGGTGGCTAGGCACACCAAAGGGTATAGTAACAGTGAAGGGTCATAAAGAGCATGGATGCATATGGGGATAGGGAGAGGGGAAGGGGGGAAGAACTGGGAATGGGGGGATGGGAATGAAGGTGGGGAGGGGGAAAGGGGAAAAGGAAAGGAAAAAGGGTAAAGGACAGGGAAGGGAATGTCCATGCTTAATGCAACAGGAAGAGTTCTTCTAATATACTCTAAAAGTTTGTCAGTCCCTTAATGGGACAGGGAGGCACAATTTGGGAAATCAAGGGTCCAAGAAACAAGAAAGATCAGTGTGATCGTTCATTCCGAGTGGGCCCATGGCATCAGTCCTTAATATCATGCGGGCCTCTTCTCTTTTCAGGTTTCTTTCCCTATTACCTCCACGTCTTGGAGGTGGTACCTGCAACAATCCTGCAAAGGTCAGCTTAGTGGGGTCTCCTTGGTGGGCCTCTCTCATGTGGGCAATCACCCGAGTGGAACCTTTGCCCGACCCGATTGAGTGAAAATGTTCGCGAAACCTCCTATTCAAAGACCTAGTGGTTTCCCCTATATAGAATCTGCCACAGGGGCACCACAATGCATAAACGGAAAAAGTCGTCTGACAAGTGAAAAAATCCCGTACGTAACGACGTATTGGGCCCACCTGGTAAAAAGAGCCAGTGGCCATGTTTTCACACGATACGCACCGGCCACATCTGTGGTTCCCCTGAGGCAGATGGCTGCTCAGCCAGTTACTATCACTACTCTGTGACCGGAATTCACTCCTGCTGATCTTTGAGCCAACGGTTGAGGCCCTCCTAAAAGAGAATAGGGGTCCTTCTTCAACCAATGGCTTCAAGATAGGGTCTCTCAAAAGGATATCCCAATTCTTCTTGGTGATCTCCTTAATCTTGTCAGCCATGGGGGTATAATCAAACGTGAATGGGACCTGTCCTCTTTTTAAGTTTTTCTTCCTTCCTTTGCTCCGTCTTTCCAGAAGTTGTTTCCTGTTCATTCTATTAGCCTCCTTAAAGGCTTTCTGGATGACTTCTTGTTCATACCCTCTATCCATAAGTCTTCCTCCCAATTCTTCTGATTGGAATACAAAGTTTGCGTCATCCGCATTGTTTCTCTGCAGCCTAAGGAACTGACTATAGGGTATTGATTGGGTCACATGGTTAGGATGAAAACTTGATCTGTGTAGGAGGACATTAGAGGCGGTTGGTTTCCTAAAACCCCTGGGGATCAGGGTGTTGCCCTGCACCTCTAACTCCAAGTCCAGGAAGGCAACCCTTTTGCAATCGATTGTGGCAGTAAATGCCATATTCATAGTATTGTTGTTTAAATACGCTAGGAAGTCATCAAAGGTTGCACAAGTCCCAGACCAAAAGATAAGGATGTCGTCCACATATCTGGACCACATCCTGAGGTGCCGCTGGAACGGGTTTGAAGGTATATGAATATATTGTTTCTCAAACCAAGCAAGGAAGATATTGGCATAGGTGCAGGAGACGGCCGTACCCATGGCGGTCCCCGACACCTGCCAATACCAAGCACCGTCGAATAGAAATGCATTATGTGACAGGACAAACATGAGACACTCACATATAAAGTTCTTGAAGTCTTCACTTCTGTTTGTTCTGTCCAGAAAGACTCTCACAGCCTGCACCCCCAAATTATGGGGGATGCGGCTGTAGAGGCTTTCTACGTCAATGGTTGCAAGCAGATCACCCTTAACCCACGTTAAAGTGTCGAGACCCACAAGGACATCCAATGTGTCCTGTAGATGAGAGGGAATTTCATCGAACAGGGGTCTCAGGACGTGGTCCAGATATCTGGACAACCTTTCGGTAACCGACCCAATGCCCGAGACAATGGGTCGGCCCGGGGGGTTGGTCTGGGACCTGTGCACCTTGGGTATATGGTACCACACTGGTTTGATGGGAAAGTCCGGCAGTAAGTCTTTTGCTAGCTTGGGGTCTAATACTCCCTTCTCAGCACCCTCTCTTAAAAGAGACCTCAAACGGTCCTGGTAAGTTATAGTAGGGTCCCGGCGTAATGGCCTGTAGGTACTGGTGTCTTGCAATTGCCTCAAAGCTTCTGTTCTATATTGCTCCCTTGTCATGATAACAATTGCTCCACCCTTGTCTGCGTGTTTTATCTGAAGGTCCGGTCTTTTCTGCAGCCATTGCAAGGCTCTTTCCTCCTGTGGTGACAGATTCTTAGGACTTCGTGGATAAATTTCCGCTTTTATTTCTTTTTTCATGATTTTTTGGAAGATATCCAAGCTAGATCCAGGCTGTACAGTAAATGGTACTAAAGATTTGCAAGCTTTAAAATTGGTCTGTAGAGTTTTTAGCATCTTATCCTTAGACTCCTCATCCTCTAACTCCTTAAGTATTTCAAGGTTGAGAAGATCCTGCTGGTCCCATTCAAGACCAGGACTGAAACCAAGTGAACTTATCATGGTGCCTCGTCCCACATTTGCTTGCTTGCTTGTGACGAAATCTTTCTTAGCAAACTGTAGCTGTATATTTAATCTTCTTATGTTTTTGTATAAATCTATTCTGTACTGGACATAATCAAATTCTGTGGTGATACTAAAGTTAAGTCCCTTCTGCAACAAACTCATAGTGCCCTCCGGAAGATGGTACTCCGTTAAATTTAAGATTTGCAGTTGTTCGTGGGAAGGGTCCTGCAACCTCAGTTCCTTCTCCGTTTCGGTTGTGCCGGGTCTTTCCTGTCTTCCCAGGAAACGTTCCTCCCTTTCCTCTTTTGCCTTTTTCTTGCCTCTCCCCCTCCTTGTCCTCCTCCTAAAGGGCGTCCCTCCGGCCTTGTGTCAACAGGCTGCCCCCTCAACTTCGGCTTAGTGTTCTCATCATCGCTGGAGTCTGACTCAGTAGTCCAATGGCCCTTGCCTTTTCTCGGGGGCCTTTGCGTCTTTGTCCTCTGCCAAGAAAATAATCGTTTAAGTGTGTAGTCCTCCTTGTCCCTCTGGAATTTACGCAATTTGCGTTCTTTGACAGTATCCTGTTCCTGTATCACTGTTAGTTTACGATCGATACGTTTCAAGGTTTTTGTATACTGCTCTCGATTAACCAATCCTAGGTATTGTGTTTTAATTGTATCAATTTCTTTCAACACCTTGGTGTGCTCTTGTTTCGTACGTTCAAGTACTATGTCTTGCAGACGGACGGCCTGCTCAATGAAGGCTCCCTTCCATTTCTTGACAAAATCCTCGTTGTCCTGGTACTCCGACGGTTCGGCGTACCTCCTAAAACCCCGTGCTGTTATACCATCATCTTTGTATTGCTGTAATGTGGTTTTTGTCCAAAACAACTTCACCTCCTTTTCACTTAGCCTTTCCAGGTTAGTTTCCGCCACCCTAGCACCCACCGTTTTATTGGCTATTGTCGATGCGGCAGGATTTTTGAAGAATGTCTTCACATCATTCCTGCCTTTTTCAACTGCCACCCCCTCTTGTTCCTCTCCACTCAGGGAATCTTCGTTTTCAGAATCAGAATACACTGCATCATTACTAGTGGTCATGGATGTCATAGCTGCGTGCTCAAGCAAACAATAATAAAGGTTCCAAGATGTCACATAAGTATGAGCGAAAAAAAAGGGGAATGCTGGCACTGCAGGAGCCATCCACTATCCAAGGAGGGGGGAGGGAGGGAGAGGCAACACAGTCCCAAACAATGGTATGTGCACAGTGGATCCTCAGCGTGCTCAGGCAGAAGGTCAAGTCTTCATGCAAAATAAAGGAGGGGAAAGCGCCGGCACTGCTGTCACACACTTTATTCCAAGATAATAAAAACGTCAAAAAATGAACATTGTCCGTGCAAAATGTAAACCACACATACCCTGGGTGTCTGTGGATGGTGCGGTGGGCACAGAGGGTGCAGAGCCTGACGGCCGTTTCGCGCGTTATGCGCTTCTACGGAGGCTACAAGGGGGTGTTGGTGCCGGCAGACTTATATACTTTTCCTAGGTCGGCGTGCGGCGATCCGCCGCCCGAAGCACCGCCTCCCCCGGGGACCATCACGGCACGTCTCTCCATTGGCCGCTACGAGCGTGGGCAGCTGGAGACGAGTGACGTCAGGTACTTCCTGACTACGGTGGCCTGTACGGGAAACACTCTATTAGGTTTCCCTAGCAACCTATGCAGACCAGGCCTATTGCGTAAGTCAGGAAGCATTGCTGCCATCTTGTGGCCAAAATGTATGCTGCAACTCAAAGTTGCAAAGTGCATAATAGTGCAGAATTAATCAATTTATAAATTCATAGGGGCAAATAAATGCATATATATAAAACATTACAGGTTTGAAACGTGGTCAAAATTATCACTGGACATAATTGGATTGCATGGGCATTATGTGCAAAATTGTGCAATAAATAATTATGAAAAATTGTAAAAAACGTGTAAAAATTGTGTTTATGTTGGCACTAAAAATCCATGAAGGGGAAGTGAAATAAGGGGGGGGGGGGGAATAAGACACCTGTCACGGTGCATAATATGTGAAACAATAGTGGTAGTGGACCTAAAAACCAAATGCGTCCAGGACTCTGATCCTAGTGGAAATGTGCTATATGCCACTTGTGCTGACAAAAAGGTGATGGACAAAATGTTGGAAATCTAGAAACAATAAGCAAGGGGGAACAAGGATGTTAAATGTTCCCCCTCACTGGGCGGGCCACAGTGAATCTTAGGAGGCGAAGGACATTAGTATCATATCATATGCATTACTAGAAAAGTTGGTAAATAACATCAACAGGATGGAACCGTATACATATATGGGGTTGAAACCACCTATGTAACCAGACCCTTGATTTCCCAAATTGTGCCTCCCTGTCCCATTAAAGGACTGACAAACTTTTAGAGTATATTAGAAGAACTCTTCCTGTTGCATTAAGCATGGACATTCCCTTCCCTGTCCTTTACCCTTTTTCCTTTCCTTTTCCCCTTTCCCCCTCCCCACCTTCATTCCCATCCCCCCATTCCCAGTTCTTCCCCCCTTCCCCTCTCCCTATCCCTATATGCATCCATGCTCTTTATGACCCTTCACTGTTACTATACCCTTTGGTGTGCCTAGCCACCTATAGATAACTCTGGTTACATAGGTGGTTTCAACCCCATATATGTATACGGTTCCATCCTGTTGATGTTATTTACCAACTTTTCTAGTAATGCATATGATATGATACTAATGTCCTTCGCCTCCTAAGATTCACTGTGGCCCGCCCAGTGAGGGGGAACATTTAACATCCTTGTTCCCCTTCACTGGGGAACTCTTATTTATTACACACACTACAGATGATAATAAAATCACACAGTAATAACAGTGAAAAAAGAAATAAGTGAATGGGTGCTAGTAGTCTAGTAGTATAGTAGTAGACACTAGTAGTAGTACGCACGCAGGTAACTAAGAAACACCTAGCGTAGTACGCTATAAGTAAGTTGTGCGGCAGACAGTCGGTGACAATTACAATTGGTCACACACGGTCAGATGCAATCAATCGATCAATAGGTTTGGGCAGGTGACAGACAGTCACAAGTCACTCACAACGGATGCTGGTGGTGGCCTGTATGTGTTGTAACTCTCTTATTTATTACACACACTACAGATGATAATAAAATCACACAGTAACAGTAAAAAAAAAAAGTGAAAGGGTACTAGTAGACTAGTAATATAGTAGTAGACACTAGTAGTAGTACGCACGCAGGTAATTAAGAAACACCTAGCGTACTACGCTATAAGTAAGTCGTGCGGCAGACAGTCGGTGACAATTACAATCGGTCACACACGGTCAGACACAATCAATAGATCAATAGGCTCGGGCAGGTGACAGACAGTCACAAGTCACTCACAACAGATGCTGGTGGTGGCCTGTATGTGTTGTAACTCTTATTTATTACACACACCAGTGTTGCTTGCGAATTTTCGCCAAAGCCATTTTCGCATCGAAAATCCCATTTTCGATTTCGCCGAATTTTCGCGAAAATAACTACTATTTTCGCTTCAAAGGGCGAAATTTCGCATTAATATTTTCGCATTAATTTTCGCCTAAAGTCCGTTTTTTTCGCGTTGAATATCTAAGCCCCCTTAAAAGCTAGAATCACCAAAGTTGCAGGGTATATTAAAGAGATATGTGGGTACAAGAGGAAAAAGACATTTTTCAAAAAGACCTTATAGTTTTTGAGAAAATCGATTTTAAAGTTTCAAAGGAAAAAAGTATACATTTAAATGCAGTAAATGACAGTTACTTAAAGGGATACTGTTGGAGGGGTCGGGGTAAAATTAGTTGAAGTTACCCGGGGGTTCTAGCGGTCCCCCACAGACATCCTGTGCCCACGCAGCCACTCCCCAATGCCCCGCCTCTGGTTCACTTCTGGAATTTCAGACTTTAAAGTCTGAAAACCACTGCGCCTGCGTTGCCATGTCCTCACTCCCGCTGATGGTACCAGGAGCATACTGCGCAGGCCCAGTATGGTCTGTGCTTGTGCCGTGTGCTCCTGGTGACATCAGGGGAAGCAAGGACACGGCAACGCAGGCACAGTAGTTTTCAGACTTTAAAGTCTGAAATTCCAGAAGTGAACTGGAGGCAGGGCCGGAGCATCGGTGAGTGGCTGCGCGGGCACAGGATGCCTGCGGGGGACCATTAGAAGCCCCAGGTAACTTCAACTCATTTTCCCCCGACCCCCCCCCCCCCCTACAGTATCTCTTTAAGCAAACCTAGAGGTAGTGTAAAATTACTAATATCAAAAGAAAGGGCCAAGTGCCAAGTGCAAACTGCCAAGTGCAAAGGGCCAAGTGCAAGGGCCAAGTGCAAAGGGCCAAGTGCAAAGGGCCAAGTGCATAGGCAAAGGCCCAAGTGCAAAGGGCCAAGTGCAAAGGCCCAAGTGCAAAGGGCCAATTGCACGTGCAAAGGGCCAAGTGCAAAGGGCCAAGTGCAAAGGGCCAAGTGCAAAGGCAAAGGGCCAATTGCAAGTGCAAAGGGCCAAGTGCAAAGGCAAAGGGCCAAGTGCAAAGGGCCAAGTGCAAGTGCAAAGGGCCAAGTGTCAAATGAAAAGGGCCAAGTGCAAAGGCAAAGGGCCAAGAGCCAAGGGCTCTTTGCACTTGGCCCTTTGCACTTGGCCCTTTTCATTTGACCCTTGGCCCTTTGCACTTGCACTTGGCCGTTTGCACTTGGCACTTGTTCTTGGCACTTGGCCCTTGGCACTTGGCCGTTTGCACTTGGCACTTGCTCTTGGCTCTTGGCCCTTTGCACTTGGCACTCGGCCCTTTGCACTTGGCAGTTTGCACTTGACACTTAGCCCATGGCACTTACACTTGGCCCTTTCTTTTGATATTAGTAAATTTACACTACTGCTAGGTTTGCTACAGTAACTGTCATTTACTGCATTTAAATGTATACTTTTTTTCCTTTGAAACTTTAAAGTCGATTTTCTCAAAAACTATAAGGTCTTTTTGAAAAATTTCTTTTTCCTCTTGTACCCACATATCTCCTTAATATACCCTGCAAATTTGGTGATTCTAGCTTGTAAGGGGGCTTAGAAATTCAACGCGAAAAAAACGGACTTTAAGCGAAAATTAATGCGAAAATATTCGGCGAATTTTCGCCTTTCGAAACGAAAATAGTACTTATTTTCGCGAAAATTCGGCGAAAAGAATATTTGCATTTTCGCTCATCACTGACACACACTACAGATGATAATAAAATCACGCAGTAACAGTGAAAAAAAAAGTGAACGGGTACTAGTAGACTAGTAGTATAGTAGTAGACACTAGTAGTAGTACGCACGCAGGTAACTAAGAAACACCTAGCGTACTACGCTATAAGTAAGTCGTGCGGCAGACAGTCGGTGACAATTACAATCGGTCACACACGGTCAGACACAATCAATCGATCAATAGGCTCGGGCAGGTGATCGACAGTCACAAGTCACTCACAACGGATGCTGGTGGTGGCCTGTATGTGTTGTAACTCTTATTTATTACACACACTACAGATGATAATAAAATCACACAGTAACAGTGAAAAAAAAATAAGTGAACGGGTACTAGTAGACTAGTAGTATAGTAGTAGACACTAGTAGTAGTACGTACGCAGGTAACTAAGAAACACCTAGCGTACTACGCTATAAGTAAGTCGTGCGGCAGACAGTCGGTGACAATTACAATTGGTCACACACGGTCAGATGCAATCAATCGATCAATAGGTTTGGGCAGGTGACAGACAGTCACAAGTCACTCACAACGGATGCTGGTGGTGGCCTGTATGTGTTGTAACTCTCTTATTTATTACACACTACAGATGATAATAAAATCACACAGAAACAGTGAAAAAAAAAATAAGTGAACGGGTACTAGTAGTAAAGTAGTAGACGCTAGTAGTAGTACGCACGCAGGTAACTAAGAAACACCTAGTGTACTACGCTATAAGTAAGTCGTGCAGCAGACAGTCGGTGACAATTACAATCGGTCACACACGGTCAGACGCAATCAATCATTCAATAGGCTCGGGCAGGTGACAGACAATCACAAGTCACTCACAACGGATGCTGGTGGTGGCTTGTATGTGTTGTAACTCTTATTTATTACACACACTACAGATGATAATAAAATCACACAGTAACAGTGAAAAAAAAAATAAGTGAACGGGTAATAGTAGACTAGTAGTATAGTAGTAGACACTAGTAGTAGTACGCACGCAGGTAACTAAGAAACACCTAGCGTACTACGCTATAAGTAAGTCGTGCGGCAGACAGTCGGTGACAATTACAATTGGTCACACACGGTCAGATGCAATCAATCGATCAATAGGTTTGGGCAGGTGACAGACAGTCACAAGTCACTCACAACGGATGCTGGTGGTGGCCTGTATGTGTTGTAACTCTCTTATTTATTACACACTACAGATGATAATAAAATCACACAGAAACAGTGAAAAAAAAAATAAGTGAACGGGTACTAGTAGTAAAGTAGTAGACGCTAGTAGTAGTACGCACGCAGGTAACTAAGAAACACCTAGTGTACTACGCTATAAGTAAGTCGTGCGGCAGACAGTCGGTGACTTTTATAATCGGTCACACACAGTCAGACGCAATCAATCGATCAATAGGCTCGGGCAGGTGACAGACAGTCACAAGTCACTCACAACGGATGCTGGTGGTGGCCTGTATGTGTTGTAACTCTTATTTATTACACACTAAAGATGATAATAAAATCACACAGTAAAAGTGAAAAAAAAAATAAGTGAATGGGTACTAGTAGTCTAGTATAGTAGTAGACACTAGTAGTAGTACGCACGCAGGTAACTAAGAAACACCTAGCGTACTACACTATAAGTAAGTCATGCGGCAGACAGTCGGTGACAATTACAAATGGTCACACACGGTCAGATGCAATCAATCGATCAATAGGCTCGGGCAGGTGACAGACAGTCACAAGTCACTCACAACGGATGCTCATGGTGGCCTGTATGTGTTGTAACTCTTAATTATTACACACACTACAGATGATAATAAAATCACACACTAACAGTGAAAAAAAAAATAAGTGAACGGGTAATAGTAGACTAGTAGTATAGTAGTAGACACTAGTAGTAGTACGCACGCAGGTAACTAAGAAACACCTAGCGTAGTACGCTATAAGTAAGTCGTGCGGCAGACAGTCGGTGACAATTACAATCGGTCACACACGGTCAGACGCAATTAATCGATCAATAGGCTCGGGCAGGTGACAGACAGTCACAAGTCACTCACAACGGATGCTGGTGGTGGCCTGTATGTGTTGTAACTCTTATTTATTACACACTACAGATGATAATAAAATCACACAGTAAAAGTGAAAAAAAAAAGTGAACGGGTACTAGTAGTATAGTAGTAGACACTAGTAGTAGTACGCACGCAGGTAACTAAAAAACACCTAGCGTACTACACTATAAGTAGGTCGTGTGGCAGACTGTCGGTGACTATTACAATCGGTCACACACGGTCAGATGCAATCAATTGATCAATAGGCTCAGGCAGGTGACAGACAGTCACAAGTCACTCACAACGGATGCTGGTGGTGGCCTGTATGTGTTGTAACTCTTATTTATTACACACTACAGATGATAATAAAATCACACAGTAACAGTGAAAAAAGAAATAAGTGAACGAGTACTAGTAGGCTAGTAGTATAGTAGTAGACACTAGTAGTAGTACGCACGCAGGTAACTAAGAAACACCTAGCGTACTACGCTATAAGTAAGTTGTGCGGCAGACAGGCGGTGTCAATTACAATCGGTCACACACGGTCAGACGCAATAAATCCATCAATAGGCTCGGGCAGGTGACAGACAGTCACAAGTACCTCACAAAGGATGCAGGTGGTGGCCTGTATGTGTTGTAGCTCTTATTTATTACACACTACAGATGATAATAAAATCACACAGTAACAGTGAAAAAAAAAATAAGTGAACGGGTACTAGTAGTAAAGTAGTAGACGCTAGTAGTAGGTCGCACGCAGGTAACTAAGAAACACCTAGCGTACTACGCTATAAGTAAGTCGTGCGGCAGACAGTCGGTGACAATTACAATCGGTCACACACGGTCAGACGCAATCAATCAATCAATAGGCTCGGACAGGTGACAGACAGTCACAAGTCACTCACAACGGATGCTGGTGGTGGCCTGTATGTGTTGTAACTCTTATTTATTACACACTACAGACGATAATAAAATCACACAGTAACAGTGAAAAAAAAAATAAGTGAACGGGTACTAGTAGTAAAGTAGTAGACGCTAGTAGTAGGTCGCACGCAGGTAACTAAGAAACACCTAGCGTACTACGCTATAAGTAAGTCGTGCGGCAGACAGTCGGTGACAATTACAATCGGTCACACACGGTCAGACGCAATCGATCAATAGCCTCGGACAGGTGACAGACAGTCACAAGTCACTCACAACGGATGCTGGTGGTGGCCTGTATGTGTTGTAACTCTTATTTATTACACACACTACAGATGATAATAAAATCACACAGTAACAGTGAAAAAAAAAAATAAGTGAACGGGTACTAGTAGACTAGTAGTATAGTAGTAGACACTAGTAGTAGTACGCACGCAGGTAACTAAGAAACACCTAGCGTACTACGCTACAAGTAAGTCGTGCGGCAGGCAGTCGGTGACTATTATAATCGGTCACACACGGTCAGACGCAATCAATCGATCAATAGGCTCGGGCAGGTGACAGACAGTCACAAGTCACTCACAACGGATGCTGGTGGTGGCCTGTATGTGTTGTAACTCTTATTTATTACACACTACAGATGATAATAAAATCACACAGTAACAGTGAAAAAAAAAATGAGTGAACGGGTACTAGTAGTCACAAGTCACTCACAACGGATGCTGGTGGTGGCCTGTATGTGTTGTAACTCTTATTTATTAAACACTACAGATGATAATAAAATCACACAGTAACAGTGAAAAAAAATAAGTGAACGAGTAATAGTGGACTAGTAGTATAGTAGTAGACACTAGTAGTAGTACGCACGCAGGTAACTAAGAAACACTTAGCGTACTACACTATAAGTAAGTTGTGCGGCAGACAGTCAGTGACAATTACAATTGGTCACACACGGTCAGACGCAATCAATCCATCAATAGGCTCGGGCAGGTGACAGACAGTCACAAGTCAATCACAACTGATGCTGGTGGTGGCCTGTATGTGTTGTAACTCTTATTTATTACACACTACAGATGATAATAAAATCACACAGTAACAGTGAAAAAAGAAATAAGTGAACGGGTACTAGTAGACTAGTAGTATAGTAGTAGACACTAGTAGTAGTACGCACGCAGGAAACTAAGAAACACCTAGAGTACTACGCTATAAGTAAGTCGTGCGGCAGACAGTCGGTGACAATTACAATCGGTCACACACGGTCAGATGCAATCAATCGATCAATAGCCTCGGGCAGGTGACAGACAGTCACAAGTCACTCACAACGGATGCTAGTGGTGGCCTGTATGTGTTGTAACTCTTATTTATTACACACTACAGATGATAATAAAATCACACAGTAACAGTGAAAAAAAAAATAAGTGAACGGGTACTAGTAGTATAGTAGTAGACACTAGTAGTAGTACACACGCAGGTAACTAAGAAACACCTAGCGTACTACGCTATAAGTAAGTCGTGCGGCAGACTGTCGGCGACTATTACAATTGGTCACACATGGTCAGACGCAATCAATCGATCAATAGGCTCGGGCAGGTGACTGACAGTCACAAGTCACTTACAACGGATGCTGGTGGTGGCCTGTATGTGTTGAAACTCTTATTTATTACACACTACAGATGATAATAAAATCACACAGTAACAGTAAAAAAAAAAAAGTGAACGGGTACTAGTAGTATAGTAGTAGACACTAGTAGTAGTACACACGCAGGTAACTAAGAAACACCTAGCGTACTACGCTATAAGTAAGTCGTGCGGCAGACAGTCGGTGACAATTACAATCGGTCACACACGGTCAGACGCAATCAATCGATCAATAGGCTCAGGCAGGTGACAGACAGTCACAAGTCACTCACAACGGATGCCGGTGGTGGCCTCTATGTGTTGTAACTCTTATTTATTACACACTACAGATGATAATAAAATCACACAGTAACAGTGAAAAAAGAAAATAAGTGAAAGGGTACTAGTAGACTAGTAGTATAGTAGTAGACACTAGTAGTAGTACGCACGCTGGTAACTAAGAAACACCTAGCGTACTACGCTATAAGTAAGTCGTGCGGCAGACTGTCGGCGACTATTACAATTGGTTACACACGGTCAGACGCAATCAATCGATCAATAGGCTCGGGCAGGTGACAGACAGTCACAAGTCACTCACAACGGATGCTGGTGGTGGCCTGTATGTGTTGAAACTCTTATTTATTACACACTACAGATGATAATAAAATCACACAGTAACAGTGAAAAAAGAAATAAGTGAACGGGTACTAGTAGACTAGTAGTATAGTGGTAGACACTAGTAGTAGTACGCACGCAGGTAACTAAGAAACACCTAGTATACTATGCTATAAGTAAGTTGTGCGGCAGACAGTCGGTGACAATTACAATCGGTCACACACGGTCAGACGCAATCAATCGATCAATAGGCTCGGGCAGGTGACAGACAGTCACAAGTCACTCACAACGGATGCTGGTGGTGGCCTGTATGTGTTGTAACTCTTATTTATTACACACTACAGATGATAATAAAATCACACAGTAACAGTGAAAAAAAAATAAGTGAATGGGTACTAGTAGACTAGTAGTATAGTAGTAGACACGCTGGTAACTAAGAAACACCTAGCGTACTACGCTATAAGTAAGTCGTGCGGCAGACAGTCTATGACAATTACAATCGGTCACACACGGTCAGACGCAATCAATCGATCAATAGGCTCAGGCAGGTGACAGACAGTCACAAGTCACTCACAACGGATGCTGGTGGTGGCCTGTATGTGTTGTAACTCTTATTTATTACACACTACAGATGATAATAAAATCACACAGTAACAGTGAAAAAAGAAATAAGTGAACGGGTACTAGTAGACTAGTAGTTTAGTAGTAGACACTAGAAGTAGTACGCACGCAGGTAACTAAGAAACACCTAGCGTACTACGCTATAAGTAAGTCATGCGGCAGACAGTCGGTGACAATTACAATCGGTCACACACGGTCAGACGCAATCAATCGATCAATAGGCTCAGGCAGTTGTCAGAGAGTCACAAGTCACTCACAACGGATGCTGGTGGTGGCCTGTATGTGTTGTAAATCTTATTTATTACACACTACAGATGATAATAAAATCACAAAGTAACAGTGAAAAAAGAAATAAGTGAACAGGTACTAGTAGACTAGTAGTATAGTAGTAAACACTAGTAGTAGTACGCACGCAGATAACTAAGAAACACCTAGCGTACTACGCTATAAGTAAGTCGTGCGGCAGACAGTCGGTGACAATTACAATCGGTCACACACGGTCAGACGCAATCAATCGATCAATAGGCTCAGGCAGGTGACAGACAGTCACAAGTCACTCACAACGGATGCTAGTGGTGGCCTGTATGTGTTGTAACTCTTATTTATTACACACTACAGATGATAATAAAATCACACAGTAACAGTGAAAAAAAAAATAAGTGAACGGGTACTAGTAGTATAGTAGTAGACACTAGTAGTAGTACACACGCAGGTAACTAAGAAACACCTAGCGTACTACGCTATAAGTAAGTCGTGCGGCAGACAGTCGGTGACAATTACAATCGGTCACACACGGTCAGACGCAATCAATCAATCAATCAGTAGGCTAGGGCAGGTGACAGACAGTCACAAGTCATTTACAACAGATGCTGGTGGTGGCCTGTATGTGTTGTAACTCTTTTTTATTACATACTTTAGATGATAATAAAATCACACAGTAACAGTGAAAAAAAAATAAGTGAATGGGTACTAGTAGTATAGTAGTAGACACTAGTAGTAGTACACACGCAGGTAACTAAGAAACACCTAGCGTACTACGCTATAAGTAAGTCGTGCGGCAGACTGTCGGCGACTATTACAATTGGTTACACACGGTCAGACGCAATCAATCGATCAATAGGCTCAGGCAGGTGACAGACAGTCACAAGTCACTCACAACGGATGCTGGTGGTGGCCTGTATGTGTTGAAACTCTTATTTATTACACACTACAGATGATAATAAAATCACACAGTAACAGTGAAAAAAAAAATAAGTGAACGGGTACTAGTAGTATAGTAGTAAACACTAGTAGTAGTACACACGCAGGTAACTAAGAAACACCTAGCGTACTACGCTATAAGTAAGTCGTGCGGCAGACTGTCGGCGACTATTACAATTGGTCACACACGGTCAGACGCAATCAATCGATCAATAGGCTCGGGCAGGTGACAGACAGTCACAAGTCACTTACAACGGATGCTGGTGGTGGCCTGTATGTGTTGAAACTCTTATTTATTACACACTACAGATGATAATAAAATCACACAGTAACAGTGAAAAAAAAAATAAGTGAACGGGTACTAGTAGTATAGTAGTAGACACTAGTAGTAGTACACACGCAGGTAACTAAGAAACACTTAGCGTACTACGCTATAAGTAAGTCGTGCGGCAGACTGTCGGCGACTATTACAATTGGTCACACACGGTCAGACGCAATCAATCGATCAATAGGCTCGGGCAGGTGACAGACAGTCACAAGTCACTCACAACGGATGCTGGTGGTGGCCTGTATGTGTTGTAAATCTTATTTATTACACACTACAGATGATAATAAAATCACAAAGTAACAGTGAAAAAAGAAATAAGTGAACGGGTACTAGTAGACTAGTAGTATAGTAGTAGACACTAGTAGTAGTACGCACGCAGGTAACTAAGAAACACCTAGTATACTATGCTATAAGTAAGTTGTGCGGCAGACAGTCGGTGACAATTACAATCGGTCACACACGGTCAGACGCAATCAATCGATCAATAGGCTCGGGCAGGTGACAGACAGTCACAAGTCACTCACAACGGATGCTGGTGGTGGCCTGTATGTGTTAAAACTCTTATTTATTACACACTACAGATGATAATAAAATCACACAGTAACAGTAAAAAAAAAATAAGTGAACGGGTACTAGTAGTATAGTAGTAGACACTAGTAGTAGTACACACGCAGGTAACTAAGAAACACCTAGCGTACTACGCTATAAGTAAGTCGTGCGGCAGACAGTCGGTGACAATTACAATCGGTCACACACGGTCAGACGCAATCAATCGATCAATAGGCTCAGGCAGGTGACAGACAGTCACAAGTCACTCACAACGGATGCCGGTGGTGGCCTCTATGTGTTGTAACTCTTATTTATTACACACTACAGATGATAATAAAATCACACAGTAACAGTGAAAAAAGAAAATAAGTGAAAGGGTACTAGTAGACTAGTAGTATAGTAGTAGACACTAGTAGTAGTACGCACGCTAGTAACTAAGAAACACCTAGCGTACTACGCTATAAGTAAGTCGTGCGGCAGACTGTCGGCGACTATTACAATTGGTTACACACGGTCAGACGCAATCAATCGATCAATAGGCTCGGGCAGGTGACAGACAGTCACAAGTCACTCACAACGGATGCTGGTGGTGGCCTGTATGTGTTGAAACTCTTATTTATTACACACTACAGATGATAATAAAATCACACAGTAACAGTGAAAAAAAAATAAGTGAACGGGTACTAGTAGTATAGTAGTAGACACTAGTAGTAGTACACACGCAGGTAACTAAGAAACACCTAGCGTACTACGCTATAAGTAAGTCGTGCGGCAGACTGTCGGCGACTATTACAATTGGTCACACACGGTCAGACGCAATCAATCGATCAATAGGCTCGGGCAGGTGACAGACAGTCACAAGTCACTCACAACGGATGCTGGTGGTGGCCTGTATGTGTTGTAACTCTTATTTATTACACACTACAGATGATAATAAAATCACACAGTAACAGTGAAAAAAAAAAATAAGTGAACGGGTACTAGTAGTACAGTAGTAGACACTAGTAGTAGTACACACGCAGGTAACTAAGAAACACCTAGCGTACTACGCTATAAGTAAGTCGTGCGGCAGACAGTCGGTGACAATTACAATCGGTCACACACGGTCAGACGCAATCAATCAATCAATCAATCAATAGGCTAGGGCAGGTGACAGACAGTCACAAGTCATTTACAACAGATGCTGGTGGTGGCCTGTATGTGTTGTAACTCTTTTTGATTACACACTTTAGATGATAATAAAATCACACAGTAACAGTGAAAAAAAAATAAGTGAACGGGTACTAGTAGTATAGTAGTAGACACTAGTAGTAGTACACACGCAGGTAACTAAGAAACACCTAGCGTACTACGCTATAAGTAAGTCGTGCGGCAGACTGTCGGCGACTATTACAATTGGTTACACACGGTCAGACGCAATCAATCGATCAATAGGCTCGGGCAGGTGACAGACAGTCACAAGTCACTCACAACGGATGCTGGTGGTGGCCTGTATGTGTTGAAACTCTTATTTATTACACACTACAGATGATAATAAAATCACACAGTAACAGTGAAAAAAAAAATAAGTGAACGGGTACTAGTAGTATAGTAGTAAACACTAGTAGTAGTACACACGCAGGTAACTAAGAAACACCTAGCGTACTACGCTATAAGTAAGTCGTGCGGCAGACTGTCGGCGACTATTACAATTGGTCACACACGGTCAGACGCAATCAATCGATCAATAGGCTCGGGCAGGTGACAGACAGTCACAAGTCACTCACAACGGATGCTGGTGGTGGCCTGTATGTGTTGAAACTCTTATTTATTACACACTACAGATGATAATAAAATCACACAGTAACAGTGAAAAAAAAAATAAGTGAACGGGTACTAGTAGTATAGTAGTAGACACTAGTAGTAGTACACACGCAGGTAACTAAGAAACACTTCGCGTACTACGCTATAAGTAAGTCGTGCGGCAGACTGTCGGCGACTATTACAATTGGTCACACACGGTCAGACGCAATCAATCGATCAATAGGCTCGGGCAGGTGACAGACAGTCACAAGTCACTCACAACGGATGCTGGTGGTGGCCTGTATGTGTTGTAAATCTTATTTATTACACACTACAGATGATAATAAAATCACAAAGTAACAGTGAAAAAAGAAATAAGTGAACGGGTACTAGTAGACTAGTAGTATAGTAGTAGACACTAGTAGTAGTACGCACGCAGGTAACTAAGAAACACCTAGTATACTATGCTATAAGTAAGTTGTGCGGCAGACAGTCGGTGACAATTACAATCGGTCACACACGGTCAGACGCAATCAATCGATAAATAGGCTCGGGCAGGTGACAGACAGTCACAAGTCACTCACAACGGATGCTGGTGGTGGCCTGTATGTGTTGTAAATCTTATTTATTACACACTACAGATGATAATAAAATCACACAGTAACAGTGAAAAAAAAATAAGTGAATGGGTACTAGTAGACTAGTAGTATAGTAGTAGACACGCTGGTAACTAAGAAACACCTAGCGTACTACGCTATAAGTAAGTCGTGCGGCAGACAGTCTATGACAATTACAATCAGGCACACACGGTCAGACGCAATCAATCGATCAATAGGCTCAGGCAGGTGACAGACAGTCACAAGTCACTCACAACGGATGCTGGTGGTGGCCTGTATGTGTTGTAACTCTTATTTATTACACACTACAGATGATAATAAAATCACACAGTAACAGTGAAAAAAGAAATAAGTGAACGGGTACTAGTAGACTAGTAGTTTAGTAGTAGACACTAGAAGTAGTACGCACGCAGGTAACTAAGAAACACCTAGCGTACTACGCTATAAGTAAGTCATGCGGCAGACAGTCGGTGACAATTACAATCGGTCACACACGGTCAGACGCAATCAATCGATCAATAGGCTCAGGCAGGTGACAGACAGTCACAAGTCACTCACAACAGATGCTGGTGGTGGCCTGTATGTGTTGTAACTCTTATTTATTACACACTACAGATGATAATAAAATCACACAGTAACAGTGAAAAAAAAATAAGTTAACGGGTACTAGTAGACTAGTAGTATAGTAGTAGACACTAGTAGTAGTACGCACGCAGGTAACTAAGAAACACCTAGCGTACTACGCTATAAGTAAGTCGTGCGGCAGACAGTCGGTGACAATTACAATCGGTCACACACGGTCAGACGCAATCAATCGATCAATAGGCTCAGGCAGGTGACAGACAGTCACAAGTCACTCACAACGGATGCTGGTGGTGGCTAGTGTTGGGCGAACACCTAGATGTTCGTGTTCGCGAACGTTCGCCGAACATCGCCGCGATGTTCGGGTGTTCGCGCCGAACTACGAACATAATGGAAGTCAATGGGGACCCGAACTTTCGTGCTTTGTAAAGCTTCCTTACATGCTACATACCCCAAATTAGCAGGGTATGTGCACCTTGGGAGTGGGTACAAGAGGAAAAAAAATATTTGAAAAAGAGCTTATAATTTTTGAGAAAATTGATTGTAAAGTTTCAAAGGAAAAACTGTCTTTTAAATGTGGAAAATGTCATGTTTCTTTGCACAGGTAACATGCTTTTTTTCGCCATGCAGTCATAAATGTAATACAGAGAAGAGGTTCCAGGAAAAGGGACCGGTAACACTAACCCAGCTCCAGCAGCAGCACATGTGATGGAACAGGAGGAGGAGGCGCAGGAGGAGAAGGCCACGCTTTGTGAGACACAACAACCCAGGCCTTGCATGAGGACAAGAAGCGTGTGGATAGCATGCTTTGAACTGCCATGCAGTCATAAATGTAATAAAGATAAGTGGTTCAATAAACAGGGACCACGTGGCAACGCTAACCCAGCAGCAGCAGACGTAATGGAACAGGAGGAGGCGCAGGAGGAGAAGGCCACGCTTTGTGAGACACAACAACCCAGGCCTTGCATGAGGACAAGAAGCGTGCGGATAGCATGCTTTGTACCGTCATGCAGTCATAAATGTAATAAAGATAAGTGGTTCAGTAAAAACAGGGACCACGCGGCAACGCTAACCCAGCAGCAGCAGACGTGATGGAATAGGAGGAGGCGCAGGAGGAGAAGGCCACGCTTTGTGAGACACAACAACCCAGGCCTTGCATGAGGACAAGAAGCGTGCGGATAGCATGCTTTGTACCGCCATGCAGTCATAAATGTAATAAAGATAAGAGGTTCCATAAACATGGACCGGCAACGCTAACCCAGCAGCAGCAGCAGCACACGTGATGGAATAGGAGCAGGCGCAGGAGGAGAAGGCCATGTTTTTTGAGACACAACAACCCAGGCCTTGCATGAGGACAAAAAGCGTGCGGATATAGCAGCAATGCTTTTTGCCGCCATGCAGTCATAAATGTAATACAGATGAGAGGTTCAATAAACAGGGACCGGAAACGCTAAACCATCCCAGATGTTCATTGGTCATGTTACTTGGTTGGGGTCCTGGAGTGTTGCGTAGTCGTTTCCAATCCAGGATTGATTCATTTTAATTTGAGTCAGACGGTCTGCATTTTCTGTGGAGAGGCGGATACGCCGATCTGTGACGATGCCTCCGGCAGCACTGAAACAGCGTTCCGACATAACGCTGGCTGCCGGGCAAGCCAGCACCTCTATTGCGTACATTGCCAGTTCGTGCCAGGTGTCTAGCTTCGATACCCAATAGTTGAAGGGTGCAGATGGATTGTTCGACACAGCTACCTCATCTGACATGTAGTCCTTGACCATCTTCTCCAGGCGATCGGTGTTGGAGGTGGATCTGCATGCTTGCTGTTCAGTGGGCTGCTGCTGCATGGGTGTCAGAAAATTTTCCCACTCCAAGGACACTTCCGATACCATTCCCTTTTGGGCACTAGCTGCGGCTTGCGTTGTTTGCTGCCCTCCTGGTCGTCCTGGGTTTGTGGAAGTCAGTCTGTCGGCGTACAACTGGCTAGAGGAGGGGGAGGATGTCAATCTCCTCTCTAAAGTCTCCACAAGGGCCTGCTGGTATTCTTCCATTTTGACCTGTCGGACTCTTTCTTCAAGCAGTTTTGGAACATTGTGTTTGTACCGTGGATCCAGAAGGGTATAAACCCAGTAATTGGTGTAGTCCAGAATGCGCACAATGCGTGGGTTGCGTTCAATGCAGTCTAGCATGAATTGAGCCATGTGTGCCAGAGTCCTACCAGAATCCTCATCATCCTCTTGTGAGCGTTGTGATAGTTGTTGTGATGCATCATAGTCGTCACCTTCCTCCTGGTCTGCTTCTGCTGACCATTCGCGCTGAATTGTGGAAGTCCAACGTGCACCGCTCTGGCCCTCGTCAGTGGTGGCATGAAATTCCTGCTCCAACTCCAGCTGTTCCTCCTCCTCTTCTTCGTTATAGCTGCTGGGGCCAGCGTTTCCTGAGGTGGATGGCCTGATGTTGGTACCATCACGCTGATCGTTTTCTCCTTCAGATTCCCCCAGTTGCATCATGACAGCTGTTTCCTTGATTTTCAACATTGACCTCTTCAGTAAACACAGCAGTGGTATGGTAATGCTGACTGAAGAGTTGTCACTGCTCACAAGCAACGTGGATTGCTCAAAATTTTGGAGGACTTGGCAGAGGTCCAACATGTTGGCCCAATCGGATCCACAGAAGCTTGGCAGCTGTCCGGATGCGCCTCGGTACTGCGCCGTCATGTACTGGACCACTGCACTCTTCTGCTCGCAAAAGCGGGCTAGCATGTGCAGCGTAGAATTCCAGCGCGTAGGGACATCACACAGCAAGCGATGGTGGGGGAGATTGAAGCGCTCCTGCATCTTGGCGAGTGCCCCCGAAGCAGTACTGGAATTTCTACAATGTTTGGCCACTCGACGCACCTTCAACAGAAGATCAGCCACGCCTGGGTATGTCCTCAGGAACCGCTGAACTACTAGGTTCATCACGTGCGCCAGGCAAGGGATGTGTGTCTGCTTAGCCAACCTTAAAGCGCGAATGAGATTACTCCCATTATCACACACAACCATGCCCGGTTTCAGGTCCAGCGGTGCCAGCCACAAATCCGTCTGTTCCTTTATTCCCCTCCAAATTTCCTCCCCTGTGTGCTGCTTATCCCCAAGGCAGATCAGCTTCAGCAACGCTTGCTGACGCATGCCAACAGCTGTGCTGCACTGCTTCCATGATCCTACTGCTGCTGGTGCTGGGTTAGCGTTTCCGGATGAGGTACAGCTTTGAGATGCGTTGGAGGAGAAGGAGTCAGAGAGGTAGGTGCTGCTGTTGTTATCCAGTGGGAGGGACGGCGGTGCAGCTGTTTGTGGCGTGGGCAACACCCGCGCCGTAGCAGGTGAGGAATCGCTGCCAGGCTCCACAAGGTTCACCCAGTGCGCGGTAAGGGAGATGTATCGACCCTGGCCGAACGCACTCGTCCAGGTGTCAGTGGTGAGGTGAACCTTGCAGGCAACGGCATTCTTCAAGCTTCGGGTTATTTTGCTGACCACGTGCTCATGCAACTCAGGCACTGCAGAGCGCGCAAAGTGGTAGCGGCTGGGAACCACGTAACGTGGGATGGCCACTGACATCATGCCCTTGAAGCTGTTTGTCTCCACCACTCTATATGGCAGCATTTCGCAGGCCAGAAGCTTGGCTATGCTGGCTGTTACTGCCACGGCCCGGGGGTCATTTGCTGGCAATTTCCTCTTGCGCTCAAACATCTCCGACACAGACAACTGAACCGTAGCGCTGCACACGGAAGGGCTGTTGGTTGTTGTGTTTGATGAACACTGGGAGACCTCAAGAGCACTACTCCGGAAAGTGACAGTGTCAGCGTAGTCTGATGTTTGTGAATGTTGTGAACCACGCAATGGCTGGGCTACTGCTGCTGCTGAGGCGGGTCTGGTGGTGAGTCTGGTGAACCCAGGGGAGGCAGTGTTGCTGGTACCCTGTCCTGCCGCGTTTGTCCAAAGAGTGGGATGTTTGGATAGCATGTGGCGGCTCATGCTGGTGGTGGAGAGGTTGTTAATACTTTTCCCCCTGCTCAGGCGGGTCTTGCACACCTTGCAAATCGCCATGGTAACATCCTCAGTGCAGTCTTCAAAGAAAGCCCAGACTTTGGAGCACCTGCCTTGCTGGCGATTTCTGTTTGCTCCTCTTTTGCCTCTCACTTGAACTTCCACGCTTGTGGTGCCTGAAATTGCGTGCCGCCTACCTTGTGGCACAAGGCGAACTCGTGCAGCAGTGGGTTCTTCAACAGACTCATCTGTGCTGCTGCTACGACGGCGATGTTCTCGTTCACAAACAAAATCTGGGTCTCTGTCCACATTGTCCATACCCTCCTCTTCCATCTCCTCAAACTCGTCATATGTCATTGTGGGGGGCCGCCGCCGTGGAGTAGAGCTCCCCAGAACAACCTCTGCGCAGCTCACTCCAACGTCGTCTTCCAGAGCTTCTCGGCCGACCTCCTGCAATTGCAACCCCTCCTGCCCAACTTGCTCTGGGATTTGGGTTTCAAAGTCCTCGGACTCGCCTTGTATTTCAGTGCCCGGTGCATTTCCCACAGTTAATGGTTGTGAATCCGGGCACAACATTTCTGGCTGTTCCTCCATTGACCTTTCAAAGGTGGAAGTTTGTTGGCCTGGGAATAGCTCCTGCGAATAACCCATTGTGTCCTGAGGTAATTCATCGGACTGGTTTTCTGGCAGTTGTGTGCGTGGTGTCGCTGCCGGTTGTGTCAGCTTTGTGCCCACTGGCTCATTGTAACTGGCTGAGGACTCGGACCTCGTGCGTGATGTGCTGGTGCTGCTTAACCCAATGCTGGACGCTTGAGAGGTCATCCAAGTAATTATCTGGTCCTGTTCTTTTGGATCTGTGAGGGTTGTTGTCCTGGACAACATGGGCGGTATTGAGTGGGTTTTCTTGGGTGCTCCCCTGTGGCCTGTACGTGAACCGTCAATGGAAACACCTCTTCCCTTGCCCCTCCCTCTTTCACTGGATTTCTTCCTCATTTCACTTATCCTTAAAGTACACGCTGACTGGCAGCAGTACAGTGGCAGTACAGAAATGCTATACAGTGGTGGGTGAGCGGTGTACCACTATTGCCAGCAGCGACACAGAGCACAATGCTATACAGTGGCGGGTGAGCGGTGTACTACTGTTCCCAGCAGACACAGAGTGGCAGTAAACAATGCTATATAGTCTGGTTGAGCGGTGTACACAGAGTGGCAGTACACACAATGCTATTTAGTCTGGCTGAGCGGTGTACACAGAGTGGCAGTACACACAATGCTATATAGTGTGGCTGAGCCGTGTACACAGAGTGGCAGTAAACAATGCTATATAGTGTGGCTGAGCCGTGTACACAGAGTGGCAGTAAACAATGCTATATAGTCTGGTTGAGCGGTGTACACAGAGTGGCAGTACACACAATGCTATATAGTCTGGCTGAGCGGTGTACACAGAGTGGCAGTACACACAATGCTATATAGTGTGGCTGAGCCGTGTACACAGAGTGGCAGTACACACAATGCTATATAGTGTGGCTGAGCCGTGTACACAGAGTGGCAGTACACACAATGCTATATAGTCTGGCTGAGCGGTGTACACAGAGTGGCAGTAAACAATGCTATATAGTGTGGCTGAGCCGTGTACACAGAGTGGCAGTAAACAATGCTATATAGTCTGGCTGAGCGGTGTACACAGAGTGGCAGTACACACAATGCTATTTAGTCTGGCTGAGCGGTGTACACAGAGTGGCAGTAAACAATGCTATATAGTCTGGCTGAGCGGTGTACACAGAGTGGCAGTACACACAATGCTATATAGTCTGGCTGAGCCGTGTACACAGAGTGGCAGTAAACAATGCTATATAGTGTGGCTGAGCCGTGTACACAGAGTGGCAGTACACACAATGCTATATAGTCTGGCTGAGCGGTGTACACAGAGTGGCAGTACACACAATGCTATATAGTCTGGCTGAGCGGTGTACACAGAGTGGCAGTAAACAATGCTATATAGTCTGGCTGAGCGAGGTACACAGTGGCAGTACACACAATGCTATATAGTCTGGCTGAGTGGTGTACACAGAGTGGCAGTAAACAATGCTATATAGTCTGGCTGAGCGAGGTACACAGTGGCAGTACACACAATGCTATATAGTCTGGCTGAGCCGTGTACACAGAGTGGCAGTAAACAATGCTATATATAGTGTGGCTGAGCGAGGTACACAGTGGCAGTAAACAATGCCATATATAGTGTGGCTGAGCGAGCGGTGTACTACTGTTCCCAGCAGCGACACACAATGACTGGGGGGGACCCTGGCTAGCGTGGCTGGAGAGCGAACTACCCTGCCTGCAGACCCAAAGCTAAACCCACAGAGAAATGGCGGAGATATGACGTGGTTCGGGTATTTATTTACCCGAACCACGTGACCTTCGGCCAATCAAAGCGTGTTCGGGTCCGAACCACGTGACCCGTTCGGCCAATCACAGCGCTAGCCGAACGTTCGGGGAACGTTCGGCCATGCGCTCTTAGTTCGGCCATGTGGCCGAACGGTTTGGCGGAGCACCATCAGGTGTTCGGCCGAACTCGAACATCACCCGGGTGATGTTCTGCAGAACCCGAACAGTGGCGAACACTGTTCGCCCAACACTAGTGGTGGCCTGTATGTGTTGTAACTCTTATTTATTACACACTACAGATGACAATAAAATCACACAGTAACAGTGAAAAAAAAAATAAGTGAACGGGTACTAGTAGTATAGTAGTAGACACTAGTAGTAGTACGCACGCTGGTAACTAAGAAACACCTAGCGTACTACGCTATAAGTAAGTCGTGCGGCAGACAGTCTGTGACAATTACAATCGGTCACACACGGTCAGACGCAATCAATCGATCAATAGGCTCAGGCAGGTGACAGACAGTCACAAGTCACTCACAACGGATGCTGGTGGTGGCCTGTATGTGTTGTAACTCTTATTTATTACACACTACAGATGATAATAAAATCACACAGTAACAGTGAAAAAAGAAAATAAGTGAATGGGTACTAGTAGACTAGTAGTATAGTAGTAGACACTAGTAGTAGTACGCACGCAGGTAACTAAGAAACACCTAGCGTACTACGCTATAAGTAAGTCGTGCGGCAGACAGTCGGTGACAATTACAATCGGTCACACACGGTCAGACGCAATCAATCGATCAATAGGCTCAGGCAGGTGACAGACAGTCACAAGTCACTCACAACGGATGCTGGTGGTGGCCTGTATGTGTTGTACCTCTTATTTATTACACACTACAGATGATAATAAAATCACACAGTAACAGTGAAAAAAAAAATAAGTGAACGGGTACTAGTAGACTAGTAGTATAGTAGTAGACACTAGTAGTAGTACGCACGCAGGTAACTAAGAAACTCCTAGCGTACTACGCTATAAGTAAGTCATGCGGCAGACAGTCGGTGACAATTACAATCGGTCACACACGGTCAGACGCAATCAATCGATCAATAGGCTAAGGCAGGTGACAGACAGTCACAAGTCACTCACAACGGATGCTGGTGGTGGCCTGTATGTGTTGTAACTCTTATTTATTACACAATACAGATGATAATAAAATCACACAGTAACAGTGAAAAAAGAAATAAGTGAACGGGTACTAGTAGACTAGTAGTATAGTAGTAGACACTAGTAGTAGTACGCACGCAGGTAACTAAGAAACACCTAGCGTACTACGCTATAAGTAAGTCGTGCGACAGACAGTTGGTGACAATTACAATCGGTCACACACGGTCAGACGCAATCAATCGATCAATAGGCTCAGGCAGGTGACAGACAGTCACAAGTCACTCACAACGGATGCTGGTGGTGGCCTGTATGTGTTGTAACTCTTATTTATTACACACTACAGATGATATTAAAATCACACAGTAGCAGTGAAAAAAAAAAAAAGTGAACGGGTACTAGTAGTATAGTAGTAGACACTAGTAGTAGTACACACGCAGGTAACTAAGAAACACCTAGCGTACTACGCTATAAGTAAGTCGTGCGGTAGACTGTCGGCGACTATTACAATTGGTCACACACGGTCAGACGCAATCAATCGATCAATAGGCTCGGGCAGGTGACAGACAGTCACAAGTCACTCACAACGGATGCTGGTGGTGGCCTGTATGTGTTGAAACTCTTATTTACTACACACTACAGATGATAATAAAATCACACAGTAACAGTGAAAAAAAAAAAAAAGTGAACGGGTACTAGTAGTATTGTAGTAGACACTAGTAGTAGTACACACGCAGGTAACTAAGAAACACCTAGCGTACTACGCTATAAGTAAGTCGTGCGGCAGACAGTCAGTGACAACTACAATCGGTCACACACGGTCAGACGCAATCAATCGATCAATAGGCTCGGGCAGGTGACAGAAAGTCAAAAGTCACTCACAACGGATGCTGGTGGTGGCCTGTATGTGTTGTAACTCTTTTTTATTACACACTACAGATGATAATAAGATCACACAGTAACAGTGAAAAAAAAAATAAGTGAACGGGTACTAGTAGACTAGTAGTATAGTAGTAGACACTAGTAGTAGTACGCACGCAGGTAACTAAGAAACACCTAGCGTACTACGCTATAAGTAAGTCGTGCGGCAGACAGTCGGTGACTATTATAATCGGTCACACACGGTCAGACGCAATCAATCGATCAATAGGCTCAGGCAGGTGACAGACAGTCACAAGTCACTCACAACGGATTCTGGTGGTGGCCTGTATGTGTTGTAACTCTTATTTATTACACACTACAGATGATAATAAAATCACACAGTAACAGTGAAAAAAAAATAAGTGAATGGGTACTAGTAGACTAGTAGTATAGTAGTAGACACTAGTAGTAGTACGCACGCAGGTAACTAAGAAACACCTAGCGTACTACGCTATAAGTAAGTCGTGCGGCAGACAGTCTGTGACAATTACAATCGGTGACACACGGTCAGACGCAATCAATCGATCAATAGGCTCAGGCAGGTGACAGACAGTCACAAGTCACTCACAACGGATGCTGGTGGTGGCCTGTATGTGTTGTAACTCTAATTTATTACACACTACAGATGATAATAAAATCACACAGTAACAGTGAAAAAAGAAATAAGTGAACGGGTACTAGTAGACTAGTAGTATAGTAGTAGACACTAGTAGTAGTACGCACGCAGGTAACTAAGAAACACCTAGCGTACTACGCTATAAGAGAGTCGTGCGGCAGACAGTCGGTGACAATTACAATCGGTCACACACGGTCAGACGCAATCAATCGATCAATAGGCTCAGGCAGGTGACAGACAGTCACAAGTCACTCACAACGGATGCTGGTGGTGGCCTGTATGTGTTGTAAATCTTATTTATTACACACTACAGATGATAATAAAATCACACAGTAACAGTGAAAAAAGAAAATAAGTGAATGGGTACTAGTAGACTAGTAGTATAGTAGTAGACACTAGTAGTAGTACGCACGCAGGTAACTAAGAAACACCTAGCGTACTACGCTATAAGTAAGTCATGCGGCAGACAGTCGGTGACAATTACAATCGGTCACACACGGTCAGACGCAATCAATCGATCAATAGGCTCAGGCAGGTGACAGACAGTCACAAGTCACTCACAACGGATGCTGGTGGTGGCCTGTATGTGTTGTACCTCTTATTTATTACACACTACAGATGATAATAAAATCACACAGTAACAGTGAAAAAAAAAATAAGTGAACGGGTACTAGTAGACTAGTAGTATAGTAGTAGACACTAGTAGTAGTACGCACGCAGGTAACTAAGAAACTCCTAGCGTACTACGCTATAAGTAAGTCATGCGGCAGACAGTCGGTGACAATTACAATCGGTCACACACGGTCAGACGCAATCAATCGATCAATAGGCTAAGGCAGGTGACAGACAGTCACAAGTCACTCACAACGGATGCTGGTGGTGGCCTGTATGTGTTGAAACTCTTATTTATTACACACTACAGATGATAATAAAATCACACAGTAACAGTGAAAAAAGAAATAAGTGAACGGGTACTAGTAGACTAGTAGTATAGTAGTAGACACTAGTAGTAGTACGCACGCAGGTAACTAAGAAACACCTAGCGTACTACGCTATAAGTAAGTCGTGCGACAGACAGTTGGTGACAATTACAATCGGTCACACACGGTCAGACGCAATCAATCGATCAATAGGCTCAGGCAGGTGACAGACAGTCACAAGTCACTCACAACGGATGCTGGTGGTGGCCTGTATGTGTTGTAACTCTTATTTATTACACACTACAGATGATAATAAAATCACACAGTAGCAGTGAAAATAAAAAAAGTGAACGGGTACTAGTAGTATTGTAGTAGACACTAGTAGTAGTACACACGCAGGTAACTAAGAAACACCTAGCGTACTACGCTATAAGTAAGTCGTGCGGCAGACAGTCAGTGACAACTACAATCGGTCACACACGGTCAGACGCAATCAATCGATCAATAGGCTCGGGCAGGTGACAGAAAGTCAAAAGTCACTCACAACGGATGCTGGTGGTGGCCTGTATGTGTTGTAACTCTTTTTTATTACACACTACAGATGATAATAAGATCACACAGTAACAGTGAAAAAAAAATAAGTGAACGGGTACTAGTAGACTAGTAGTATAGTAGTAGACACTAGTAGTAGTACGCACGCAGGTAACTAAGAAACACCTAGCGTACTACGCTATAAGTAAGTCGTGCGGCAGACAGTCGGTGACTATTATAATCGGTCACACACGGTCAGACGCAATCAATCGATCAATAGGCTCAGGCAGGTGACAGACAGTCACAAGTCACTCACAACGGATTCTGGTGGTGGCCTGTATGTGTTGTAACTCTTATTTATTACACACTACAGATGATAATAAAATCACACAGTAACAGTGAAAAAAAAATAAGTGAATGGGTACTAGTAGACTAGTAGTATAGTAGTAGACACTAGTAGTAGTACGCACGCAGGTAACTAAGAAACACCTAGCGTACTACGCTATAAGTAAGTCGTGCGGCAGACAGTCTGTGACAATTACAATCGGTGACACACGGTCAGACGCAATCAATCGATCAATAGGCTCAGGCAGGTGACAGACAGTCACAAGTCACTCACAACGGATGCTGGTGGTGGCCTGTATGTGTTGTAACTCTAATTTATTACACACTACAGATGATAATAAAATCACACAGTAACAGTGAAAAAAGAAATAAGTGAACGGGTACTAGTAGACTAGTAGTATAGTAGTAGACACTAGTAGTAGTACGCACGCAGGTAACTAAGAAACACCTAGCGTACTACGCTATAAGAGAGTCGTGCGGCAGACAGTCGGTGACAATTACAATCGGTCACACACGGTCAGACGCAATCAATCGATCAATAGGCTCAGGCAGGTGACAGACAGTCACAAGTCACTCACAACGGATGCTGGTGTTGGCCTGTATGTGTTGTAAATCTTATTTATTACACACTACAGATGATAATAAAATCACACAGTAACAGTGAAAAAAGAAAATAAGTGAATGGGTACTAGTAGACTAGTAGTATAGTAGTAGACACTAGTAGTAGTACGCACGCAGGTAACTAAGAAACACCTAGCGTACTACGCTATAAGTAAGTCATGCGGCAGACAGTCGGTGACAATTACAATCGGTCACACACGGTCAGACGCAATCAATCGATCAATAGGCTCAGGCAGGTGACAGACAGTCACAAGTCACTCACAACGGATGCTGGTGGTGGCCTGTATGTGTTGTACCTCTTATTTATTACACACTACAGATGATAATAAAATCACACAGTAACAGTGAAAAAAAAAATAAGTGAACGGGTACTAGTAGACTAGTAGTATAGTAGTAGACACTAGTAGTAGTACGTACGCAGGTAACTAAGAAACTCCTAGCGTACTACGCTATAAGTAAGTCGTGCGACAGACAGTTGGTGACAATTACAATCGGTCACACACGGTCAGACGCAATCAATCGATCAATAGGCTCAGGCAGGTGACAGACAGTCACAAGTCACTCACAACGGATGCTGGTGGTGGCCTGTATGTGTTGTAACTCTTATTTATTACACACTACAGATGATAATAAAATCACACAGTAGCAGTGAAAAAAAAAAAAGTGAACGGGTACTAGTAGTATAGTAGTAGACACTAGTAGTAGTACACACGCAGGTAACTAAGAAACACCTAGCGTACTACGCTATAAGTAAGTCGTGCGGTAGACTGTCGGCGACTATTACAATTGGTCACACACGGTCAGACGCAATCAATCGATCAATAGGCTCGGGCAGGTGACAGACAGTCACAAGTCACTCACAACGGATGCTGGTGGTGGCCTGTATGTGTTGAAACTCTTATTTACTACACACTACAGATGATAATAAAATCACACAGTAACAGTGAAAAAAAAAATAAGTGAACGGGTACTAGTAGTATTGTAGTAGACACTAGTAGTAGTACACACGCAGGTAACTAAGAAACACCTAGCGTACTACGCTATAAGTAAGTCGTGCGGCAGACAGTCAGTGACAACTACAATCGGTCACACACGGTCAGACGCAATCAATCGATCAATAGGCTCGGGCAGGTGACAGAAAGTCAAAAGTCACTCACAACGGATGCTGGTGGTGGCCTGTATGTGTTGTAACTCTTTTTTATTACACACTACAGATGATAATAAGATCACACAGTAACAGTGAAAAAAAAAAATAAGTGAACGGGTACTAGTAGACTAGTAGTATAGTAGTATAGTAGTAGACACTAGTAGTAGTACGCACGCAGGTAACTAAGAAACACCTAGCGTACTACGCTATAAGTAAGTCGTGCGGCAGACAGTCGGTGACTATTATAATCGGTCACACACGGTCAGACGCAATCAATCGATCAATAGGCTCGGGCAGGTGACAGAAAGTCAAAAGTCACTCACAACCGATGCTGGTGGTGGCCTGTATGTGTTGTAACTCTTTTTTATTACACACTACAGATGATAATAAGATCACACAGTAACAGTGAAAAAAAAAATAAGTGAACGGGTACTAGTAGACTAGTAGTATAGTAGTAGACACTAGTAGTAGTACGCACGCAGGTCTCTAAGAAACACCTAGCGTACTACGCTATAAGTAAGTCGTGCGGCAGACAGTCGGTGACTATTATAATCGGTCACACACGGTCAGACGCAATCAATCGATCAATAGGCTCAGGCAGGTGACAGACAGTCACAAGTCACTCACAACGGATGCTGGTGGTGGCCTGTATGTGTTGTAACTCTTATTTATTACACACTACAGATGATAATAAAATCACACAGTAACAGTGAAAAAAAAATAAGTGAATGGGTACTAGTAGACTAGTAGTATAGTAGTAGACAATAGTAGTAGTACGCACGCAGGTAACTAAGAAACACCTAGCGTACTACGCTATAAGTAAGTCGTGCGGCAGACAGTCTGTGACAATTACAATCGGTCACACACGGTCAGACGCAATCAATCGATCAATAGGCTCAGGCAGGTGACAGACAGTCACAAGTCACTCACAACGGATGCTGGTGGTGGCCTGTATGTGTTGTACCTCTTATTTATTACACACTACAGATGATAATAAAATCACACAGTAGCAGTGAAAAAAAAAAAAAGTGAACGGGTACTAGTAGTATAGTAGTAGACACTAGTAGTAGTACACACGCAGGTAACTAAGAAACACCTAGCGTACTACGCTATAAGTAAGTCGTGCGGTAGACTGTCGGCGACTATTACAATTGGTCACACACGGTCAGACGCAATCAATCGATCAATAGGCTCGGGCAGGTGACAGACAGTCACAAGTCACTCACAACGGATGCTGGTGGTGGCCTGTATGTGTTGAAACTCTTATTTATTACACACTACAGATGATAATAAAATCACACAGTAACAGTGAAAAAAAAAATAAGTGAACGGGTACGAGTAGTATTGTAGTAGACACTAGTAGTAGTACACACGCAGGTAACTAAGAAACACCTAGCGTACTACGCTATAAGTAAGTCGTGCGGCAGACAGTCAGTGACAACTACAATCGGTCACACACGGTCAGACGCAATCAATCGATCAATAGGCTCGGGCAGGTGACAGAAAGTCAAAAGTCACTCACAACGGATGCTGGTGGTGGCCTGTATGTGTTGTAACTCTTTTTTATTACACACTACAGATGATAATAAGATCACACAGTAACAGTGAAAAAAAAAATAAGTGAACGGGTACTAGTAGACTAGTAGTATAGTAGTAGACACTAGTAGTAGTACGCACGCAGGTAACTAAGAAACACCTAGCGTACTACGCTATAAGAGAGTCGTGCGGCAGACAGTCGGTGACAATTACAATCGGTCACACACAGTCAGACGCAATCAATCGATCAATAGGCTCAGGCAGGTGACAGACAGTCACAAGTCACTCACAACGGATGCTGGTGGTGGCCTGTATGTGTTGTAAATCTTATTTATTACACACTACAGATGATAATAAAATCACACAGTAACAGTGAAAAAAGAAAATAAGTGAATGGGTACTAGTAGACTAGTAGTATAGTAGTAGACACTAGTAGTAGTACGCACGCAGGTAACTAAGAAACACCTAGCGTACTACGCTATAAGTAAGTCATGCGGCAGACTGTCGGTGACAATTACAATCGGTCACACACGGTCAGACGCAATCAATCGATCAATAGGCTCAGGCAGGTGACAGACAGTCACAAGTCACTCACAACGGATGCTGGTGGTGGCCTGTATGTGTTGTACCTCTTATTTATTACACACTACAGATGATAATAAAATCACACAGTAACAGTGAAAAAAAAAATAAGTGAACGGGTACTAGTAGACTAGTAGTATAGTAGTAGACACTAGTAGTAGTACGCACGCAGGTAACTAAGAAACTCCTAGCGTACTACGCTATAAGTAAGTCATGCGGCAGACAGTCGGTGACAATTACAATCGGTCACACACGGTCAGACGCAATCAATCGATCAATAGGCTAAGGCAGGTGACAGACAGTCACAAGTCACTCACAACGGATGCTGGTGGTGGCCTGTATGTGTTGAAACTCTTATTTATTACACACTACAGATGATAATAAAATCACACAGTAACAGTGAAAAAAGAAATAAGTGAACGGGTACTAGTAGACTAGTAGTATAGTAGTAGACACTAGTAGTAGTACGCACGCAGGTAACTAAGAAACACCTAGCGTACTACGCTATAAGTAAGTCGTGCGACAGACAGTTGGTGACAATTACAATCGGTCACACACGGTCAGACGCAATCAATCGATCAATAGGCTCAGGCAGGTGACAGACAGTCACAAGTCACTCACAACGGATGCTGGTGGTGGCCTGTATGTGTTGTAACTCTTATTTATTACACACTACAGATGATAATAAAATCACACAGTAGCAGTGAAAAAAAAAAAAAGTGAACGGGTACTAGTAGTATAGTAGTAGACACTAGTAGTAGTACACACGCAGGTAACTAAGAAACACCTAGCGTACTACGCTATAAGTAAGTCGTGCGGTAGACTGTCGGCGACTATTACAATTGGTCACACACGGTCAGACGCAATCAATCGATCAATAGGCTCGGGCAGGTGACAGACAGTCACAAGTCACTCACAACGGATGCTGGTGGTGGCCTGTATGTGTTGAAACTCTTATTTACTACACACTACAGATGATAATAAAATCACACAGTAACAGTGAAAAAAAAAAATAAGTGAACGGGTACTAGTAGTATTGTAGTAGACACTAGTAGTAGTACACACGCAGGTAACTAAGAAACACCTAGCGTACTACGCTATAAGTAAGTCGTGCGGCAGACAGTCAGTGACAACTACAATCGGTCACACACGGTCAGACGCAATCAATCGATCAATAGGCTCGGGCAGGTGACAGAAAGTCAAAAGTCACTCACAACGGATGCTGGTGGTGGCCTGTATGTGTTGTAACTCTTTTTTATTACACACTACAGATGATAATAAGATCACACAGTAACAGTGAAAAAAAAATAAGTGAACGGGTACTAGTAGACTAGTAGTGTAGTAGTAGACACTAGTAGTTGTACGCACGCAGGTAACTAAGAAACACCTAGCGTACTACGCTATAAGTAAGTCGTGTGGCAGACAGTCGGTGACTATTATAATCGGTCACACACGGTCAGACGCAATCAATCGATCAATAGGCTCAGGCAGGTGACAGACAGTCACAAGTCACTCACAACGGATTCTGGTGGTGGCCTGTATGTGTTGTAACTCTTATTTATTACACACTACAGATGATAATAAAATCACACAGTAACAGTGAAAAAAAAATAAGTGAATGGGTACTAGTAGACTAGTAGTATAGTAGTAGACACTAGTAGTAGTACGCACTCAGGTAACTAAGAAACACCTAGCGTACTACGCTATAAGTAAGTCGTGCGGCAGACAGTCTGTGACAATTACAATCGGTGACACACGGTCAGACGCAATCAATCGATCAATAGGCTCAGGCAGGTGACAGACAGTCACAAGTCACTCACAACGGATGCTGGTGGTGGCCTGTATGTGTTGTAACTCTAATTTATTACACACTACAGATGATAATAAAATCACACAGTAACAGTGAAAAAAGAAATAAGTGAACGGGTACTAGTAGACTAGTAGTATAGTAGTAGACACTAGTAGTAGTACGCACGCAGGTAACTAAGAAACACCTAGCGTACTACGCTATAAGAGAGTCGTGCGGCAGACAGTCGGTGACAATTACAATCGGTCACACACGGTCAGACGCAATCAATCGATCAATAGGCTCAGGCAGGTGACAGACAGTCACAAGTCACTCACAACGGATGCTGGTGGTGGCCTGTATGTGTTGTAAATCTTATTTATTACACACTACAGATGATAATAAAATCACACAGTAACAGTGAAAAAAGAAAATAAGTGAATGGGTACTAGTAGACTAGTAGTATAGTAGTAGACACTAGTAGTAGTACGCACGCAGGTAACTAAGAAACACCTAGCGTACTACGCTATAAGTAAGTCATGCGGCAGACAGTCGGTGACAATTACAATCGGTCACACACGGTCAGACGCAATCAATCGATCAATAGGCTCAGGCAGGTGACAGACAGTCACAAGTCACTCACAACGGATGCTGGTGGTGGCCTGTATGTGTTGTACCTCTTATTTATTACACACTACAGATGATAATAAAATCACACAGTAACAGTGAAAAAAAAAATAAGTGAACGGGTACTAGTAGACTAGTAGTATAGTAGTAGACACTAGTAGTAGTACGCACGCAGGTAACTAAGAAACTCCTAGCGTACTACGCTATAAGTAAGTCGTGCGACAGACAGTTGGTGACAATTACAATCGGTCACACACGGTCAGACGCAATCAATCGATCAATAGGCTCAGGCAGGTGACAGACAGTCACAAGTCACTCACAACGGATGCTGGTGGTGGCCTGTATGTGTTGTAACTCTTATTTATTACACACTACAGATGATAATAAAATCACACAGTAGCAGTGAAAAAAAAAAAAAGTGAACGGGTACTAGTAGTATAGTAGTAGACACTAGTAGTAGTACACACGCAGGTAACTAAGAAACACCTAGCGTACTACGCTATAAGTAAGTCGTGCGGTAGACTGTCGGCGACTATTACAATTGGTCACACACGGTCAGACGCAATCAATCGATCAATAGGCTCGGGCAGGTGACAGACAGTCACAAGTCACTCACAACGGATGCTGGTGGTGGCCTGTATGTGTTGAAACTCTTATTTACTACACACTACAGATGATAATAAAATCACACAGTAACAGTGAAAAAAAAAATAAGTGAACGGGTACTAGTAGTATTGTAGTAGACACTAGTAGTAGTACACACGCAGGTAACTAAGAAACACCTAGCGTACTACGCTATAAGTAAGTCGTGCGGCAGACAGTCAGTGACAACTACAATCGGTCACACACGGTCAGACGCAATCAATCGATCAATAGGCTCGGGCAGGTGACAGAAAGTCAAAAGTCACTCACAACGGATGCTGGTGGTGGCCTGTATGTGTTGAAACTCTTTTTTATTACACACTACAGATGATAATAAGATCACACAGTAACAGTGAAAAAAAAAAATAAGTGAACGGGTACTAGTAGACTAGTAGTATAGTAGTATAGTAGTAGACACTAGTAGTAGTACGCACGCAGGTAACTAAGAAACACCTAGCGTACTACGCTATAAGTAAGTCGTGCGGCAGACAGTCGGTGACTATTATAATCGGTCACACACGGTCAGACGCAATCAATCGATCAATAGGCTCGGGCAGGTGACAGAAAGTCAAAAGTCACTCACAACCGATGCTGGTGGTGGCCTGTATGTGTTGTAACTCTTTTTTATTACACACTACAGATGATAATAAGATCACACAGTAACAGTGAAAAAAAAAATAAGTGAACGGGTACTAGTAGACTAGTAGTATAGTAGTAGACACTAGGAGTAGTACGCACGCAGGTAACTAAGAAACACCTAGCGTACTACGCTATAAGTAAGTCGTGCGGCAGACAGTCGGTGACTATTATAATCGGTCACACACGGTCAGACGCAATCAATCGATCAATAGGCTCAGGCAGGTGACAGACAGTCACAAGTCACTCACAACGGATGCTGGTGGTGGCCTGTATGTGTTGTAACTCTTATTTATTACACACTACAGATGATAATAAAATCACACAGTAACAGTGAAAAAAAAATAAGTGAATGGGTACTAGTAGACTAGTAGTATAGTAGTAGACACTAGTAGTAGTACGCACGCAGGTAACTAAGAAACACCTAGCGTACTACGCTATAAGTAAGTCGTGCGGCAGACAGTCTGTGACAATTACAATCGGTCACACACGGTCAGACGCAATCAATCGATCAATAGGCTCAGGCAGGTGACAGACAGTCACAAGTCACTCACAACGGATGCTGGTGGTGGCCTGTATGTGTTGTACCTCTTATTTATTACACACTACAGATGATAATAAAATCACACAGTAGCAGTGAAAAAAAAAAAAGTGAACGGGTACTAGTAGTAAAGTAGTAGACACTAGTAGTAGTACACACGCAGGTAACTAAGAAACACCTAGCGTACTACGCTATAAGTAAGTCGTGCGGTAGACTGTCGGCGACTATTACAATTGGTCACACACGGTCAGACGCAATCAATCGATCAATAGGCTCGAGCAGGTGACAGACAGTCACAAGTCACTCACAACGGATGCTGGTGGTGGCCTGTATGTGTTGAAACTCTTATTTATTACACACTACAGATGATAATAAAATCACACAGTAACAGTGAAAAAAAAAATAAGTGAACGGGTACGAGTAGTATTGTAGTAGACACTAGTAGTAGTACACACGCAGGTAACTAAGAAACACCTAGCGTACTACGCTATAAGTAAGTCGTGCGGCAGACAGTCAGTGACAACTACAATCGGTCACACACGGTCAGACGCAATCAATCGATCAATAGGCTCGGGCAGGTGACAGAAAGTCAAAAGTCACTCACAACGGATGCTGGTGGTGGCCTGTATGTGTTGTAACTCTTTTTTATTACACACTACAGATGATAATAAGATCACACAGTAACAGTGAAAAAAAAAATAAGTGAACGGGTACTAGTAGACTAGTAGTATAGTAGTAGACACTAGTAGTAGTACGCACGCAGGTAACTAAGAAACACCTAGCGTACTACGCTATAAGTAAGTCGTGCGGCAGACAGTCGGTGACTATTATAATCGGTCACACACGGTCAGACGCAATCAATCGATCAATAGGCTCAGGCAGGTGACAGACAGTCACAAGTCACTCACAACGGATTCTGGTGGTGGCCTGTATGTGTTGTAACTCTTATTTATTACACACTACAGATGATAATAAAATCACACAGTAACAGTGAAAAAAAAATAAGTGAATGGGTACTAGTAGACTAGTAGTATAGTAGTAGACACTAGTAGTAGTACGCACGCAGGTAACTAAGAAACACCTAGCGTACTACGCTATAAGTAAGTCGTGTGGCAGACAGTCTGTGACAATTACAATCGGTCACACACGGTCAGACGCAATCAATCGATCAATAGGCTCAGGCAGGTGACAGACAGTCACAAGTCACTCACAACGGATGCTGGTGGTGGCCTGTATGTGTTGTAACTCTAATTTATTACACACTACAGATGATAATAAAATCACACAGTAACAGTGAAAAAAGAAATAAGTGAACGGGTACTAGTAGACTAGTAGTATAGTAGTAGACACTAGTAGTAGTACGCACGCAGGTAACTAAGAAACACCTAGCGTACTACGCTATAAGAGAGTCGTGCGGCAGACAGTCGGTGACAATTACAATCGGTCACACACGGTCAGACGCAATCAATCGATCAATAGGCTCAGGCAGGTGACAGACAGTCACAAGTCACTCACAACGGATGCTGGTGGTGGCCTGTATGTGTTGTAAATCTTATTTATTACACACTACAGATGATAATAAAATCACACAGTAACAATGAAAAAAAAAAAGTGAACGGGTACTAGTAGTATAGTAGTAGACACTAGTAGTAGTACACACGCAGGTAACTAAGAAACACCTAGCGTACTACGCTATAAGTAAGTCGTGCGGCACACAGTCTGTGACAATTACAATCGGTCACACACGGTCAGACGCAATCATTCGATCAATAGGCTCGGGCAGGTGACAGACAGTCACAAGTCACTCACAACGGATGCTGGTGGTGGCCTGTATGTGTTGTAACTCTTATTTATTACACACTACAGATGATAATAAAATCACACAGTAACCGTGAAAAAAAAATAAGTGAACGGGTACAAGTAGTATAGTAATAGACACTAGTAGTAGTAAACACGCAGGTAACTAAGAAACACCTAGTATACTACGCTATAAGTAAGTTGTACGGCAGACAGTCGGTGACAATTACAATCAGTCACACACGGTCAGACGCAATCATTCGATCAATAGGCTCAGGCAGGTGACAGACAGTCACAAGTCACTCACAACGGATGCTGGTGGTGGCCTGTATGTGTTGTAACTCTTATTCATTACACACTACAGATGATAATAAAATCACACAGTAACAGTGAAAAAAAAATAAGTGAACGGGTACAAGTAGTATAGTAGTAGACACTAGTAGTAGTAAACACGCAGGTAACTAAGAAACAACTAGTATACTACGCTATAAGTAAGTTGTACGGCAGACAGTCTGTGACAATTACAATCGGTCACACACGGTCAGACGCAATCAATCGATCAATAGGCTCAGGCAGGTGACAGACAGTCACAAGTCACTCACAACGGATGCTGGTGGTGGCCTGTATGTGTTGTAACTCTAATTTATTACACACTACAGATGATAATAAAATCACACAGTAACAGTGAAAAAAGAAATAAGTGAATGGGTACTAGTAAACTAGTAGTATAGTAGTAGACACTAGTAGTAGTACGCACGCAGGTAACTAAGAAACACCTAGCGTACTACGCTATAAGAGAGTCGTGCGGCAGACAGTCGGTGACAATTACAATCGGTCACACACGGTCAGACGCAATCAATCGATCAATAGGCTCAGGCAGGTGACAGACAGTCACAAGTCACTCACAACGGATGCTGGTGGTGGCCTGTATGTGTTGTAAATCTTATTTATTACACACTACAGATGATAATAAAATCACACAGTAACAATGAAAAAAAAAAAGTGAACGGGTACTAGTAGTATAGTAGTAGACACTAGTAGTAGTACACACGCAGGTAACTGAGAAACACCTAGCGTACTACGCTATAAGTAAGTCGTGCGGCAGACAGTCTGTGACAATTACAATCGGTCACACACGGTCAGACGCAATCATTCGATCAATAGGCTCGGGCAGGTGACAGACAGTCACAAGTCACTCACAACGGATGCTGGTGGTGGCCTGTATGTGTTGTAAATCTTATTTATTACACACTACAGATGATAATAAAATCACACAGTAACAATGAAAAAAAAAAAGTGAACAGGTACTAGTAGTATAGTAGTAGACACTAGTAGTAGTACACACGCAGGTAACTAAGAAACACCTAGCGTACTACGCTATAAGTAAGTCGTGCGGCACACAGTCTGTGACAATTACAATCGGTCACACACGGTCAGACGCAATCATTCGATCAATAGGCTCGGGCAGGTGACAGACAGTCACAAGTCACTCTCAACGGATGCTGGTGGTGGCCTGTATGTGTTGTAACTCTTATTTATTACACACTACAGATGATAATAAAATCACACAGTAACAGTGAAAAAAAAATAAGTGAACGGGTACAAGTAGTATAGTAGTAGACACTAGTAGTAGTAAACACGCAGGTAACTAAGAAACACCTAGCGTACTACGCTATAAGTAAGTCGTGCGGCACACAGTCGGTGACAAATACAATCGGTCACACACGGTCAGACGCAATCAATCGATCAATAGGCTCAGGCAGGTGACAGACAGTCACAAGTCACTCACAACGGATGCTGGTGGTGGCCTGTATGTGTTGTACCTCTTATTTATTACACACTACAGATGATAATAAAATCACACAGTAACAGTGAAAAAAAAAATAAGTGAACGGGTACTAGTAGACTAGTAGTATAGTAGTAGACATTAGTAGTAGTACGCACGCAGGTAACTAAGAAACTCCTAGCGTACTACGCTATAAGTAAGTCATGCGGCAGACAGTCGGTGACAATTACAATCGGTCACACACGGTCAGACGCAATCAATCGATCAATAGGCTAAGGCAGGTGACAGACAGTCACAAGTCACTCACAACGGATGCTGGTGGTGGCCTGTATGTGTTGTAAATCTTATTTATTACACACTACAGATGATAATAAAATCACACAGTAACAGTGAAAAAAGAAAATAAGTGAATGGGTACTAGTAGACTAGTAGTATAGTAGTAGACACTAGTAGTAGTACGCACGCAGGTAACTAAGAAACACCTAGCGTACTACGCTATAAGTAAGTCGTGCGGCAGACAGTCGGTGACAATTACAATCGGTCACACACGGTCAGACGCAATCAATCGATCAATAGGCTAAGGCAGGTGACAGACAGTCACAAGTCACTCACAACGGATGCTGGTGGTGGCCTGTATGTGTTGTAAATCTTATTTATTACACACTACAGATGATAATAAAATCACACAGTAACAGTGAAAAAAGAAATAAGTGAACGGGTACTAGTAGACTAGTAGTATAGTAGTAGACACTAGTAGTAGTACGCACGCAGGTAACTAAGAAACACCTAGCGTACTACGCTATAAGTAAGTCGTGCGACAGACAGTTGGTGACAATTACAATCGGTCACACACGGTCAGACGCAATCAATCGATCAATAGGCTCAGGCAGGTGACAGACAGTCACAAGTCACTCACAACGGATGCTGGTGGTGGCCTGTATGTGTTGAAACTCTTATTTACTACACACTACAGATGATAATAAAATCACACAGTAACAGTGAAAAAAAAAAAAAAGTGAACGGGTACTAGTAGTATTGTAGTAGACACTAGTAGTAGTACACACGCAGGTAACTAAGAAACACCTAGCGTACTACGCTATAAGTAAGTCATGCGGCAGACAGTCAGTGACAACTACAATCGGTCACACACGGTCAGACGCAATCAATCGATCAATAGGCTCGGGCAGGTGACAGAAAGTCAAAAGTCACTCACAACGGATGCTGGTGGTGGCCTGTATGTGTTGTAACTCTTTTTTATTACACACTACAGATGATAATAAGATCACACAGTAACAGTGAAAAAAAAAATAAGTGAACGGGTACTAGTAGACTAGTAGTATAGTAGTAGACACTAGTAGTAGTACGCACGCAGGTAACTAAGAAACACCTAGCGTACTACGCTATAAGTAAGTCGTGCGGCAGACAGTCGGTGACTATTATAATCGGTCACACACGGTCAGACGCAATCAATCGATCAATAGGCTCGGGCAGGTGACAGAAAGTCAAAAGTCACTCACAACGGATGCTGGTGGTGGCCTGTATGTGTTGTAACTCTTTTTTATTACACACTACAGATGATAATAAGATCACACAGTAACAGTGAAAAAAAAAATAAGTGAACGGGTACTAGTAGACTAGTAGTATAGTAGTAGACACTAGTAGTAGTACGCACGCAGGTAACTAAGAAACACCTAGCGTACTACGCTATAAGTAAGTCGTGCGGCAGACAGTCGGTGACTATTATAATCGGTCACACACGGTCAGACGCAATCAATCGATCAATAGGCTCAGGCAGGTGACAGACAGTCACAAGTCACTCACAACGGATGCTGGTGGTGGCCTGTATGTGTTGTAACTCTTATTTATTACACACTACAGATGATAATAAAATCACACAGTAACAATGAAAAAAAAATAAATGAATGGGTACTAGTAGACTAGTAGTATAGTAGTAGACACTAGTAGTAGTACGCACGCAGGTAACTAAGAAACACCTAGCAGACTACGCTATAAGTAAGTCGTGCGGCAGACAGTTTGTGACAATTACAATCGGTCACACACGTTCAGACGCAATCAATCGATCAATAGGCTCAGGCAGGTGACAGACAGTCACAAGTCACTCACAATGGATGCTGGTGGTGGCCTGTATGTGTTGTAACTCTTATTTATTACACACTACAGATGATATTAAAATCACACAGTAGCAGTGAAAAAAAAAAAAAAGTGAACGGGTACTAGTAGTATAGTAGTAGACACTAGTAGTAGTACACACGCAGGTAACTAAGAAACACCTAGCGTACTACGCTATAAGTAAGTCGTGCGGTAGACTGTCGGCGACTATTACAATTGGTCACACACGGTCAGACGCAATCAATCGATCAATAGGCTCGGGCAGGTGACAGACAGTCACAAGTCACTCACAACGGATGCTGGTGGTGGCCTGTATGTGTTGAAACTCTTATTTATTACACACTACAGATGATAATAAAATCACACAGTAACAGTGAAAAAAAAAATAAGTGAACGGGTACGAGTAGTATTGTAGTAGACACTAGTAGTAGTACACACGCAGGTAACTAAGAAACACCTAGCGTACTACGCTATAAGTAAGTCGTGCGGCAGACAGTCAGTGACAACTACAATCGGTCACACACGGTCAGACGCAATCAATCGATCAATAGGCTCGGGCAGGTGACAGAAAGTCAAAAGTCACTCACAACGGATGCTGGTGGTGGCCTGTATGTGTTGTAACTCTTTTTTATTACACACTACAGATGATAATAAGATCACACAGTAACAGTGAAAAAAAAAATAAGTGAACGGGTACTAGTAGACTAGTAGTATAGTAGTAGACACTAGTAGTAGTACGCACGCAGGTAACTAAGAAACACCTAGCGTACTACGCTATAAGTAAGTCGTGCGGCAGACAGTCGGTGACTATTATAATCGGTCACACACGGTCAGACGCAATCAATCGATCAATAGGCTCAGGCAGGTGACAGACAGTCACAAGTCACTCACAACGGATTCTGGTGGTGGCCTGTATGTGTTGTAACTCTTATTTATTACACACTACAGATGATAATAAAATCACACAGTAACAGTGAAAAAAAAATAAGTGAATGGGTACTAGTAGGCTAGTAGTATAGTAGTAGACACTAGTAGTAGTACGCACGCAGGTAACTAAGAAACACCTAGCGTACTACGCTATAAGTAAGTCGTGCGGCAGACAGTCTGTGACAATTACAATCGGTCACACACGGTCAGACGCAATCAATCGATCAATAGGCTCAGGCAGGTGACAGACAGTCACAAGTCACTCACAACGGATGCTGGTGGTGGCCTGTATGTGTTGTAACTCTAATTTATTACACACTACAGATGATAATAAAATCACACAGTAACAGTGAAAAAAGAAATAAGTGAACGGGTACTAGTAGACTAGTAGTATAGTAGTAGACACTAGTAGTAGTACGCACGCAGGTAACTAAGAAACACCTAGCGTACTACGCTATAAGAGAGTCGTGCGGCAGACAGTCGGTGACAATTACAATCGGTCACACACGGTCAGACGCAATCAATCGATCAATAGGCTCAGGCAGGTGACAGACAGTCACAAGTCACTCACAACGGATGCTGGTGGTGGCCTGTATGTGTTGTAAATCTTATTTATTACACACTACAGATGATAATAAAATCACACAGTAACAATGAAAAAAAAAAAGTGAACGGGTACTAGTAGTATAGTAGTAGACACTAGTAGTAGTACACACGCAGGTAACTAAGAAACACCTAGCGTACTACGCTATAAGTAAGTCGTGCGGCACACAGTCTGTGACAATTACAACCGGTCACACACGGTCAGACGCAATCATTCGATCAATAGGCTCGGGCAGGTGACAGGCAGTCACAAGTCACTCACAACGGATGCTGGTGGTGGCCTGTATGTGTTGTAACTCTTATTTATTACACACTACAGATGATAATAAAATCACACAGTAACAGTGAAAAAAAAATAAGTGAACGGGTACAAGTAGTATAGTAATAGACACTAGTAGTAGTAAACACGCAGGTAACTAAGAAACACCTAGTATACTACGCTATAAGTAAGTTGTACGGCAGACAGTCGGTGACAATTACAATCAGTCACACACGGTCAGACGCAATCATTTGATCAATAGGCTCAGGCAGGTGACAGACAGTCACAAGTCACTCACAACGGATGCTGGTGGTGGCCTGTATGTGTTGTAACTCTTATTTATTACACACTACAGATGATAATAAAATCACACAGTAACAGTGAAAAAAAAATAAGTGAACGGGTACAAGTAGTATAGTAGTAGACACTAGTAGTAGTACGCACGCAGGTAACTAAGAAACACCTAGTATACTACGCTATAAGTAAGTTGTACGGCAGACAGTCTGTGACAATTACAATCGGTCACACACGGTCAGACGCAATCAATCGATCAATAGGCTCAGGCAGGTGACAGACAGTCACAAGTCACTCACAACGGATGCTGGTGGTGGCCTGTATGTGTTGTAACTCTAATTTATTACACACTACAGATGATAATAAAATCACACAGTAACAGTGAAAAAAGAAATAAGTGAACGGGTACTAGTAGACTAGTAGTATAGTAGTAGACACTAGTAGTAGTACGCACGCAGGTAACTAAGAAACACCTAGCGTACTACGCTATAAGAGAGTCGTGCGGCAGACAGTCGGTGACAATTACAATCGGTCACACACGGTCAGACGCAATCAATCGATCAATAGGCTCAGGCAGGTGACAGACAGTCACAAGTCACTCACAACGGATGCTGGTGGTGGCCTGTATGTGTTGTAAATCTTATTTATTACACACTACAGATGATAATAAAATCACACAGTAACAATGAAATAAAAAAAAGTAAACGGGTACTAGTAGTATAGTAGTAGACACTAGTAGTAGTACACACGCAGGTAACTGAGAAACACCTAGCGTACTACGCTATAAGTAAGTCGTGCGGCAGACAGTCTGTGACAATTACAATCGGTCACACACGGTCAGACGCAATCATTCGATCAATAGGCTCGGGCAGGTGACAGACAGTCACAAGTCACTCACAACGGATGCTGGTGGTGGCCTGTATGTGTTGTAAATCTTATTTATTACACACTACAGATGATAATAAAATCACACAGTAACAATGAAAAAAAAAAAGTGAACGGGTACTAGTAGTATAGTAGTAGACACTAGTAGTAGTACACACGCAGGTAACTAAGAAACACCTAGCGTACTACGCTATAAGTAAGTCGTGCGGCACACAGTCTGTGACAATTACAATCGGTCACACACGGTCAGACGCAATCATTCGATCAATAGGCTCGGGCAGGTGACAGACAGTCACAAGTCACTCTCAACGGATGCTGGTGGTGGCCTGTATGTGTTGTAACTCTTATTTATTTCACACTACAGATGATAATAAAATCACACAGTAACAGTGAAAAAAAAATAAGTGAACGGGTACTAGTAGACTATTAGTATAGTAGTAGACACTAGTAGTAGTACGCACGCAGGGAACTAAGAAACACCTAGCGTACTACGCTATAAGTAAGTTGTGCAGCAGACAGTCGGTGACAAATACAATCGGTCACACACGGTCAGACGCAATCAATCGATCAATAGGCTCAGGCAGGTGACAGACAGTCACAAGTCACTCACAACGGATGCTGGTGGTGGCCTGTATGTGTTGTAACTCTTATTTATTACACACTACAGATGATAATAAAATCACACAGTAACAGTGAAAAAAGAAATAAGTGAACGGGTACTAGTAGACTAGTAGTATAGTAGTATACACTAGTAGTAGTACGCACGCAGGTAAGTAAGAAACACCTAGTATACTACGCTATAAGTAAGTTGTGCGGCAGACAGTCGGTGACAATTACAATCGGTCACACACGGTCAGACGCAATCAATCGATCAATAGGCTCAGGCAGGTGACAGACAGTCACGAGTCACTCACAACGGATGCTGGTGGTGGCCTGTATGTGTTGTAACTCTTATTTATTACACACTACAGATGATAATAAAATCACACAGTAACAGTGAAAAAAAAATAAGTGAACGAGTACTAGTAGACTAGTAGTATAGTAGTAGACACTAGTAGTAGTACGCACGCAGGTAACTAAGAAACACCTAGCGTACTACGCTATAAGTAAGTTGTGCGGCAGACAGTCGGTGACAATTACAATCGGTCACACACGGTCAGATGCAATCAATCGATCAATAGGCTGGGGCAGGTGAGAGACAGTCACAAGTCACTCACAACGGATGCTGGTGGTGGCCTGTATGTGTTGTAACTCCTATTTATTACACACTACAGATGATAATAAAATCACACAGTAACAGTGAAAAAAGAAATAAGTGAACGGGTACTAGTAGACTAGTAGTATAGTAGTAGACACTAGTAGTAGTACGCACGCAGGTAACTAAGAAACACCTAGCGTACTACGCTATAAGTAAGTCGTGCGGCAGACAGTCTGTGACAATTACAATCGGTCACACACGGTCAGATGCAATCAATCGATCAATAGGCTCGGGCAGGTGACAGACAGTCACAAGTCACTCACAACGGATGCTGGTGGTGGCCTGTATGTGTTGTAACTTTTATTTATTACACACTACAGATGATAATAAAATCACACAGTAACAGTGAAAAAAGAAAATAAATGAATGGGTACTAGTAGACTAGTAGTATAGTAGTAGACACTAGTAGTAGTACGCACGCAGGTAACTAAGAAACACCTAGTATACTACGCTATAAGTAAGTTGTACGGCAGACAGTCTGTGACAATTACAATCGGTCACACACGGTCAGACGCAATCAATCGATCAATAGGCTCAGGCAGGTGACAGACAGTCACAAGTCACTCACAACGGATGCTGGTGGTGGCCTGTATGTGTTGTAACTCTAATTTATTACACACTACAGATGATAATAAAATCACACAGTAACAGTGAAAAAAAAATAAGTGAACGGGTACAAGTAGTATAGTAGTAGACACTAGTAGTAGTAAACACGCAGGTAACTAAGAAACACCTAGTATACTACGCTATAAGTAAGTTGTACGGCAGACAGTCTGTGACAATTACAATCGGTCACACACGGTCAGACGCAATCAATCGATCAATAGGCTCAGGCAGGTGACAGACAGTCACAAGTCACTCACAACGGATGCTGGTGGTGGCCTGTATGTGTTGTAACTCTAATTTATTACACACTACAGATGATAATAAAATCACACAGTAACAGTGAAAAAAGAAATAAGTGAACGGGTACTAGTAGACTAGTAGTATAGTAGTAGACACTAGTAGTAGTACGCACGCAGGTAACTAAGAAACACCTAGCGTACTACGCTATAAGAGAGTCGTGCGGCAGACAGTCGGTGACAATTACAATCGGTCACACACGGTCAGACGCAATCAATCGATCAATAGGCTCAGGCAGGTGACAGACAGTCACAAGTCACTCACAACGGATGCTGGTGGTGGCCTGTATGTGTTGTAAATCTTATTTATTACACACTACAGATGATAATACAATCACACAGTAACAATGAAATAAAAAAAAGTAAACGGGTACTAGTAGTATAGTAGTAGACACTAGTAGTAGTACACACGCAGGTAACTGAGAAACACCTAGCGTACTACGCTATAAGTAAGTCGTGCGGCAGACAGTCTGTGACAATTACAATCGGTCACACACGGTCAGACGCAATCATTCGATCAATAGGCTCGGGCAGGTGACAGACAGTCACAAGTCACTCACAACGGATGCTGGTGGTGGCCTGTATGTGTTGTAAATCTTATTTATTACACACTACAGATGATAATAAAATCACACAGTAACAATGAAAAAAAAAAAGTGAACGGGTACTAGTAGTATAGTAGTAGACACTAGTAGTAGTACACACGCAGGTAACTAAGAAACACCTAGCGTACTACGCTATAAGTAAGTCGTGCGGCACACAGTCTGTGACAATTACAATCGGTCACACACGGTCAGACGCAATCATTCGATCAATAGGCTCGGGCAGGTGACAGACAGTCACAATTCACTCTCAACGGATGCTGGTGGTGGCCTGTATGTGTTGTAACTCTTATTTATTTCACACTACAGATGATAATAAAATCACACAGTAACAGTGAAAAAAAAATAAGTGAACGGGTACTAGTAGACTATTAGTATAGTAGTAGACACTAGTAGTAGTACGCACGCAGGGAACTAAGAAACACCTAGCGTACTACGCTATAAGTAAGTTGTGCAGCAGACAGTCGGTGACAAATACAATCGGTCACACACGGTCAGACGCAATCAATCGATCAATAGGCTCAGGCAGGTGACAGACAGTCACAAGTCACTCACAACGGATGCTGGTGGTGGCCTGTATGTGTTGTAAATCTTATTTATTCCACACTACAGATGATAATAAAATCACACAGTAACAGTGAAAAAAAAAAATAAGTGAACGGGTACTAGTAGTATAGTAGTAGACACTAGTAGTAGTACACACGCAGGTAACTAAGAAACACCTAGCGTACTACGCTATAAGTAAGTCGTGCGGCAGACAGTCTGTGACAATTACAATCGGTCACACACGGTCAGACGCAATCAATCGATCAATAGGCTCAGGCAGGTGACAGACAGTCACAAGTCACTCACAATGGATGCTGGTGGTGGCCTGTATGTGTTGTAACTCTTATTTATTACACACTACAGATGATAATAAAATCACACAGTAACAGTGAAAAAAGAAATAAGTGAACGGGTACTAGTAGACTAGTAGTATAGTAGTAGACACTAGTAGTAGTACGCACGCAGGTAAGTAAGAAACACCTAGTATACTACGCTATAAGTAAGTTGTGCGGCAGACAGTCGGTGACAATTACAATCGGTCACACACGGTCAGACGCAATCAATCGATCAATAGGCTCAGGCAGGTGACAGACAGTCACGAGTCACTCACAACGGATGCTGGTGGTGGCCTGTATGTGTTGTAACTCTTATTTATTACACACTACAGATGATAATAAAATCACACAGTAACAGTGAAAAAAAAATAAGTGAACGAGTACTAGTAGACTAGTAGTATAGTAGTAGACACTAGTAGTAGTACGCACGCAGGTAACTAAGAAACACCTAGCGTACTACGCTATAAGTAAGTTGTGCGGCAGACAGTCGGTGACAATTACAATCGGTCACACACGGTCAGATGCAATCAATCGATCAATAGGCTGGGGCAGGTGAGAGACAGTCACAAGTCACTCACAACGGATGCTGGTGGTGGCCTGTATGTGTTGTAACTCTTATTTATTACACACTACAGATGATAATAAAATCACACAGTAACAGTGAAAAAAGAAATAAGTGAACGGGTACTAGTAGACTAGTAGTATAGTAGTAGACACTAGTAGTAGTACGCACGCAGGTAACTAAGAAACACCTAGCGTACTACGCTATAAGTAAGTCGTGCGGCAGACAGTCTGTGACAATTACAATCGGTCACACACGGTCAGATGCAATCAATCGATCAATAGGCTCGGGCAGGTGACAGACAGTCACAAGTCACTCACAACGGATGCTGGTGGTGGCCTGTATGTGTTGTAACTTTTATTTATTACACACTACAGATGATAATAAAATCACACAGTAACAGTGAAAAAAGAAAATAAATGAATGGGTACTAGTAGACTAGTAGTATAGTAGTAGACACTAGTAGTAGTACGCACGCAGGTAACTAAGAAACACCTAGTATACTACGCTATAAGTAAGTTGTGCGGCAGACAGTCGGTGACAATTACAATCGGTCACACACGGTCAGATACAATCAATCGATCAATAGGCTCGGGCAGGTGACAGACAGTCACAAGTCACTCACAACGGATGCTGGTGGTGGCCTGTATGTGTTGTAATTCTTATTTATTACACACTACAGATGATAATAAAATCACACAGTAACAGTGAAAAAAAAAAATAAGTGAACGGGTACAAGTAGTATAGTAGTAGACACTAGTAGTAGTACACACGCAGGTAACTAAGAAACACCTAGCGTACTACGCTGTAAGTAAGTCGTGCGGCAGACAGTCTGTGACAATTACAATCGGTCACACACGGTCAGACGCAATCATTCGATCAATAGGCTCGGGCAGGTGACAGACAGTCACAAGTCACTCACAACGGATGCTGGTGGTGGCCTGTATGTGTTGTAACTTTTATTTATTACACACTACAGATGATAATAAAATCACACAGTAACAGTGAAAAAAGAAAATAAATGAATGGGTACTAGTAGACTAGTAGTATAGTAGTAGACACTAGTAGTAGTACGCACGCAGGTAACTAAGAAACACCTAGTATACTACGCTATAAGTAAGTTGTACGGCAGACAGTCTGTGACAATTACAATCGGTCACACACGGTCAGACGCAATCAATCGATCAATAGGCTCAGGCAGGTGACAGACAGTCACAAGTCACTCACAACGGATGCTGGTGGTGGCCTGTATGTGTTGTAACTCTAATTTATTACACACTACAGATGATAATAAAATCACACAGTAACAGTGAAAAAAAAATAAGTGAACGGGTACAAGTAGTATAGTAGTAGACACTAGTAGTAGTAAACACGCAGGTAACTAAGAAACACCTAGTATACTACGCTATAAGTAAGTTGTACGGCAGACAGTCTGTGACAATTACAATCGGTCACACACGGTCAGACGCAATCAATCGATCAATAGGCTCAGGCAGGTGACAGAAAGTCACAAGTCACTCACAACGGATGCTGGTGGTGGCCTGTATGTGTTGTAACTCTAATTTATTACACACTACAGATGATAATAAAATCACACAGTAACAGTGAAAAAAGAAATAAGTGAACGGGTACTAGTAGACTAGTAGTATAGTAGTAGACACTAGTAGTAGTACGCACGCAGGTAACTAAGAAACACCTAGCGTACTACGCTATAAGAGAGTCGTGCGGCAGACAGTCGGTGACAATTACAATCGGTCACACACGGTCAGACGCAATCAATCGATCAATAGGCTCAGGCAGGTGACAGACAGTCACAAGTCACTCACAACGGATGCTGGTGGTGGCCTGTATGTGTTGTAAATCTTATTTATTACACACTACAGATGATAATACAATCACACAGTAACAATGAAATAAAAAAAAGTAAACGGGTACTAGTAGTATAGTAGTAGACACTAGTAGTAGTACACACGCAGGTAACTGAGAAACACCTAGCGTACTACGCTATAAGTAAGTCGTGCGGCAGACAGTCTGTGACAATTACAATCGGTCACACACGGTCAGACGCAATCATTCGATCAATAGGCTCGGGCAGGTGACAGACAGTCACAAGTCACTCACAACGGATGCTGGTGGTGGCCTGTATGTGTTGTAAATCTTATTTATTACACACTACAGATGATAATAAAATCACACAGTAACAATGAAAAAAAAAAAGTGAACGGGTACTAGTAGTATAGTAGTAGACACTAGTAGTAGTACACACGCAGGTAACTAAGAAACACCTAGCGTACTACGCTATAAGTAAGTCGTGCGGCACACAGTCTGTGACAATTACAATCGGTCACACACGGTCAGACGCAATCATTCGATCAATAGGCTCGGGCAGGTGACAGACAGTCACAATTCACTCTCAACGGATGCTGGTGGTGGCCTGTATGTGTTGTAACTCTTATTTATTTCACACTACAGATGATAATAAAATCACACAGTAACAGTGAAAAAAAAATAAGTGAACGGGTACTAGTAGACTATTAGTATAGTAGTAGACACTAGTAGTAGTACGCACGCAGGGAACTAAGAAACACCTAGCGTACTACGCTATAAGTAAGTTGTGCAGCAGACAGTCGGTGACAAATACAATCGGTCACACACGGTCAGACGCAATCAATCGATCAATAGGCTCAGGCAGGTGACAGACAGTCACAAGTCACTCACAACGGATGCTGGTGGTGGCCTGTATGTGTTGTAAATCTTATTTATTCCACACTACAGATGATAATAAAATCACACAGTAACAGTGAAAAAAAAAAATAAGTGAACGGGTACTAGTAGTATAGTAGTAGACACTAGTAGTAGTACACACGCAGGTAACTAAGAAACACCTAGCGTACTACGCTATAAGTAAGTCGTGCGGCAGACAGTCTGTGACAATTACAATCGGTCACACACGGTCAGACGCAATCAATCGATCAATAGGCTCAGGCAGGTGACAGACAGTCACAAGTCACTCACAATGGATGCTGGTGGTGGCCTGTATGTGTTGTAACTCTTATTTATTACACACTACAGATGATAATAAAATCACACAGTAACAGTGAAAAAAGAAATAAGTGAACGGGTACTAGTAGACTAGTAGTATAGTAGTAGACACTAGTAGTAGTACGCACGCAGGTAAGTAAGAAATACCTAGTATACTACGCTATAAGTAAGTTGTGCGGCAGACAGTCGGTGACAATTACAATCGGTCACACACGGTCAGACGCAATCAATCGATCAATAGGCTCAGGCAGGTGACAGACAGTCACGAGTCACTCACAACGGATGCTGGTGGTGGCCTGTATGTGTTGTAACTCTTATTTATTACACACTACAGATGATAATAAAATCACACAGTAACAGTGAAAAAAAAATAAGTGAACGAGTACTAGTAGACTAGTAGTATAGTAGTAGACACTAGTAGTAGTACGCACGCAGGTAACTAAGAAACACCTAGCGTACTACGCTATAAGTAAGTTGTGCGGCAGACAGTCGGTGACAATTACAATCGGTCACACACGGTCAGATGCAATCAATCGATCAATAGGCTGGGGCAGGTGAGAGACAGTCACAAGTCACTCACAACGGATGCTGGTGGTGGCCTGTATGTGTTGTAACTCTTATTTATTACACACTACAGATGATAATAAAATCACACAGTAACAGTGAAAAAAGAAATAAGTGAACGGGTACTAGTAGACTAGTAGTATAGTAGTAGACACTAGTAGTAGTACGCACGCAGGTAACTAAGAAACACCTAGCGTACTACGCTATAAGTAAGTCGTGCGGCAGACAGTCTGTGACAATTACAATCGGTCACACACGGTCAGATGCAATCAATCGATCAATAGGCTCGGGCAGGTGACAGACAGTCACAAGTCACTCACAACGGATGCTGGTGGTGGCCTGTATGTGTTGTAACTTTTATTTATTACACACTACAGATGATAATAAAATCACACAGTAACAGTGAAAAAAGAAAATAAATGAATGGGTACTAGTAGACTAGTAGTATAGTAGTAGACACTAGTAGTAGTACGCACGCAGGTAACTAAGAAACACCTAGTATACTACGCTATAAGTAAGTTGTGCGGCAGACAGTCGGTGACAATTACAATCGGTCACACACGGTCAGATACAATCAATCGATCAATAGGCTCGGGCAGGTGACAGACAGTCACAAGTCACTCACAACGGATGCTGGTGGTGGCCTGTATGTGTTGTAATTCTTATTTATTACACACTACAGATGATAATAAAATCACACAGTAACAGTGAAAAAAAAAAATAAGTGAACGGGTACAAGTAGTATAGTAGTAGACACTAGTAGTAGTACACACGCAGGTAACTAAGAAACACCTAGCGTACTACGCTGTAAGTAAGTCGTGCGGCAGACAGTCTGTGACAATTACAATCGGTCACACACGGTCAGACGCAATCATTCGATCAATAGGCTCGGGCAGGTGACAGACAGTCACAAGTCACTCACAACGGATGCTGGTGGTGGCCTGTATGTGTTGTAACTCTTATTTATTACACACTACAGATGATAATAAAATCACACAGTAACAGTGAAAAAAGAAAATAAATGAATGGGTACTAGTAGACTAGTAGTATAGTAGTAGACACTAGTAGTAGTACGCACGCAGGTAACTAAGAAACACCTAGCGTACTACGCTATAAGTAAGTTGTGCGGCAGACAGTCAGTGACAATTACAATCGGTCACACACAGTCAGACGCAATCAATCGATCAATAGGCTCAGGCAGGTGACAGACAGTCACAAGTCACTCACAACGGATGCTGGTGGTGGCCTGTATGTGTTGTAACTCTTATTTATTACACACTACAGATGATAATAAAATCACACAGTAACAGTGAAAAAAGAAATAAGTGAACGGGTACTAGTAGACTAGTAGTGTAGTAGTAGACACTAGTAGTAGTACGCACGCAGGTAACTAAGAAACACCTAGCGTACTATGCTATAAGTAAGTCGTACGCCAGACAGTCGGTGACAATTACAATCGGTCACACAAGGTCAGACACAATCAATCGATCAATAGGCTCAGGCAGGTGACAGACAGTCACAAGTCACTCACAACGGATGCTGGTGGTGGCCTGTATGTGTTGTAACTCTTAATTATTATACACTACAGATGATAATAAAATCACACAGTAACAGTGAAAAAAAATAAGTGAACGGGTACTAGTAGACTAGTAGTATAGTAGTAGACACTAGTAGTAGTACGCACGCAGGTAACTAAGAAACACCTAGCGTACTACGCTATAAGTAAGTTGTGCGGCAGACAGTCGGTGACAAATACAATCGGTCACAAGTCAGACACAATCAATCGATCAATAGGCTCAGGCAGGTGACAGACAGTCACAAGTCACTCACAACGGATGCTGGTGGTGGCCTGTATGTGTTGTAAATCTTATTTATTACACACTACAGATGATAATAAAATCACACAGTAACAGTGAAAAAAAAAAAGTGAATGGGTACTAGTAGTATAGTAGTAGACACTAGTAGTAGTACGCACGCTGGTAACTAAGAAACACCTAGCGTACTACGCTATAAGTAAGTCGTGCGGCAGTGTAACGATCCGCTCAGCTGCCTGCGCAGGCAGGCAGCCTTTTGATCATTATTCAGGTCTGCATGCTGCAGGACTCTGGAAAGAAGACCTTCTGTCAGTTTTGCAGCTTGTGCTTGCTGAGGAATTTGCATACGTTGTCATGCAAATTGCCTGGCCACATTCATTGGAGGCGTGTACTATAAGTACTATGTGTGTCCCACAATGCTTCGCTGCTCATAGAGGTTTGTTCCTGCTGGACTCACCTGGAGTGTCAGCCACTGCTATCTTAGTATAGTTAATTCTTGGGGAGTGCTCCTTGCATTCCTAGTTAGTGCAGTCAGTTTGTGTATAATTTGTACTGCCTATTCTGTCCTGTCTTGTCTGTTGCGATTGCGCTGTCACCAGCGGCGGTTGATAGCGAATCGCTCTGTCTTGTTTGGATCGCACTAGCCTCTAGCGGTAGCGGCTGTGGATCCTTCTGATCTAGTTCCTGGAGTGTAAGCTGGAGCAGCGGTTGCTACCAGCTACCTCATCTGATCTGTCTTGTTTGGATTGCACTGGCCGCTAGCGTTAGCAGCTGTGGATCTTTCTGGTCTGTGTTCCTGCTTGGATCGCACTTCCTCTGGCGGAAGAGCGGTGGATCCTTTCTGCCTAGTTCCTGTTTCTCGTTTGTCTGTCTTGTCTGATACGGGCGCTTGCTGTAGGCTCGATGAGGTAACCGTTAAGCAAGCGTTCACGTTCTTTGTTTCGTGTTTGTCTGTTGATGGTTAGTTAGGCGTGCTTGTCTCTATTGTGCTTATCACGTGGAGACCGCGCATAACCACGTGCACTGTTGCAAATGAGTGCGGTGTTCGCGGTTAGCTAGCGTTTATTATTTTCCGTATCTTCTCATTGTATAATCTGCTGTGCCTTTGCTATCCTCGTATTCTGTTCTGATCTGCCTTGTGTCACTTCTGGCAATCGCCGTTCTTGGCGGTTGCGTTTCTGTTTCGCACCTGCTGTTGTGTGTGCGCGGTCGCGGGGTGGCGACTAGATTGCCGCACACACATACAACCTGTCCCTTTGCTCGTTCTCATTCGCAATCGCTTCTCTTGCGATTGCGTTCTGCGCTTCGTGCAATTCCTGTCTGGCATTTGTGGAGGTGCAGGGGATTGGTTCCTCTGCGCTCCCCAGCGCCCTCTGCCGACAGGAATTTCCCTCTACTGGTGCTTGCACCAAAAGCTGGGTTCTAGTATCTTGACACGCTTGTGGAGGACCTCCGCAGTGTCAGCGCACATCTTTGTGCGCTGAACACGGAGATATCCCACAATCGTTACAGGCAGACAGTCTGTGACAATTACAATCGGTCACACACGGTCAGACGCAATCAATCGATCAATAGGCTCAGGCAGGTGACAGACAGTCAGAAGTCACTCACAACGGATGCTGGTGGTGGCCTGTATGTGTTGTAAATCTTATTTATTACACACTACAGATGATAATAAAATCACACAGTAACAGTGAAAAAAAAAATAAGTGAACGGGTACTAGTAGTATAGTAGTAGACACTAGTAACAGTGAAAAAAGAAATAAGTGAACGGGTACTAGTAGACTAGTAGTATAGTAGTAGACACTAGTAGTAGTACACACGCAGGTAACTAAGAAACACCTAGCGTACTACGCTATAAGTAAGTCGTGCGGCAGACAGTCGGTGACTATTATAATCGGTCACACACAGTCAGACGCAATCAATCGATCAATAGGCTCGGGCAGGTGACAGACAGTCACAAGTCACTCACAACGGATGCTGGTGGTGGCCTGTATGTGTTGTAACTCTTATTTATTACACACTACAGATGATAATAAAATCACACAGTAACAGTGAAAAAAGAAATAAGTGAACAGGTACTAGTAGACTAGTAGTATAGTAGTAGACACTAGTAGTAGTACGCACGCAGGTAACTAAGAAACATCTAGCGTACTACGCTATAAGTAAGTCGTGCAGCAGACAGTCGGTGACAATTACAATCATTCACACACGGTCAGATGCAATCAATCGATCAATAGGCTTGAGCAGATGACAGACTGTCACAAGTCACTCACGACGGATGCTGGTGGTGGCCTGTATGTGTTGTAACTCTTATTTATTACACACTACAGATGATAATAAAATCACACAGTAACAGTGAAAAAAAGGAATAAATGAACGGGTACAAGTAGACTAGTAGTATAGTAGTAGACACTAGTAGTAGTACGCACGCAGGTAACTAAGAAACACCTAGCGTACTACGCTATAAGTAAGTCGTGCGGCAGACAGTCGGTGACAATTACAATCGGTCACACACGGTCAGACGCAATCAATCGATCAATAGGCTAGGGCAGGTGAAAAACAGTCACAAGTCACTCACAACGGATGCTGGTGGTGGCCTGTATGTGTTGTAACTCTTATTTATTACACACTACAGATGATAATAAAATCACACAGTAACAGTGAAAAAAAAAAAGTGAACTGGTACTAGTAGACTAGCAGTATAGTAGTAGACACTAGTAGTAGTACGCACGCAGGTAACTAAGAAACACCTAGCGTACTACGCTATAAGTAAGTCATGCGGCAGACTGTCGGCGACTATTACAATTAGTCAAACACGGTCAGACGCAATCAATCGATCAATAGGCTCGGGCAGGTGACAGACAGTCACAAGTCACTCACAACGGATGCTGGTGGTGGCCTGTATGTGTTGTAACTCTTATTTATTACACACTACAGATGATAATAAAATCACACAGTAACAGTGAAAAAAGAAAATAAGTGAATGGGTACTAGTAGACTAGTAGTATAGTAGTAGACACTAGTAGTAGTATGCACGCTGGTAACTAAGAAACACCTAGCGTACTACGCTATAAGTAAGTCGTGCGGCAGACAGTTGGTGACAATTACAATCGGTCACACACGGTCAGACGCAATCAATCGATCAATAGGCTCGGGCAGGTGACAGACAGTCACAAGTCACTCACAACGGATGCTGGTGGTGGCCTGTATGTGTTGAAACTCTTATTTATTACACACTACAGATGATAATAAAATCACACAGTAACAGTGAAAAAAAAAATAAGTGAACGGGTACTAGTAGTATAGTAGTAGACACTAGTAGTAGTACACACGAAGGTAACTAAGAAACACCTAGCGTACTACGCTATAAGTAAGTCGTGCGGCAGACTGTCGGCGACTATTACGATTGGTCACACACGGCCAGACGCAATCAATCGATCAACAGGCTCGGGCAGGTGACAGACAGTCACAAGTCACTCACAACGGATGCTGGTGGTGGCCTGTATGTGTTGAAACTCTTTTTTATTACACACTACAGATGATAATAAAATCAAACAGTAACAGTGAAAAAAAAAATAAGTGAACGGGTACTAGTAGACTAGTAGTATAGTAGTAGACACTAGTAGTAGTACGCACGCAGGTAACTAAGAAACACCTAGCGTACTACGCTATAAGTAAGTCGTGCGGCAGATAGCCTGTGACAATTACAATCGGTCACACACGGTCAGACGCAATCAATCGATCAATAGGCTCAGGCAGGTGACAGACAGTCACAAGTTACTCACAACGGATGCTGGTGGTGGCCTGTATGTGTTGTAACTCTTATTTATTACACACTACAGATGATAATAAAATCACACAGTAACAGTGAAAAAAGAAAATAAGTGAATGGGTACTAGTAGACTAGTAGTATAGTAGTAGACACTAGTAGTAGTACGCACGCTGGTAACTAAGAAACACCTAGCGTACTACGCTATAAGTAAGTAGTGCGGCAGACAGTTGGTGACAATTACAATCGGTCACACACGGTCAGACGCAATCAATCGATCAATAGGCTCAGGCAGGTGACAGACAGTCACAAGTCACTCACAACGGATGCTGGTGGTGGCCTGTATGTGTTGTAACTCTTATTTATTACACACTACAAATGATAATAAAATCACACAGTAACAGTGAAAAAAGAAATAAGTGAACGGGTGCTAGTAGACTAGTAGTATAGTAGTAGACACTAGTAGTAGTACGCACGCAGGTAACTAAGAGACACCTAGCGTACTACGCTATAAGTAAGTCGTGCGGCAGACAGTCGGTGACAATTACAATCAGTCACACACGGCCAGATGCAATCAATCGATCAATTGGCTCGAGCAGATGACAGACTGTCACAAGTCACTCACAACGGATGCTGGTGGTGGCCTGTATGTGTTGTAACTCTTATTTATTACACACTACAGATGATAATAAAATCACACAGTAACAGTGAAAAAAGAAAATAAGTGAATGGGTACTAGTAGACAAGTAGTATAGTAGTAGACACTAGTAGTAGTACACACGCAGGTAACTAAGAAACACCTAGCGTACTACGCTATAAGTAAGTCGTGCGGCAGACAGTCGGTGACAATTACAATCAGTCACACACGGTCAGATGCAATCAATCGATCAATAGGCTCGGGCAGATGACAGACTGTCACAAGTCACTCACAACGGATGCTGGTGGTGGCCTGTATGTGTTGTAACTCTTATTTATTACACACTACAGATGATAATAAAATCACACAGTAACAGTGAAAAAAGAAATAAGTGAACGGGTACTAGTAGACTAGTAGTATAGTAGTAGACACTAGTAGTAGTACGCACGCAGGTAACTAAGAGACACCTAGCGTACTACGCTATAAGTAAGTCGTGCGGCAGACAGTCGGTGACAATTACAATCAGTCACACACGGTCAGATGCAATCAATCGATAAATAGGCTCGAGCAGATGACAGACTGTCACAAGTCACTCACAACGGATGCTGGTGGTGGCCTGTATGTGTTGTAACTCTTATTTATTACACACTACAGATGATAATAAAATCACACAGTAACAGTGAAAAAAGAAAATAAGTGAATGGGTACTAGTAGCCTAGTAGTATAGTAGTAGACACTAGTAGTAGTACGCAAGCTGGTAACTAAGAAACACCTAGCGTACTACGCTATAAGTAAGTCGTGCGGCAGACAGTCAGTGACAATTACAATCAGTCACACACGGTCAGATGCAATCAATCGATCAATAGGCTCGAGCAGATGACAGACTGTCACAAGTCACTCACAACGGATGCTGGTGGTGGCCTGTATGTGTTGTAACTCTTATTTATTACACACTACAGATGATAATAAAATCACACAGTAACAGTGAAAAAAGAAAATAAGTGAATGGGTACTAGTAGCCTAGTAGTATAGTAGTAGACACTAGTAGTAGTACACACGCAGGTAACTAAGAAACACCTAGCGTACTACGCTATAAGTAAGTCGTGCGGCAGACAGTCGGTGACAATTACAATCAGTCACACACGGTCAGATGCAATCAATCGATCAATAGGCTCAGGCAGGTGACAGACAGTTACAAGTCACTCACAACGGATGCTGGTGGTGGCCTGTATGTGTTGTAACTCTTATTTATTACACACTACAAATGATAATAAAATCACACAGTAACAGTGAAAAAAAAATAAGTGAACGGGTACTAGTAGACTAGTAGTATAGTAGTAGACACTAGTAGTAGTACGCACGCTGGTAACTAAGAAACACCTAGCGTACTACGCTATAAGTAAGTCGTGCGGCAGACAGTCGGTGACAATTACAATCGGTCACACACGGTCAGATGCAATCAATCGATCAATAGGCTCGGGCAGATGACAGACTGTCACAAGTCATTCACAACGGATGCTGGTGGTGGCCTGTATGTGTTGTAACTCTTATTTATTACACACTACAGATGATAATAAAATCACACAGTAACAGTGAAAAAAGAAATAAGTGAACGGGTACTAGTAGACTAGTAGTATAGTAGTAGACACTAGTAGTAGTACACACGCAGGTAACTAAGAAACACCTAGCGTACTACGCTATAAGTAAGTCGTGCGGCAGACAGTCGGTGACAATTACAATCAGTCACACACGGTCAGATGCAATCAATCGATCAATAGGCTCAGGCAGGTGACAGACAGTTACAAGTCACTCACAACGGATGCTGGTGGTGGCCTGTATGTGTTGTAACTCTTATTTATTACACACTACAAATGATAATAAAATCACACAGTAACAGTGAAAAAAAAATAAGTGAACGGGTACTAGTAGACTAGTAGTATAGTAGTAGACACTAGTAGTAGTACGCACGCTGGTAACTAAGAAACACCTAGCGTACTACGCTATAAGTAAGTCGTGCGGCAGACAGTCGGTGACAATTACAATCGGTCACACACGGTCAGATGCAATCAATCGATCAATAGGCTCGGGCAGATGACAGACTGTCACAAGTCATTCACAACGGATGCTGGTGGTGGCCTGTATGTGTTGTAACTCTTATTTATTACACACTACAGATGATAATAAAATCACACAGTAACAGTGAAAAAAGAAATAAGTGAACGGGTACTAGTAGACTAGTAGTATAGTAGTAGACACTAGTAGTAGTACGCACGCAGGTAACTAAGAGACACCTAGCGTACTACGCTATAAGTAAGTCGTGCGGCAGACAGTCGGTGACAATTACAATCAGTCACACATGGTCAGATGCAATCAATCGATCAATAGGCTCGAGCAGATGACAGACTGTCACAAGTCACTCACAACGGATGCTGGTGGTGGCCTGTATGTGTTGTAACTCTTATTTATTACACACTACAGATGATAATAAAATCACACAGTAACAGTGAAAAAAGAAAATAAGTGAATGGGTACTAGTAGCCTAGTAGTATAGTAGTAGACACTAGTAGTAGTACGCACGCTGGTAACTAAGAAACACCTAGCGTACTACGCTATAAGTAAGTCGTGCGGCAGACAGTCGGTGACAATTACAATCAGTCACACACGGTCAGATGCAATTCATCGATCAATAGGCTCGAGCAGATGACAGACTGTCACAAGTCACTCACAACGGATGCTGGTGGTGGCCTGTATGTGTTGTAACTCTTATTTATTACACACTACAGATGATAATAAAATCACACAGTAACAGTGAAAAAAGAAAATAAGTTAATGGGTACTAGTAGACAAGTAGTATAGTAGTAGACACTAGTAGTAGTACACACGCAGGTAACTAAGAAACACCTAGCGTACTACGCTATAAGTAAGTCGTGCGGCAGACAGTCGGTGACAATTACAATCAGTCACACACGGTCAGATGCAATCAATCGATCAATAGGCTCATGCAGGTGACAGACAGTTACAAGTCACTCACAACGGATGGTGGTGGTGGCCTGTATGTGTTGTAAGTCTTATTTATTACACACTACAGATGATAATAAAATCACACAGTAACAGTGAAAAAAAAATAAGTGAATGGGTACTAGTAGTATAGTAGTAGACACTAGTAGTAGTACGCACGCTGGTAACTAAGAAACACCTAGCGTACTACGCTATAAGTAAGTCGTGCGGCAGACAGTCGGTGAAAATTACAATCAGTCACACACGGTCAGACGCAATCAATCGATCAATAGGCTCAGGCAGGTGACCGACAGTTACAAGTCACTCACAACGGATGCTGGTGGTGGCCTGTATGTGTTGTAACTCTTATTTATTACACACTACAGATGATAATAAAATCACACAGTAACAGTGAAAAAAAAATAAGTGAATGGGTACTAGTAGTATAGTAGTAGACACTAGTAGTAGTACGCACGCAGGTAACTAAGAAACACCTAGCGTACTACGCTATAAGTAAATCGTGCGGCAGACAGTCGGTGACAATTACAATCGGTCACACACGGTCAGACGCAATCAATCGATCAATAGGCTCGGGCAGGTGACAGACAGTCACAAGTCACTCACAACGGATGCTGGTGGTGGCCTGTATGTGTTGAAACTCTTATTTATTACACACTACAGATGATAATAAAATCACACAGTAACAGTGAAAAAAAAATAAGTGAACGGGTACTAGTAGTATAGTAGTAGACACTAGTAGTAGTACACACAAAGGTAACTAAGAAACACCTAGCGTACTACGCTATAAGTAAGTCGTGCGGCAGACTGTCGGCGACTATTACAATTGGTCACACACGGCCAGACGCAATCAATCGATCAACAGGCTCGGGCAGGTGACAGACAGTCACAAGTCACTCACAACGGATGCTGGTGGTGGCCTGTATGTGTTGAAACTCTTTTTTATTACACACTACAGATGATAATAAAATCACACAGTAACAGTGAAAAAAAAAATAAGTGAACGGGTACTAGTAGACTAGTAGTATAGTAGTAGACACTAGTAGTAGTACGCACGCAGGTAACTAAGAAACACCTAGCATACTACGCTATAAGTAAGTCAAGCGGCAGACAGTCGGTGACAATTACAATCGGTCACACACGGTCAGACGCAATCAATCGATCAATAGGCTCGGGCAGGTGACAGACAGTCACAAGTCACTCACAACGGGTGCTGGTGGTGGCCTGTATGTGTTGTAACTCTTATTTATTACACACTACAGATGATAATAAAATCACACAGTAACAGTGAAAAAAGAAAATAAGTGAATGGGTACTAGTAGCCTAGTAGTATAGTAGTAGACACTAGTAGTAGTACACACGCAGGTAACTAAGAAACACCTAGCGTACTACGCTATAAGTAAGTCGTGCGGCAGACAGTCAGTGACAATTACAATCAGTCACACACGGTCAGATGCAATCAATCGATCAATAGGCTCGAGCAGATGACAGACTGTCACAAGTCACTCACAACGGATGCTGGTGGTGGCCTGTATGTGTTGTAACTCTTATTTATTACACACTACAGATGATAATAAAATCACACAGTAACAGTGAAAAAAGAAAATAAGTGAATGGGTACTAGTAGCCTAGTAGTATAGTAGTAGACACTAGTAGTAGTACACACGCAGGTAACTAAGAAACACCTAGCGTACTACGCTATAAGTAAGTCGTGCGGCAGACAGTCGGTGACAATTACAATCAGTCACACACGGTCAGATGCAATCAATCGATCAATAGGCTCAGGCAGGTGACAGACAGTTACAAGTCACTCACAACGGATGCTGGTGGTGGCCTGTATGTGTTGTAACTCTTATTTATTACACACTACAAATGATAATAAAATCACACAGTAACAGTGAAAAAAAAATAAGTGAACGGGTACTAGTAGACTAGTAGTATAGTAGTAGACACTAGTAGTAGTACGCACGCTGGTAACTAAGAAACACCTAGCGTACTACGCTATAAGTAAGTCGTGCGGCAGACAGTCGGTGACAATTACAATCGGTCACACACGGTCAGATGCAATCAATCGATCAATAGGCTCGGGCAGATGACAGACTGTCACAAGTCATTCACAACGGATGCTGGTGGTGGCCTGTATGTGTTGTAACTCTTATTTATTACACACTACAGATGATAATAAAATCACACAGTAACAGTGAAAAAAGAAATAAGTGAACGGGTACTAGTAGACTAGTAGTATAGTAGTAGACACTAGTAGTAGTACGCACGCAGGTAACTAAGAGACACCTAGCGTACTACGCTATAAGTAAGTCGTGCGGCAGACAGTCGGTGACAATTACAATCAGTCACACATGGTCAGATGCAATCAATCGATCAATAGGCTCGAGCAGATGACAGACTGTCACAAGTCACTCACAACGGATGCTGGTGGTGGCCTGTATGTGTTGTAACTCTTATTTATTACACACTACAGATGATAATAAAATCACACAGTAACAGTGAAAAAAGAAAATAAGTGAATGGGTACTAGTAGCCTAGTAGTATAGTAGTAGACACTAGTAGTAGTACGCACGCTGGTAACTAAGAAACACCTAGCGTACTACGCTATAAGTAAGTCGTGCGGCAGACAGTCGGTGACAATTACAATCAGTCACACACGGTCAGATGCAATTAATCGATCAATAGGCTCGAGCAGATGACAGACTGTCACAAGTCACTCACAACGGATGCTGGTGGTGGCCTGTATGTGTTGTAACTCTTATTTATTACACACTACAGATGATAATAAAATCACACAGTAACAGTGAAAAAAGAAAATAAGTGAATGGGTACTAGTAGACAAGTAGTATAGTAGTAGACACTAGTAGTAGTACACACGCAGGTAACTAAGAAACACCTAGCGTACTACGCTATAAGTAAGTCGTGCGGCAGACAGTCGGTGACAATTACAATCAGTCACACACGGTCAGATGCAATCAATCGATCAATAGGCTCATGCAGGTGACAGACAGTTACAAGTCACTCACAACGGATGGTGGTGGTGGCCTGTATGTGTTGTAAGTCTTATTTATTACACACTACAGATGATAATAAAATCACACAGTAACAGTGAAAAAAAAATAAGTGAATGGGTACTAGTAGTATAGTAGTAGACACTAGTAGTTGTACGCACGCTGGTAACTAAGAAACACCTAGCGTACTACGCTATAAGTAAGTCGTGCGGCAGACAGTCGGTGAAAATTACAATCAGTCACACACGGTCAGACGCAATCAATCGATCAATAGGCTCAGGCAGGTGACAGACAGTTACAAGTCACTCACAACGGATGCTGGTGGTGGCCTGTATGTGTTGTAACTCTTATTTATTACACACTACAGATGATAATAAAATCACACAGTAACAGTGAAAAAAAAATAAGTGAATGGGTACTAGTAGTATAGTAGTAGACACTAGTAGTAGTACGCACGCAGGTAACTAAGAAACACCTAGCGTACTACGCTATAAGTAAATCGTGTGGCAGACAGTCGGTGACAATTACAATCGGTCACACACGGTCAGACGCAATCAATCGATCAATAGGCTCGGGCAGGTGACAGACAGTCACAAGTCACTCACAACGGATGCTGGTGGTGGCCTGTATGTGTTGAAACTCTTATTTATTACACACTACAGATGATAATAAAATCACACAGTAACAGTGAAAAAAAAATAAGTGAACGGGTACTAGTAGTATAGTAGTAGACACTAGTAGTAGTACACACAAAGGTAACTAAGAAACACCTAGCGTACTACGCTATAAGTAAGTCGTGCGGCAGACTGTCGGCGACTATTACAATTGGTCACACACGGCCAGACGCAATCAATCGATCAACAGGCTCGGGCAGGTGACAGACAGTCACAAGTCACTCACAACGGATGCTGGTGGTGGCCTGTATGTGTTGAAACTCTTTTTTATTACACACTACAGATGATAATAAAATCACACAGTAACAGTGAAAAAAAAAATAAGTGAACGGGTACTAGTAGACTAGTAGTATAGTAGTAGACACTAGTAGTAGTACGCACGCAGGTAACTAAGAAACACCTAGCATACTACGCTATAAGTAAGTCAAGCGGCAGACTGTCGGTGACAATTACAATCGGTCACACACGGTCAGACGCAATCAATCGATCAATAGGCTCAGGCAGGTGACAGACAGTCACAAGTCACTCACAACGGATGCTGGTGGTGGCCTGTATGTGTTGAAACTCTTTTTTATAACACACTACAGATGATAATAAAATCACACAGTAACAGTGAAAAAAAAAATAAGTGAACGGGTACTAGTAGACTAGTAGTATAGTAGTAGACATTAGTAGTAGTACGCACGCAGGTAACTAAGAAACACCTAGCATACTACGCTATAAGTAAGTCAAGCGGCAGACAGTCGGTGACAATTACAATCGGTCACACACGGTCAGACGCAATCAATCGATCAATAGGCTCGGGCAGGTGACAGACAGTCACAAGTCACTCACAACGGGTGCTGGTGGTGGCCTGTATGTGTTGTAACTCTTATTTATTACACACTACAGATGATAATAAAATCACACAGTAACAGTGAAAAAAAAATAAGTGAATGGGTACTAGTAGACTAGTAGTATAGTAGTAGACACTAGTGGTAGTACACACGCAGGTAACTAAGAAACACCTAGCGTACTACGCTATAAGTAAGTCGTACGGCAGACAGTCTGTGACAATTACAATCGGTCACACACGGTCAGACGCAATCAATCGATCCATAGGCTCAGGGAGGTGACAGACAGTCACAAGTCACTCACAACGGATGCAATGGTGGCCTGTATGTGTTGAAACTCTTATTTACTACACACTACAGATGATAATAAAATCACACAGTAACAATGAAAAAAGAAATAAGTGAACGGGTACTAGTAGACTAGTAGTATAGTAGTAGACACTAGTAGTAGTACACACGCAGGTAACTAAGAAACACCTAGCGTACTACGCTATAAGTAAGTCGTGCGGCAGACAGTCGGTGACAATTACAATCGGTCACACACGGTCAGGCGCAATCAATCGATCAATAGGCTCAGGCAGGTGACAGACAGTCACAAGTCACTCACAACGGATGCTGGTGGTGGCCTGTATGTGTTGAAACTCTTATTTATTATACACTACAGATGATAATAAAATCACACAGTAACAGTGAAAAAAAACAGTGAATGGGTACTAGTAGTATAGTAGTAGACACTAGTAGTAGTACACACGCAGGTAACTAAGAAACACCTAGCGTACTACGCTATAAGTAAGTCGTGCAGCAGACAGTCGGTGACAATTACAATCGGTCACACACGGTCAGACGCAATCAATCGATCAATAGGCTCGGGCTGGTGACAGACAGTCACAAGTCATTCACAACGGATGCTGGTGGTGGCCTGTATGTGTTGTAACTCTTATTTATTACACACTACAGATGATAATAAAATCACTCAGTAACAGTGAAAAAAAAAAATTAGTGAACGGGTACTAGTAGACTAGTAGTATAGTAGTAGACACTAGTAGTAGTACGCACGCAGGTAACTAAGAAACACCTAGCGTACTACGCTATAAGTAAGTCGTGCGGCAGACAATCGGTGACTATTATAATCGGTCACACACGGCCAGACGCAATCAATCGATCAATAGGCTCGGGCAGGTGACAGACAGTCACAAGTCACTCACAACGGATGCTGGTGGTGGCCTGTATGTGTTGTAACTCTTATTTATTACACACTACAGATGATAATAAAATCACACAGTAACAGTGAAAAAAGAAATAAGTGAACGGGTACTAGTAGACTAGTCGTAAAGTAGTAGACACTAGTAGTAGTACGCACGCAGGTAACTAAGAAACACCTAGTATACTACACTATAAGTAAGTCGTGCGGCAGACAGCCTGTGACAATTACAATCGGTCACACACGGTCAGACGCAATCAATCGATCAATAGGCTCAGGAAGGTGACAGACAGTCACAAGTCACTCACAACGGATGCTGGTGGTGGCCTGTATGTGTTGTAACTCTTATTTATTACACACTACAGATGATAATAAAATCACACAGTAACAATGAAAAAAGAAATAAGTGAATGGGTACTAGTAGACTAGTAGTATAGTAGTAGACACTAGTAGTAGTACGCACGCAGGTAACTAAGAAACACCTAGCGTACTACGCTATAAGTAAGTCGTGCGGCAGACAGTCGGTGACAATTACAATCGGTCACACACGGTCAGACGCAATCAATCGATCAATAGGCTCAGGCAGGTGACAGACAGTCACAAGTCACTCACAACGGATGCTGGTGGTGGCCTGTATGTGTTGAAACTCTTATTTATTATAAACTACAGATGATAATAAAATCACACAGTAACAGTGAAAAAAAAAGTGAACGGGTACTAGTAGACTAGTAGTATAGTAGAAGACACTAGTAGTAGTACGCACGCAGGTAACTAAGAAACACCTAGTATAGTACGCTATAAGTAAGTTGTGCGGCAGAAAGACGGTGACAATTACAATCGGTCACACACGGTCAGACGCAATCAATCGATCAATAGGCTCGGGCAGGTGACAGACAGTCACAAGTCACTCACAACGGATGCTGGTGGTGGCCTGTATGTGTTGTAACTCTTATTTATTACACACTACAGATGATAATAAAATCACACAGTAACAGTGAAAAAAGAAATAAGTGAACGGGTACTAGTAGACTAGTAGTATAGTAGTAGACACTAGTAGTAGTAGGCACGCAGGTAACTAAGAAAAACCTAGTATACTACGCTATAAGTAAGATGTGCGGCAGACAGTCGGTGACAATTACAATCGGTCACACACGGTCAGACGCAATCAATCGATCAATAGGCTCAGGCAGGTGACAGACAGTCACAAGTCACTCACAACGGATGCTGGTGGTGGCCTGTATGTGTTGTAACTCTTATTTATTACACACTACAAATGATAATAAAATCACACAGTAACAGTGAAAAAAGAAATAAGTGAACGGGTACTAGTAGACTAGTAGTATAGTAGTAGACACTAGTAGTAGTACGCACGCAGGTAACTAAGAGACACCTAGCGTACTACGCTATAAGTAAGTCGTGCGGCAGACAGTCGGTGACAATTGCAATCAGTCACACACGGTCAGATGCAATCAATCGATCAATAGGCTCGAGCAGATGACAGACTGTCACAAGTCACTCACAACGGATGCTGGTGGTGGCCTGTATGTGTTGTAACTCTTATTTATTACACACTACAGATGATAATAAAATCACACAGTAACAGTGAAAAAAGAAAATAAGTGAATGGGTACTAGTAGACAAGTAGTATAGTAGTAGACACTAGTAGTAGTACACACGCAGGTAACTAAGAAACACCTAGCGTACTACGCTATAAGTAAGTCGTGCGGCAGACAGTCGGTGACAATTACAATCAGTCACACACGGTCAGATGCAATCAATCGATCAATAGGCTCAGGCAGGTTACAGACAGTTACAAGTCACTCACAACGGATGCTGGTGGTGGCCTGTATGTGTTGTAACTCTAATTTATTACACACTACAGATGATAATAAAATCACACAGTAACAGTGAAAAAAAAATAAGTGAATGGGTACTAGTAGACTAGTAGTATAGTAGTAGACACTAGTGGTAGTACGCACGCAGGTAACTAAGAAACACCTAGCGTACTACGCTATAAGTAAGTCGTACGGCAGACAGTCTGTGACAATTACAATCGGTCACACACGGTTAGACGCAATCAATCGATCAATAGGCTCAGGCAGGTGACAGACAGTCACAAGTCACTCACAACGGATGCTGGTGGTGGCCTGTATGTGTTGAAACTCTTATTTATTACACACTACAGATGATAATAAAATCACACAGTAACAATGAAAAAAGAAATAAGTGAACGGGTACTAGTAGACTAGTAATATAGTAGTAGACACTAGTAGTAGTACGCACGCAGGTAACTAAGAAACACCTAGCGTACTACGCTATAAGTAAGTCGTGCGGCAGACAGTCGGTGACAATTACAATCGGTCACACACGGTCAGGCGCAATCAATCGATCAATAGGCTCAGGCAGGTGACAGACAGTCACAAGTCACTCACAACGGATGCTGGTGGTGGCCTGTATGTGTTGAAACTCTTATTTATTATACACTACAGATGATAATAAAATCACACAGTAACAGTGAAAAAAAACAGTGAACGGGTACTAGTAGTATAGTAGTAGACACTAGTAGTAGGACACACGCAGGTAACTAAGAAACACCTAGCGTACTACGCTATAAGTAAGTCGTGCGGCAGACAGTCGGTGACAATTACAATCGGTCACACATGGTCAGACGCAATCAATCGATCAAGAGTCTCGGGCAGGTGACAGACAGTCACAAGTCATTCACAACGGATGCTGGTGGTGGCCTGTATGTGTTGTAACTCTTTTTTATTACACACTACAGATGATAATAAAATCACACAGTAACAGTGAAAAAAAAAATAAGTGAACGGGTACTAGTAGACTAGTAGTATAGTAGTAGACACTAGTAGTAGTACGCATGCAGGTAACTAAGAAACACCTAGCTTACTACGCTATAAGTAAGTCGTGCGGCAGACAGTCGGTGACAATTACAATCGGTCACACACGGTCAGACACAATCATTCTATCAATAGACTAGGGCAGGTGAAAGACAGTCACAAGTCACTTACAATGGATGCTGGTGGTGGCCTGTATGTGTTGTAACTCTTATTTATTACACACTACAGATGATAATAAAATCACTCAGTAACAGTGAAAAAAAAATAAGTGAACGGGTACTAGTAGACTAGTAGTATAGTAGTAGACACTAGTAGTAGTACGCACGCAGGTAACTAAGAAACACCTAGCGTACTACGCTATAAGTAAGTCGTGCGGCAGACAATCGGTGACTATTATAATCGGTCACACACGGCCAGACGCAATCAATCGATCAATAGGCTCGGGCAGGTGACAGACAGTCACAAGTCACTCACAACGGATGCTGGTGGTGGCCTGTATGTGTTGTAACTCTTATTTATTACACACTACAGATGATAATAAAATCACACAGTAACAGTGAAAAAAGAAATAAGTGAACGGGTACTAGTAGACTAGTCGTAAAGTAGTAGACACTAGTAGTAGTACGCACGCAGGTAACTAAGAAACACCTAGTATACTACACTATAAGTAAGTCGTGCGGCAGACAGCCTGTGACAATTACAATCGGTCACACACGGTCAGACGCAATCAATCGATCAATAGGCTCAGGAAGGTGACAGACAGTCACAAGTCACTCACAACGGATGCTGGTGGTGGCCTGTATGTGTTGTAATTCTTATTTATTACACACTACAGATGATAATAAAATCACACAGTAACAATGAAAAAAGAAATAAGTGAATGGGTACTAGTAGACTAGTAGTATAGTAGTAGACACTAGTAGTAGTACGCACGCAGGTAACTAAGAAACACCTAGCGTACTACGCTATAAGTAAGGCGTGCGGCAGACAGTCGGTGACAATTACAATCGGTCACACACGGTCAGACGCAATCAATCGATCAAAAGGCTCAGGCAGGTGACAGACAGTCACAAGTCACTCACAACGGATGCTGGTGGTGGCCTGTATGTGTTGAAACTCTTATTTATTATACACTACAGATGATAATAAAATCACACAGTAACAGTGAAAAAAAAAAGTGAACGGGTACTAGTAGACTAGTAGTATAGTAGAAGACACTAGTAGTAGTACGCACGCAGGTAACTAAGAAACACCTAGTATAGTACGCTATAAGTAAGTTGTGCGGCAGAAAGTCGGTGACAATTACAATCGGTCACACACGGTCAGACGCAATCAATCGATCAATAGGCTCGGGCAGGTGACAGACAGTCACAAGTCACTCACAACGGATGCTGGTGGTGGCCTGTATGTGTTGTAACTCTTATTTATTACACACTACAGATGATAATAAAATCACACAGTAACAGTGAAAAAAGAAATAAGTGAACGGGTACTAGTAGACTAGTAGTATAGTAGTATAGTAGTAGACACTAGTAGTAGTAGGCACGCAGGTAACTAAGAAACACCTAGCGTACTACGCTATAAGTAAGTCGTGCGGCAGACAGTCGGTGACAATTACAATCAGTCACACACGGTCAGATGCAATCAATCGATCAATAGGCTCGAGCAGATGACAGACTGTCACAAGTCACTCACAACAGATGCTGGTGGTGGCCTTTATGTGTTGTAACTCTTATTTATTACACACTACAGATGATAATAAAATCACACAGTAACAGTGAAAAAAGAAAATAAGTGAATGGGTACTAGTAGCCTAGTAGTATAGTAGTAGACACTAGTAGTAGTACGCACGCTGGTAACTAAGAAACACCTAGCGTACTACGCTATAAGTAAGTCGTGCGGCAGACAGTCGGTGACAATTACAATCAGTCACACACGGTCAGATGCAATCAATCGATCAATAGGCTCGAGCAGATGACAGACTGTCACAAGTCACTCACAACGGATGCTGGTGGTGGCCTGTATGTGTTGTAACTCTTATTTATTACACACTACAGATGATAATAAAATCACACAGTAACAGTGAAAAAAGAAAATAAGTGAATGGGTACTAGTAGACAAGTAGTATAGTAGTAGACACTAGTAGTAGTACACACGCAGGTAACTAAGAAACACCTAGCGTACTACGCTATAAGTAAGTCATGCGGCAGACATTCGGTGACAATTACAATCAGTCACACACGGTCAGATGCAATCAATCGATCAATAGGCTCAGGCAGGTGACAGACAGTTACAAGTCACTCACAACGGATGCTGGTGGTGGCCTGTATGTGTTGTAACTCTTATTTATTACACACTACAAATGATAATAAAATCACACAGTAACAGTGAAAAAAAAATAAGTGAACGGGTACTAGTAGACTAGTAGTATAGTAGTAGACACTAGTAGTAGTACGCACGCTGGTAACTAAGAAACACCTAGCGTACTACGCTATAAGTAAGTCGTGCGGCAGACAGTCGGTGACAATTACAATCGGTCACACACGGTCAGATGCAATCAATCGATCAATAGGCTCGGGCAGATGACAGACTGTCACAAGTCACTCACAACGGATGCTGGTGGTGGCCTGTATGTGTTGTAACTCTTATTTATTACACACTACAGATGATAATAAAATCACACAGTAACAGTGAAAAAAGAAATAAGTGAACGGGTACTAGTAGACTAGTAGACTAGTAGTATAGTAGTAGACACTAGTAGTAGTACACACGCAGGTAACTAAGAAACACCTAGCGTACTACGCTATAAGTAAGTCATGCGGCAGACAGTCGGTGACAATTACAATCAGTCACACACGGTCAGATGCAATCAATCGATCAATAGGCTCAGGCAGGTGACAGACAGTTACAAGTCACTCACAACGGATGCTGGTGGTGGCCTGTATGTGTTGTAACTCTTATTTATTACACACTACAAATGATAATAAAATCACACAGTAACAGTGAAAAAAAATAAGTGAACGGGTACTAGTAGACTAGTAGTATAGTAGTAGACACTAGTAGTAGTACGCACGCTGGTAACTAAGAAACACCTAGCATACTACGCTATAAGTAAGTCGTGCGGCAGACAGTCGGTGACAATTACAATCAGTCACACACGGTCAGATGCAATCAATCGATCAATAGGCTCATGCAGGTGACAGACAGTTACAAGTCACTCACAACGGATGGTGGTGGTGGCCTGTATGTGTTGTAAGTCTTATTTATTACACACTACAGATGATAATAAAATCACACAGTAACAGTGAAAAAAAAATAAGTGAATGGGTACTAGTAGTATAGTAGTAGACACTAGTAGTAGTACGCACGCAGGTAACTAAGAAACACCTAGCGTACTACGCTATAAGTAAATCGTGCGGCAGACAGTCGGTGACAATTACAATCGGTCACACACGGTCAGACGCAATCAATCGATCAATAGGCTCGGGCAGGTGACAGACAGTCACAAGTCACTCACAACGGATGCTGGTGGTGGCCTGTATGTGTTGAAACTCTTATTTATTACACACTACAGATGATAATAAAATCACACAGTAACAGTGAAAAAAAAAATAAGTGAACGGGTACTAGTAGTATAGTAGTAGACACTAGTAGTAGTACACACGAAGGTAACTAAGAAACACCTAGCGTACTACGCTATAAGTAAGTCGTGCGGCAGACTGTCGGCGACTATTACAATTGGTCACACACGGCCAGACGCAATCAATCGATCAACAGGCTCGGGCAGGTGACAGACAGTCACAAGTCACTCACAACGGATGCTGGTGGTGGCCTGTATGTGTTGAAACTCTTTTTTATTACACACTACAGATGATAATAAAATCACACAGTAACAGTGAAAAAAAATATAAGTGAACGGGTACTAGTAGACTAGTAGTATAGTAGTAGACACTAGTAGTAGTACGCACGCAGGTAACTAAGAAACACCTAGCATACTACTCTATAAGTAAGTAAAGCGGCAGACAGTCGGTGACAATTACAATCGGTCACACACGGTCAGACGCAATCAATCGATCAATAGGCTCAGGCAGGTGACAGACAGTCACAAGTCACTCACAACGGATGCTGGTGGTGGCCTGTATGTGTTGAAACTCTTATTTATTACACACTGTAGTGTGTAATGAATAAGTAATGTAATGTGATGATAATAAAATCACACAGTAACAATGAAAAAAGAAATAAGTGAACGGGTACTAGTAGACTAGTAGTATAGTAGTAGACACTAGTAGTAGTACGCACGCAGGTAACTAAGAAACACCTAGCGTACTACGCTATAAGTAAGTCGTGCGGCAGACAGTCGGTGACAATTACAATCGGTCACACACGGTCAGGCGCAATCAATCGATCAATAGGCTCAGGTAGGTGACAGACAGTCACAAGTCACTCACAACGGATGCTGGTGGTGGCCTGTATGTGTTGAAACTCTTTTTTATTACACACTACAGATGATAATAAAATCACACAATAACAGTGAAAAAAAAAATAAGTGAACGGGTACTAGTAGACTAGTAGTATAGTAGTAGACACTAGTAGTAGTACACACGAAGGTAACTAAGAAACACCTAGCGTACTACGCTATAAGTAAGTTGTGCGGCAGACTGTCGGCGACTATTACAATTGGTCACACACGGCCAGACGCAATCAATCGATCAATATGCTCGGGCAGGTGACAGACAGTCACAAGTCACTCACAACGGGTGCTGGTGGTGGCCTGTATGTGTTGAAACTCTTATTTATTACACACTACAGGTGATAATAAAATCACACAGTAACAATGAAAAAAGAAATAAGTGAACGGGTACTAGTAGACTAGTAGTATAGTAGTAGACACTAGTAGTAGTACGCACGCAGGTAACTAAGAAACACCTAGAGTACTACGCTATAAGTAAGTCGTGCGGCAGACAGTCGGTGACAATTACAATCGGTCACACACGGTCAGGCGCAATCAATCGATCAATAGGCTCAGGCAGGTGACAGACAGTCACAAGTCACTCACAACGGATGCTGGTGGTGGCCTGTATGTGTTGAAACTCTTATTTTTTATACACTACAGATGATAATAAAATCACACAGTAACAGTGAAAAAAAACAGTGAACGGGTACTAGTAGTATAGTAGTAGACACTAGTAGTAGTACACACGCAGGTAACTAAGAAACACCTAGCGTACTACGCTATAAGTAAGTCGTGCGGCAGACAGTCGGTGACAATTACAATCGGTCACACACGGTCAGACGCAATCAATCGATCAATAGGCTCGGGCAGGTGACAGACAGTCACAAGTCATTCACAACGGATGCTGGTGGTGGCCTGTATGTGTTGTAACTCTTTTTTATTACACACTACAGATGATAATAAAATCACACAGTAACAGTGAAAAAAAAAATAAGTGAACGGGTACTAGTAGACTAGTAGTATAGTAGTAGACACTAGTAGTAGTACGCACGCAGGTAACTAAGAAACACCTAGCTTACTACGCTATAAGTAAGTCGTGCGGCAGACAGTCGGTGACAATTACAATCGGTCACACACGGTCAGACACAATCATTCTATCAATAGACTAGGGCAGGTGAAAGACAGTCACAAGTCACTTACAACGGATGCTGGTGGTGGCCTGTATGTGTTGTAACTCTTATTTATTACACACTACAGATGATAATAAAATCACTCAGTAACAGTGAAAAAAAAAATAAGTGAACGGGTACTAGTAGAATAGTAGTATAGTAGTAGACACTAGTAGTAGTACGCACGCAGGTAACTAAGAAACACCTAGCGTACTACGCTATAAGTAAGTCGTGCGGCAGACAATCGGTGACTATTATAATCGGTCACACACGGCCAGACGCAATCAATCGATCAATAGGCTCGGGCAGGTGACAGACAGTCACAAGTCACTCACAACGGATGCTGGTGGTGGCCTGTATGTGTTGTAACTCTAATTTATTACACACTACAGATGATAATAAAATCACACAGTAACAGTGAAAAAAGAAAATAAGTGAACAGGTACTAGTAGACTAGTAGTATAGTAGTAGAAACTAGTAGTAGTACGCACGCAGGTAACTAAGAAACACCTAGCGTACTACGCTATAAGTAAGTCGTGCGGCAGACAGCCTGTGACAATTACAATCGGTCACACACGGTCAGATGCAATCAATCGATCAATAGGCTCAGGAAGGTGACAGACAGTCACAAGTCACTCACAACGGATGCTGGTGGTGGCCTGTATGTGTTGAAACTCTTATTTATTATACACTACAGATGATAATAAAATCACACAGTAACAGTGAAAAAAAAAAGTGAACGGGTACTAGTAGACTAGTAGTATAGTAGTAGACACTAGTAGTAGTACGCACGCAGGTAACTAAGAAACACCTAGTATACTACGCTATAAGTAAGTTGTGCGGCAGAAAGTCGGGGACAATTACAGTCGGTCACACATGGTCAGACGCAATCAATCGATCAATAGGCTCAGGCAGGTGACAGACAGTCACAAGTCACTCACAACGGATGCTGGTGGTGGCCTGTATGTGTTGTAACTCTTATTTATTACACACTACAGATGATAATAAAACCACACAGTAACAGTGAAAAAAGAAATAAGTGAACGGGTACTAGTAGACTAGTCGTAAAGTAGTAGACACTAGTAGTAGTACGCACGCAGGTAACTAAGAAACACCTAGTATACTACGCTATAAGTAAGATGTGCGGCAGACAGTCGGTGACAATTACAATCGGTCACACACGGTCAGACGCAATCAATCGATCAATAGGCTCGGGCAGGTGACAGACAGTCACAAGTCACTCACAACGGGTGCTGGTGGTGGCCTGTATGTGTTGTAACTCTTATTTATTACACACTACAGATGATAATAAAATCACACAGTAACAGTGAAAAAAAAATAAGTGAATGGGTACTAGTAGACTAGTAGTATAGTAGTAGACACTAGTGGTAGTACGCACGCAGGTAACTAAGAAACACCTAGCGTACTACGCTATAAGTAAGTCGTACGGCAGACAGTCTAGGACAATTACAATCGGTCACACACGGTCAGACGCAATCAATCGATCAATAGGCTCAGGGAGGTGACAGACAGTCACAAGTCACTCACAATGGATGCAATGGTGGCCTGTATGTGTTGAAACTCTTATTTATTACACACTACAGATGATAATAAAATCACACAGTAACAATGAAAAAAGAAATAAGTGAACGGGTACTAGTAGACTAGTAGTATAGTAGTAGACACTAGTAGTAGTACGCACGCAGGTAACTAAGAAACACCTAGCGTACTACGCTATAAGTAAGTCGTGCGGCAGACAGTCGGTGACAATTACAATCGGTCACACACGGTCAGGCGCAATCAATCGATCAATAGGCTCAGGCAGGTGACAGACAGTCACAAGTCACTCACAACGGATGCTGGTGGTGGCCTGTATGTGTTGAAACTCTTATTTATTATACACTACAGATGATAATAAAATCACACAGTAACAGTGAAAAAAAACAGTGAACGGGTACTAGTAGTATAGTAGTAGACACTAGTAGTAGTACACACGCAGGTAACTAAGAAACACCTAGCGTACTACGCTATAAGTAAGTCGTGCGGCAGACAGTCGGTGACAATTACAATCGGTCACACACGGTCAGACGCAATCAATCGATCAATAGGCTCGGGCTGGTGACAGACAGTCACAAGTCATTCACAACGGATGCTGGTGGTGGCCTGTATGTGTTGTAACTCTTTTTTATTACACACTACAGATGATAATAAAATCACACAGTAACAGTGAAAAAAAAAATAAGTGAACGGGTACTAGTAGACTAGTAGTATAGTAGTAGACACTAGTAGTAGTACGCACGCAGGTAACTAAGAAACACCTAGCTTACTACGCTATAAGTAAGTCGTGCGGCAGACAGTCGGTGACAATTACAATCGGTCACACACGGTCAGACACAATCATTCTATCAATAGACTAGGGCAGGTGAAAGACAGTCACAAGTCACTTACAACGGATGCTGGTGGTGGCCTGTATGTGTTGTAACTCTTATTTATTACACACTACAGATGATAATAAAATCATTCAGTAACAGTGAAAAAAAAAATTAGTGAACGGGTACTAGTAGACTAGTAGTATAGTAGTAGACACTAGTAGTAGTACGCACGCAGGTAACTAAGAAACACCTAGCGTACTACGCTATAAGTAAGTCGTGCGGCAGACAATCGGTGACTATTATAATCGGTCACACACGGCCAGACGCAATCAATCGATCAATAGGCTCGGGCAGGTGACAGACAGTCACAAGTCACTCACAACGGATGCTGGTGGTGGCCTGTATGTGTTGTAACTCTTATTTATTACACACTACAGATGATAATAAAATCACACAGTAACAGTGAAAAAAGAAAATAAGTGAAAGGGTACTAGTAGACTAGTAGTATAGTAGTAGACACTAGTAGATGTACGCACGCTGGTAACTAAGAAACACCTAGCGTACTACGCTATAAGTAAGTCGTACGGCAGACAGTCTGTGACAATTACAATCGGTCACACACGGTCAGACGCAATCAATCGATCAATAGGCTCAGGAAGGTGACAGACAGTCACAAGTCACTCACAACGGATGCTGGTGGTGGCCTGTATGTGTTGTAACTCTTATTTATTACACACTACAGATGATAATAAAATCACACAGTAACAATGAAAAAAGAAATAAGTGAACGGGTACTAGTAGACTAGTAGTATAGTAGTAGACACTAGTAGTAGGACGCACGCAGGTAACTAAGAGACACCTAGCGTACTACGCTATAAGTAAGTCGTGCGGCAGACAGTCGGTGATAATTACAATCAGTCACACATGGTCAGATGCAATCAATCGATCAATAGGCTCGAGCAGATGACAGACTGTCACAAGTCACTCACAACGGATGCTGGTGGTGGCCTGTATGTGTTGTAACTCTTATTTATTACACACTACAGATGATAATAAAATCACACAGTAACAGTGAAAAAAGAAAATAAGTGAATGGGTACTAGTAGCCTAGTAGTATAGTAGTAGACACTAGTAGTAGTACGCACGCTGGTAACTAAGAAACACCTAGCGTACTACGCTATAAGTAAGTCGTGCGGCAGACAGTCGGTGACAATTACAATCAGTCACACACGGTCAGATGCAATTAATCGATCAATAGGCTCGAGCAGATGACAGACTGTCACAAGTCACTCACAACGGATGCTGGTGGTGGCCTGTATGTGTTGTAACTCTTATTTATTACACACTACAGATGATAATAAAATCACACAGTAACAGTGAAAAAAGAAAATAAGTGAATGGGTACTAGTAGACAAGTAGTATAGTAGTAGACACTAGTAGTAGTACACACGCAGGTAACTAAGAAACACCTAGCGTACTACGCTATAAGTAAGTAGTGCGGCAGACAGTCGGTGACAATTACAATCAGTCACACACGGTCAGATGCAATCAATCGATCAATAGGCTCATGCAGGTGACAGACAGTTACAAGTCACTCACAACGGATGGTGGTGGTGGCCTGTATGTGTTGTAAGTCTTATTTATTACACACTACAGATGATAATAAAATCACACAGTAACAGTGAAAAAAAAATAAGTGAATGGGTACTAGTAGACTAGTAGTATAGTAGTAGACACTAGTGGTAGTACGCACGCAGGTAACTAAGAAACACCTAGCGTACTACGCTATAAGTAAGTCGTACGGCAGACAGTCTGTGACAATTACAATCGGTCACACACGGTCAGACGCAATCAATCGATCAATAGGCTCAGGCAGGTGACAGACTGTCACAAGTCACTCACAACGGATGCTGGTGGTGGCCTGTATGTGTTGAAACTCTTATTTATTACACACTACAGATGATAATAAAATCACACAGTAACAATGAAAAAAGAAATAAGTGAACGGGTACTAGTAGACTAGTAATATAGTAGTAGACACTAGTAGTAGTACGCACGCAGGTAACTAAGAAACACCTAGCGTACTACGCTATAAGTAAGTCGTGCGGCAGACAGTCGGTGACAATTACAATCGGTCACACACGGTCAGACGCAATCAATCGATCAATAGGCTCAGGCAGGTGACAGACAGTCACAAGTCACTCACAACGGATGCTGGTGGTGGCCTGTATGTGTTGAAACTCTTATTTATTATACACTACAGATGATAATAAAATCACACAGTAACAGTGAAAAAAAACAGTGAACGGGTACTAGTAGTATAGTAGTAGACACTAGTAGTAGTACACATGCAGGTAACTAAGAAACACCTAGCGTACTACGCTATAAGTAAGTCGTGCGGCAGACAGTCGGTGACAATTACAATCGGTCACACATGGTCAGACGCAATCAATTGATCAATAGTCTCGGGCAGGTGACAGACAGTCACAAGTCATTCACAACGGATGCTGGTGGTGGCCTGTATGTGTTGTAACTCTTTTTTATTTCACACTACAGATGATAATAAAATCACACAGTAACAGTGAAAAAAAAAATAAGTGAACGGGTACTAGTAGACTAGTAGTATAGTAGTAGACACTAGTAGTAGTACGCACGCAGGTAACTAAGAAAAACCTAGCTTACTACGCTATAAGTAAGTCGTGCGGCAGACAGTCGGTGACAATTACAATCGGTCACACACGGTCAGACACAATCATTCTATCAATAGACTAGGGCAGGTGAAAGACAGTCACAAGTCACTTACAACGGATGCTGGTGGTGGCCTGTATGTGTTGTAACTCTTATTTATTACACACTACAGATGATAATAAAATCACTCAGTAACAGTGAAAAAAAAATAAGTGAACGGGTACTAGTAGACTAGTAGTATAGTAGTAGACACTAGTAGTAGTACGCACGCAGGTAACTAAGAAACACCTAGCGTACTACGCTATAAGTAAGTCGTGCGGCAGACAATCGGTGACTATTATAATCGGTCACACACGGCCAGACGCAATCAATCGATCAATAGGCTCGGGCAGGTGACAGACAGTCACAAGTCACTCACAACGGATGCTGGTGGTGGCCTGTATGTGTTGTAACTCTTATTTATTACACACTACAGATGATAATAAAATCACACAGTAACAGTGAAAAAAGAAATAAGTGAACGGGTACTAGTAGACTAGTCGTAAAGTAGTAGACACTAGTAGTAGTACGCACGCAGGTAACTAAGAAACACCTAGTATACTACACTATAAGTAAGTCGTGCGGCAGACAGCCTGTGACAATTACAATCGGTCACACACGGTCAGACGCAATCAATCGATCAATAGGCTCAGGAAGGTGACAGACAGTCACAAGTCACTCACAACGGATGCTGGTGGTGGCCTGTATGTGTTGTAACTCTTATTTATTACACACTACAGATGATAATAAAATCACACAGTAACAATGAAAAAAGAAATAAGTGAATGGGTACTAGTAGACTAGTAGTATAGTAGTAGACACTAGTAGTAGTACGCACGCAGGTAACTAAGAAACACCTAGCGTACTACGCTATAAGTAAGTCGTGCGGCAGACAGTCGGTGACAATTACAATCGGTCACACACGGTCAGACGCAATCAATCGATCAATAGGCTCGGGCAGGTGACAGACAGTCACAAGTCACTCACAACGGATGCTGGTGGTGGCCTGTATGTGTTGTAACTCTTATTTATTACACACTACAGATGATAATAAAATCACACAGTAACAGTAAAAAAAGAAATAAGTGAACGGGTACTAGTAGACTAGTAGTATAGTAGTAGACACTAGTAGTAGTAGGCACGCAGGTAACTAAGAAACACCTAGCGTACTACGCTATAAGTAAGTCGTGCGGCAGACAGTCGGTGACAATTACAATCAGTCACACACGGTCAGATGCAATCAATCGATCAATAGGCTCGAGCAGATGACAGACTGTCACAAGTCACTCACAACGGATGCTGGTGGTGGCCTGTATGTGTTGTAACTCTTATTTATTACACACTACAGATGATAATAAAATCACACAGTAACAGTGAAAAAAGAAAATAAGTGAATGGGTACTAGTAGCCTAGTAGTATAGTAGTAGACACTAGTAGTAGTACGCACGCTGGTAACTAAGAAACACCTAGCGTACTACGCTATAAGTAAGTCGTGCGGCAGACAGTCGGTGACAATTACAATCAGTCACACACGGTCAGATGCAATCAATCGATCAATAGGCTCGAGCAGATGACAGACTGTCACAAGTCACTCACAACGGATGCTGGTGGTGGCCTGTATGTGTTGTAACTCTTATTTATTACACACTACAGATGATAATAAAATCACACAGTAACAGTGAAAAAAGAAAATAAGTGAATGGGTACTAGTAGACAAGTAGTATAGTAGTAGACACTAGTAGTAGTACACACGCAGGTAACTAAGAAACACCTAGCGTACTACGCTATAAGTAAGTCGTGCGGCAGACAGTCGGTGACAATTACAATCAGTCACACATGGTCAGATGCAATCAATCGATCAATAGGCTCGAGCAGATGACAGACTGTCACAAGTCACTCACAACGGATGCTGGTGGTGGCCTGTATGTGTTGTAACTCTTATTTATTACACATTACAGATGATAATAAAATCACACAGTAACAGTGAAAAAAGAAAATAAGTGAATGGGTACTAGTAGCCTAGTAGTATAGTAGTAGACACTAGTAGTAGTACGCACGCTGGTAACTAAGAAACACCTAGCGTACTACGCTATAAGTAAGTCGTGCGGCAGACAGTCGGTGACAATTACAATCAGTCACACACGGTCAGATGCAATCAATCGATCAATAGGCTCGAGCAGATGACAGACTGTCACAAGTCACTCACAACGGATGCTGGTGGTGGCCTGTATGTGTTGTAACTCTTATTTATTACACACTACAGATGATAATAAAATCACACAGTAACAGTGAAAAAAGAAAATAAGTGAATGGGTACTAGTAGACTAGTAGTATAGTAGTAGACACTAGTAGTAGTACACACGCAGGTAACTAAGAAACACCTAGCGTACTACGCTATAAGTAAGTCGTGCGGCAGACAGTCGGTGACAATTACAATCAGTCACACATGGTCAGATGCAATCAATCGATCAATAGGCTCAGGCAGGTGACAGACAGTTACAAGTCACTCACAACGGATGCTGGTAGTGGCCTGTATGTGTTGTAACTCTTATTTATTACACACTACAAATGATAATAAAATCACACAGTAACAGTGAAAAAAAAAAAAGTGAACGGGTACTAGTAGACTAGTAGTATAGTAGTAGACACTAGTAGTAGTACGCACGCTGGTAACTAAGAAACACCTAGCGTACTACGCTATAAGTAAGTCGTGCGGCAGACAGTCGGTGACAATTACAATCAGTCACACACGGTCAGATGCAATCAATCGATCAATAGGCTCATGCAGGTGACAGACAGTTACAAGTCACTCACAACGGATGGTGGTGGTGGCCTGTATGTGTTGTAAGTCTTATTTATTACACACTACAGATGATAATAAAATCACACAGTAACAGTGAAAAAAAAATAAGTGAATGGGTACTAGTAGTATAGTAGTAGACACTAGTAGTAGTACGCACGCAGGTAACTAAGAAACACCTAGTGTACTACGCTATAAGTAAATCGTGCGGCAGACAGTCGGTGACAATTACAATCGGTCACACACGGTCAGACGCAATCAATCGATCAATAGGCTCGGGCAGGTGACAGACAGTCACAAGTCACTCACAACGGATGCTGGTGGTGGCCTGTATGTGTTGAAACTCTTATTTATTACACACTACAGATGATAATAAAATCACACAGTAACAGTGAAAAAAAAAATAAGTGAACGGGTACTAGTAGTATAGTAGTAGACACTAGTAGTAGTACACACGAAGGTAACTAAGAAACACCTAGCGTACTACGCTATAAGTAAGTCGTGCGGCAGACTGTCGGCGACTATTACAATTGGTCACACACGGCCAGACGCAATCAATCGATCAACAGGCTCGGGCAGGTGACAGACAGTCACAAGTCACTCACAACGGATGCTGGTGGTGGCCTGTATGTGTTGAAACTCTTTTTTATTACACACTACAGATGATAATAAAATCACACAGTAACAGTGAAAAAAAATATAAGTGAACGGGTACTAGTAGACTAGTAGTATAGTAGTAGACACTAGTAGTAGTACACACGAAGGTAACTAAGAAACACCTAGCGTACTACGCTATAAGTAAGTCGTGCGGCAGACTGTCGGCGACTATTACAATTGGTCACACACGGCCAGACGCAATTAATTGATCAATAGGCTCGGGCAGGTGACAGACAGTCACAAGTCACTCACAACGGATGCTGGTGGTGGCCTGTATGTGTTGAAACTCTTTTTTATTACACACTACAGATGATAATAAAATCACACAGTAACAGTGAAAAAAAAAATAAGTGAATGGGTACTAGTAGACTAGTAGTATAGTAGTAGACATTAGTAGTAGTACGCACGCAGGTAACTAAGAAACACCTAGCGTACTACGCTATAAGTAAGTCGTACGGCAGACAGTCTGTGACAATTACAATCGGTCACACACGGTCAGACGCAATCAATCGATCAATAGGCTCAGGCAGGTGACAGACAGTCACAAGTCACTCACAACGGGTGCTGGTGGTGGCCTGTATGTGTTGTAACTCTTATTTATTACACACTACAGATGATAATAAAATCACACAGTAACAGTGAAAAAAAAATAAGTGAATGGGTACTAGTAGACTAATAGTATAGTAGTAGACACTAGTGGTAGTACGCACGCAGGTAACTAAGAAACACCTAGCGTACTACGCTATAAGTAAGTCGTACGGCAGACAGTCTGTGACAATTACAATCGGTCACACACGGTCAGACGCAATCAATCGATCAATAGGCTCAGGCAGGTGACAGACAGTCACAAGTCACTCACAACGGATGCTGGTGGTGGCCTGTATGTGTTGAAACTCTTATTTATTACACACTACAGATGATAATAAAATCACACAGTAACAATGAAAAAAGAAATAAGTGAACGGGTACTAGTAGACTAGTAGTATAGTAGTAGACACTAGTAGTAGTACGCACGCAGGTAACTAAGAAACACCTAGCGTACTATGCTATAAGTAAGTCGTGCGGCAGACAGTCGGTGACAATTACAATCGGTCACACACGGTCAGGCGCAATCAATCGATCAATAGGCTCAGGCAGGTGACAGACAGTCACAAGTCACTCACAACGGATGCTGGTGGTGGCCTGTATGTGTTGAAACTCTTGTTTTTTACACACTACAGATGATAATAAAATCACACAGTAACAGTGAAAAAAAACAGTGAACGGGTACTAGTAGTATAGTAGTAGACACTAGTAGTAGTACGCACGCAGGTAACTAAGAAACACCTAGCGTACTACGCTATAAGTAAGTCGTGCGGCAGACAATCGGTGACTATTATAATCGGTCACACACGGCCAGACGCAATCAATCGATCAATAGGCTCGGGCAGGTGACAGACAGTCACAAGTCACTCACAACGGATGCTGGTGGTGGCCTGTATGTGTTGTAACTCTAATTTATTACACACTACAGATGATAATAAAATCACACAGTAACAGTGAAAAAAGAAATAAGTGAACGGGTACTAGTAGACTAGTCGTAAAGTAGTAGACACTAGTAGTAGTACGCACGCAGGTAACTAAGAAACACCTAGTATACTACACTATAAGTAAGTCGTGCGGCAGACAGCCTGTGACAATTACAATCGGTCACACACGGTCAGACGCAATCAATCGATCAATAGGCTCAGGAAGGTGACAGACAGTCACAAGTCACTCACAACGGATGCTGGTGGTGGCCTGTATGTGTTGTAACTCTTATTTATTACACACTACAGATGATAATAAAATCACACAGTAACAATGAAAAAAGAAATAAGTGAATGGGTACTAGTAGACTAGTAGTATAGTAGTAGACACTAGTAGTAGTACGCACGCAGGTAACTAAGAAACACCTAGCGTACTACGCTATAAGTAAGTCGTGCGGCAGACAGTCGGTGACAATTACAATCGGTCACACACGGTCAGATGCAATCAATCGATCAATAGGCTCGGGCAGGTGACAGACAGTCACAAGTCACTCACAACGGATGCTGGTGGTGGCCTGTATGTGTTGTAACTCTTATTTATTACACACTACAGATGATAATAAAATCACACAGTAGCAGTGAAAAAAAAATAAGTGAACGGGTACTAGTAGACTAGTCGTATAGTAGTAGACACTAGTGGTAGTACGCACGCAGGTAACTAAGAAACACCTAGCGTACTACGCTATAAGTAAGTCGTGCGGCAGACAGCCTGTGACAATTACAATCGGTCACACACGGTCAGACGCAATCAATCGATCAATAGGCTCAGGAAGGTGACAGACAGTCACAAGTCACTCACAATGGATGCTGGTGGTGGCCTGTATGTGTTGTAACTCTTATTTATTACACACTACAGATGATAATAAAATCACACAGTAACAGTGAAAAAAAAAAATAAGTGAATGGGTACTAGTAGTATAGTAGTTGACACTAGTAGAAGTACACACGCAGGTAACTAAGAAACACCTAGCATACTACGCTATAAGTAAGTCGTGCGGCAGACAGTCGGTGACAATTACAATCGGTCACACACGGTCAGACACAATCATTCTATCAATAGGCTCAGGCAGGTGACAGACTGTCACAAGTCACTTACAACGGATGATGGTGGTGGCCTGTATGTGTTGTAACTCTTATTTATTACACATTACAGATGATAATAAAATCACTCAGTAACAGTGAAAAAAAAAATAAGTGAACGGGTACTAGTAGACTAGTAGTATAGTAGTAGACACTAGTAGTAGTACGAACGCAGGTAACTAAGAAACACCTAGCGTACTACGCTATAGGTAAGTCGTGCGGCAGACAGTCGGTGACTATTATAATCGGTCACACACGGTCAGACGCAATCAATCGATCAATAGGCTCGGGCAGGTGACAGACTGTCACAAGTCACTCACAACGGATGCTGGTGGTGGCCTGTATGTGTTGTAACTCTTATTTATTACACACTACAGATGATAATAAAATCACACAGTAACAGTGAAAAAAAAAATAAGTGAATGGGTACTAGTAGACTAGTAGTATAGTAGTAGACACTAGTAGTAGTACGAACGCAGGTAACTAAGAAACACCTAGCGTACTACGCTATAAGTAAGTCGTGCGGCTGACAGCCTGTGACAATTACAATCGGTCACACACGGTCAGACGCAATCAATCGATCAATAGGCTCAGGCAGGTGACAGACAGTCACAAGTCACTTACAACGGATGCTGGTGGTGGCCTGTATGTGTTGAAACTCTAATTTATTACACACTACAGATGATAATAAAATCACACAGTAACAATGAAAAAAGAAATAAGTGAACGGGTACTAGTAGACTAGTAGTATAGTAGTAGACACTAGTAGTAGTACGCACGCAGGTAACTAAGAAACACCTAGCGTACTACGCTATAAGTAAGTCATGCGGCAGACAGTCGGTGACAATTACAATCGGTCACACACGGTCAGACGCAATCAATCGATCAATAGGCTCAGGCAGGTGACAGACAGTCACAAGTCACTCACAACGGATGCTGGTGGTGGCCTGTATGTGTTGAAACTCTTATTTATTATACACTACAGATGATAATAAAATCACACAGTAACAGTGAAAAAAAAAAGTGAACGGGTACTAGTAGTATAGTAGTAGACACTAGTAGTAGTACACACGCAGGTAAATAAGAAACACCTAGCGTACTACGCTATAAGTAAGTCGTGCGGCAGACAGTCTGTGACAATTACAATCGGTCACACACGGTCAGACGCAATTAATCGATCAATAGGCTCAGGCAGGTGACAGACAGTCACAAGTCACTTACAACGGATGCTGGTGGTGGCCTGTATGTGTTGAAACTCTAATTTATTACACACTACAGATGATAATAAAATCACACAGTAACAATGAAAAAAGAAATAAGTGAACGGGTACTAGTAGACTAGTAGTATAGTAGTAGACACTAGTAGTAGTACGCACGCAGGTAACTAAGAAACACCTAGCGTACTACGCTATAAGTAAGTCGTGCGGCAGACAGTCGGTGAGTATTATAATCGGTCACACACGGTCAGACGCAATCAATCGATCAATAGGCTCGGGCAGGTGACAGACAGTCACAAGTCACTCACAACGGATGCTGGTGGTGGCCTGTATGTGTTGTAACTCTTATTTATTACACACTACAGATGATAATAAAATCACACAGTAACAGTGAAAAAAGAAATAAGTGAACGGGTACTAGTAGACTAGTAGTAAAGTAGTAGACACTAGTAGTAGTATGCACGCAGGTAACTAAGAAACACCTAGTATACTACGCTATAAGTAAGATGTGCGGCAGACAGTCGGTGACAATTACAATCGGTCACACACGGTCAGACACAATCAATCGATCAATAGGCTCGGGCAGGTGACAGACAGTCACAAGTCACTCACAACGGATGCTGGTGGTGGCCTGTATGTGTTGAAACTCTTATTTATTACACACTACAGATGATAATAAAATCACACAGTAACAGTGAAAAAAGAAATAAGTGAACGGGTACTAGTAGACTAGTAGTAAAGTAGTAGACACTAGTAGTAGTATGCACGCAGGTAACTAAGAAACACCTAGTATACTACGCTATAAGTAAGATGTGCGGCAGACAGTCGGTGACAATTACAATCGGTCACACACGGTCAGACGCAATCAATCGATCAATAGGCTCGGGCAGGTGACAGACAGTCACAAGTCACTCACAACGGATGCTGGTGGTGGCCTGTATGTGTTGTAACTCTTATTTATTACACACTATAGATGATAATAAAATCACACAGTAACAGAGAAAAAAAATAAGTGAACGGGTACTAGTAGACTAGTAGTATAGTAGTAGACACTAGTAGTAGTACGCACGCAGGTAACTAAGAAACACCCAGCGTACTACGCTATAAGTAAGTTGTGCGGCAGACAGTCGGTGACAATTACAATCGGTCACACACGGTCAGATGCAATCAATCGATCAATAGGCTCGGGCAGGTGACAGACAGTCACAAGTCACTTACAACGGATGCTGGTGGTGGCCTGTATGTGTTGAAACTCTTATTTATTACACACTACAGATGATAATAAAATCACACAGTAACAGTGAAAAAAGAAAATAAGTGAATGGGTACTAGTAGACTAGTAGTATAGTAGTAGACACTAGTAGTAGTACGCACGCAGGTAACTAAGAAACACCTAGCGTACTACGCTATTAGTAAGTTGTGCGGCAGACAGTCGGTGTTAATTACAATCGGTCACACACGGTCAGATGCAATCAATCGATCAATAGGCTCGGGCAGGTGACAGACAGTCACAAGTCACTTACAACGGATGCTGGTGGTGGCCTGTATGTGTTGTAACTCTTATTTATTACACACTATAGATGATAATAAAATCACACAGTAACAGAGAAAAAAAATAAGTGAACGGGTACTAGTAGACTAGTAGTATAGTAGTAGACACTAGTAGTAGTACGCACGCAGGTAACTAAGAAACACCCAGCGTACTACGCTATAAGTAAGTTGTGCGGCAGACAGTCGGTGACAATTACAATCGGTCACACACGGTCAGATGCAATCAATCGATCAATAGGCTCGGGCAGGTGACAGACAGTCACAAGTCACTCACAACGGATGCTGGTGGTGGCCTGTATGTGTTGTAACTCTTATTTATTACACACTACAGATGATAATAAAATCACACAGTAACAATGAAAAAAGAAATAAGTGAACGGGTACTAGTAGACTAGTAGTATAGTAGTAGACACTAGTAGCAGTACGCACGCAGGTAACTAAGAAACACCTAGCATACTACGCTATAAGTAAGTCGTGCGGCAGACAGTCGGTGACAATTACAATTGGTCACACACGGTCAGATGCAATCAATCGATAAATAGGCTCAGGCAGGTGACAGACAGTCACAAGTCACTCACAACGGATGCTGGTGGTGGCCTGTATGTGTTGTAAATCGTATTTATTACACACTACAGATGATAATAAAATCACACAGTAACAGTGAAAAAAAAAAAAAGTGAATGGGTACTAGTAGTATAGTAGTAGACACTAGTAGTAGTACACACGCAGGTAACTAAGAAACATCTAGCGTACTACGCTATAAGTAAGTAGTGCGGCAGACTGTCGGCGACTATTACAATTGGTCACACACGGTCAGACGCAATCAATCGATCAATATGCTCGGGCAGGTGACAGACAGTCACAAGTCACTCACAACGGATGCTGGTGGTGGCCTGTATGTGTTGAAACTCTTATTTATTATACACTACAGATGATAATAAAATCACACAGTAACAGTGAAAAAAAAATAAGTGAACGGGTACTAGTAGACTAGTAGTATAGTAGTAGACACTAGTAGTAGTACGCACGCAGGTAACTAAGAAACACCTAGCATACTACGCTAACGTAGTATGATAATGATACACTACAGATGATAACTAAGAAACACCTAGCGTACTACGCTATAAGTAAGTCGTACGGCAGACAGTCGGTGACAATTACAATCGGTCACACACGGTCAGACGCAATCAATCGATCAATAGGCTCAGGCAGGTGACAGACAGTCACAAGTCACTCACAACGGATGCTGGTGGTGGCCTGTATGTGTTGTAACTCTTATTTATTACACACTACAGATGATAATAAAATCACACAGTAACAGTGAAAAAAAAAAATAAGTGAATGGGTACTAGTAGTATAGTAGTTGACACTAGTAGTAGTACACACGCAGGTAACTAAGAAACACCTAGCATACTACGCTATAAGTAAGTCGTGCGGCAGACAGTCGGTGACAATTACAATCGGTCACACACGGTCAGACACAATCATTCTATCAATAGGCTAGGGCAGGTGACAGACTGTCACAAGTCACTTACAACGGATGATGGTGGTGACCTGTATGTGTTGTAACTCTTATTTATTACACATTACAGATGATAATAAAATCACTCAGTAACAGTGAAAAAAAAAATAAGTGAACGGGTACTAGTAGACTAGTAGTATAGTAGTAGACACTAGTAGTAGTACGAACGCAGGTAACTAAGAAACACCTAGCGTACTACGCTATAGGTAAGTCATGCGGCAGACAGTCGGTGACTATTATAATGGGTCACACACGGTCAGACGCAATCAATCGATCAATAGGCTCGGGCAGGTGACAGACTGTCACAAGTCACTCACAACGGATGCTGGAGGTGGCCTGTATGTGTTGTAACTCTTATTTATTACACACTACAGATGATAATAAAATCACACAGTAACAGTGAAAAAAAAAATAAGTGAATGGGTACTAGTAGACTAGTAGTATAGTAGTAGACACTAGTAGTAGTACGAACGCAGGTAACTAAGAAACACCTAGCGTACTACGCTATAAGTAAGTCGTGCGGCAGACAGCCTGTGACAATTACAATCGGTCACACACGGTCAGACGCAATCAATCGATCAATAGGCTCAGGCAGGTGACAGACAGTCACAAGTCACTTACAACGGATGCTGGTGGTGGCCTGTATGTGTTGAAACTCTAATTTATTACACACTACAGATGATAATAAAATCACACAGTAACAGTGAAAAAAAAAATAAGTGAAAGGGTACTAGTAGACTAGTAGTATAGTAGTAGACACTAGTAGTAGTACGCACGCTGGTAACTAAGAAACACCTAGCGTACTACGCTATAAGTAAGTCGTACGGCAGACTGTCGGCGACTATTACAATTGGTCACACACGGTCAGACGCAATCAATCGATCAATAGGCTCGGGCAGGTGACAGACAGTCACAAGTCACTCACAACGGATGCTGGTGGTGGCCTGTATGTGTTGAAACTCTTATTTATTATACACTACAGATGATAATAAAATCACACAGTAACAGTGAAAAAAAAAAGTGAACGGGTACTAGTAGACTAGTAGTATAGTAGTAGACACTAGTAGTAGTACGCACGCAGGTAACTAAGAAACACCTAGTATACTACGCTATAAGTAAGTTGTGCGGCAGAAAGTCGGTGACAATTACAATCGTTCAAACACGGTCAGACGCAATCAATTGAGCAATAGGCTCAGGCAGGTGACAGACAGTCACAAGTCACTCACAACGGATGCTGGTGGTGGCCTGTATGTGTTGTAACTCTTATTTATTACACACTATAGATGATAATAAAATCACACAGTAACAGAGAAAAAAAATAAGTGAACGGGTACTAGTAGACTAGTAGTATAGTAGTAGACACTAGTAGTAGTACGCACGCAGGTAACTAAGAAACACCCAGCGTACTACGCTATAAGTAAGTTGTGCGGCAGACAGTCGGTGACAATTACAATCGGTCACACACGGTCAGATGCAATCAATCGATCAATAGGCTCGGGCAGGTGAAAGACAGTCACAAGTCACTTACAACGGATGCTGGTGGTGGCCTGTATGTGTTGAAACTCTTATTTATTACACACTACAGATGATAATAAAATCACACAGTAACAGTGAAAAAAGAAAATAAGTGAATGGGTACTAGTAGACTAGTAGTATAGTAGTAGACACTAGTAGTAGTACGCACGCAGGTAACTAAGAAACACCTAGCGTACTACGCTATTAGTAAGTTGTGCGGCAGACAGTCGGTGTTAATTACAATCGGTCACACACGGTCAGATGCAATCAATCGATCAATAGGCTCGGGCAGGTGACAGACAGTCACAAGTCACTTACAACGGATGCTGGTGGTGGCCTGTATGTGTTGTAACTCTTATTTATTACACACTATAGATGATAATAAAATCACACAGTAACAGAGAAAAAAAATAAGTGAACGGGTACTAGTAGACTAGTAGTATAGTAGTAGACACTAGTAGTAGTACGCACGCAGGTAACTAAGAAACACCCAGCGTACTACGCTATAAGTAAGTTGTGCGGCAGACAGTCGGTGACAATTACAATCGGTCACACACGGTCAGATGCAATCAATCGATCAATAGGCTCGGGCAGGTGACAGACAGTCACAAGTCACTCACAACGGATGCTGGTGGTGGCCTGTATGTGTTGTAACTCTTACTTATTACACACTACAGATGATAATAAAATCACACAGTAACAATGAAAAAAGAAATAAGTGAACGGGTACTAGTAGACTAGTAGTATAGTAGTAGACACTAGTAGCAGTACGCACGCAGGTAACTAAGAAACACCTAGCATACTACGCTATAAGTAAGTCGTGCGGCAGACAGTCGGTGACAATTACAATTGGTCACACACGGTCAGATGCAATCAATCGATCAATAGGCTCAGGCAGGTGACAGACAGTCACAAGTCACTCACAACGGATGCTGGTGGTGGCCTGTATGTGTTGTAAATCGTATTTATTACACACTACAGATGATAATAAAATCACACAGTAACAGTGAAAAAAAAAATAAGTGAATGGGTACTAGTAGTATAGTAGTAGACACTAGTAGTAGTACACACGCAGGTAACTAAGAAACATCTAGCGTACTACGCTATAAGTAAGTAGTGCGGCAGACTGTCGGCGACTATTACAATTGGTCACACACGGTCAGACGCAATCAATCGATCAATATGCTCGGGCAGGTGACAGACAGTCACAAGTCACTCACAACGGATGCTGGTGGTGGCCTGTATGTGTTGAAACTCTTATTTATTATACACTACAGATGATAATAAAATCACACAGTAACAGTGAAAAAAAAATAAGTGAACGGGTACTAGTAGACTAGTAGTATAGTAGTAGACACTAGTAGTAGTACGCACGCAGGTAACTAAGAAACACCTAGCATACTACGCTAACGTAGTATGATAATGATACACTACAGATGATAACTAAGAAACACCTAGCGTACTACGCTATAAGTAAGTCGTACGGCAGACAGTCGGTGACAATTACAATCGGTCACACACGGTCAGACGCAATCAATCGATCAATAGGCTCAGGCAGGTGACAGACAGTCACAAGTCACTCACAACGGATGCTGGTGGTGGCCTGTATGTGTTGTAACTCTTATTTATTACACACTACAGATGATAATAAAATCACACAGTAACAGTGAAAAAAAAAAATAAGTGAATGGGTACTAGTAGTATAGTAGTTGACACTAGTAGTAGTACACACGCAGGTAACTAAGAAACACCTAGCATACTACGCTATAAGTAAGTCGTGCGGCAGACAGTCGGTGACAATTACAATCGGTCACACACGGTCAGACACAATCATTCTATCAATAGGCTAGGGCAGGTGACAGACTGTCACAAGTCACTTACAACGGATGATGGTGGTGGCCTGTATGTGTTGTAACTCTTATTTATTACACATTACAGATGATAATAAAATCACTCAGTAACAGTGAAAAAAAAAATAAGTGAATGGGTACTAGTAGACTAGTAGTATAGTAGTAGACACTAGTAGTAGTACGAACGCAGGTAACTAAGAAACACCTAGCGTACTACGCTATAGGTAAGTCGTGCGGCAGACAGTCGGTGACTATTATAATCGGTCACACACGGTCAGACGCAATCAATCGATCAATAGGCTCGGGCAGGTGACAGACTGTCACAAGTCACTCACAACGGATGCTGGTGGTGGCCTGTATGTGTTGTAACTCTTATTTATTACACACTACAGATGATAATAAAATCACACAGTAACAGTGAAAAAAAAAATAAGTGAATGGGTACTAGTAGACTAGTAGTATAGTAGTAGACACTAGTAGTAGTACGAACGCAGGTAACTAAGAAACACCTAGCGTACTACGCTATAAGTAAGTCGTGCGGCAGACAGCCTGTGACAATTACAATCGGTCACACACGGTCAGACGCAATCAATCGATCAATAGGCTCAGGCAGGTGACAGACAGTCACAAGTCACTTACAACGGATGCTGGTGGTGGCCTGTATGTGTTGAAACTCTAATTTATTACACACTACAGATGATAATAAAATCACACAGTAACAATGAAAAAAGAAATAAGTGAACGGGTACTAGTAGACTAGTAGTATAGTAGTAGACACTAGTAGTAGTACGCACGCAGGTAACTAAGAAACACCTAGTATACTACGCTATAAGTAAGATGTGCGGCAGACAGTCGGTGACAATTACAATCGGTCACACACGGTCAGACGCAATCAATCGATCAATAGGCTCGGGCAGGTGACAGACAGTCACAAGTCACTCACAACGGATGCTGGTGGTGGCCTGTATGTGTTGTAACTCTTATTTATTACACACTACAGATGATAATAAAATCACACAGTAACAGTGAAAAAAAATAAGTGAATGGGTACTAGTAGACTAGTAGTATAGTAGTAGACACTAGTGGTAGTACGCACGCAGGTAACTAAGAAACACCTAGCGTACTACGCTATAAGTAAGTCGTGCGGAACACAGCCTGTGACAATTACAATCGGTCACACACGGTCAGACGCAATCAATCGATCAATAGGCTCAGGCAGGTGACAGACAGTCACAAGTCACTCACAACGGATGCCGGTGGTGGCCTCTATGTGTTGTAACTCTTATTTATTACACACTACAGATGATAATAAAATCACACAGTAACAGTGAAAAAAGAAAATAAGTGAAAGGGTACTAGTAGACTAGTAGTATAGTAGTAGACACTAGTAGTAGTACGCACGCTGGTAACTAAGAAACACCTAGCGTACTACGCTATAAGTAAGTCGTACGGCAGACTGTCGGCGACTATTACAATTGGTCACACACGGTCAGACGCAATCAATCGATCAATAGGCTCGGGCAGGTGACAGACAGTCACAAGTCACTCACAACGGATGCTGGTGGTGGCCTGTATGTGTTGAAACTCTTATTTATTATACACTACAGATGATAATAAAATCACACAGTAACAGTGAAAAAAAAAAGTGAACGGGTACTAGTAGACTAGTAGTATTGTAGTAGACACTAGTAGTAGTACGCACGCAGGTAACTAAGAAACACCTAGTATACTACGCTATAAGTAAGTTGTGCGGCAGAAAGTCGGTGACAATTACAATCGGTCAAACACGGTCAGACGCAATCAATTGAGCAATAGGCTCAGGCAGGTGACAGACAGTCACAAGTCACTCACAACGGATGCTGGTGGTGGCCTGTATGTGTTGTAACTCTTATTTATTACACACTATTGATGATAATAAAATCACACAGTAACAGAGAAAAAAAATAAGTGAACGGGTACTAGTAGACTAGTAGTATAGTAGTAGACACTAGTAGTAGTACGCACGCAGGTAACTAAGAAACACCCAGCGTACTACGCTATAAGTAAGTTGTGCGGCAGACAGTCGGTGACAATTACAATCGGTCACACACGGTCAGATGCAATCAATCGATCAATAGGCTCGGGCAGGTGACAGACAGTCACAAGTCACTTACAACGGATGCTGGTGGTGGCCTGTATGTGTTGAAACTCTTATTTATTACACACTACAGATGATAATAAAATCACACAGTAACAGTGAAAAAAGAAAATAAGTGAATGGGTACTAGTAGACTAGTAGTATAGTAGTAGACACTAGTAGTAGTACGCACGTTGGTAACTAAGAAACACCTAGCGTACTACGCTATAAGTAAGTCGTGCGGCAGACAGTCTGTGACAATTACAATCGGTCACACACGGTCAGATGCAATCAATCGATCAATAGGCTCGGGCAGGTGACAGACAGTCACAAGTCACTTACAACGGATGCTGGTGGTGGCCTGTATGTGTTGTAACTCTTATTTATTACACACTATAGATGATAATAAAATCACACAGTAACAGAGAAAAAAAATAAGTGAACGGGTACTAGTAGACTAGTAGTATAGTAGTAGACACTAGTAGTAGTACGCACGCAGGTAACTAAGAAACACCCAGCGTACTACGCTATAAGTAAGTTGTGCGGCAGACAGTCGGTGACAATTACAATCGGTCACACACGGTCAGATGCAATCAATCGATCAATAGGCTCGGGCAGGTGACAGACAGTCACAAGTCACTTACAACGGATGCTGGTGGTGGCCTGTATGTGTTGAAACTCTTATTTATTACACACTACAGATGATAATAAAATCACACAGTAACAGTGAAAAAAGAAAATAAGTGAATGGGTACTAGTAGACTAGTAGTATAGTAGTAGACACTAGCAGTAGTACGCACGCTGGTAACTAAGAAACACCTAGCGTACTACGCTATAAGTTAGTCGTGCGGCAGACAGTCTGTGACAATTACAATCGGTCACACACGGTCAGACGCAATCAATCGATCAATAGGCTCGGGCAGGTGACAGACAGTCACAAGTCACTCACAACGGATGCTGGTGGTGGCCTGTATGTGTTGTAACTCTTATTTATTACACACTACAGATGATAATAAAATCACACAGTAACAGTGAAAAAAAAATAAGTGAACGGGTACTAGTAGACTAGTAGTATAGTAGTAGACACTAGTAGTAGTACGCACGCAGGTAACTAAGAAACACCTAGCGTACTACGCTATTAGTAAGTTGTGCGGCAGACAGTCGGTGTTAATTACAATCGGTCACACACGGTCAGATGCAATCAATCGATCAATAGGCTCGGGCAGGTGACAGACAGTCACAAGTCACTTACAACGGATGCTGGTGGTGGCCTGTATGTGTTGAAACTCTTATTTATTACACACTACAGATGATAATAAAATCACACAGTAACAGTGAAAAAAGAAAATAAGTGAATGGGTACTAGTAGACTAGTAGTATAGTAGTAGACACTAGTAGTAGTACGCACGCTGGTAACTAAGAAACACCTAGCGTACTACGCTATAAGTAAGTCGTACGGCAGACAGTCTGTGACAATTACAATCGGTCACACACGGTCAGATGCAATCAATCGATCAATAGGCTGAGGCAGGTGACAGACAGTCACAAGTCACTCACAACGGATGCTGGTGGTGGCCTGTATGTGTTGTAACTCTTATTTATTACACACTACAGATGATAATAAAATCACACAGTAAAAGTGAAAAAAAAATAAGTGAACGGGTACTAGTAGACTAGTAGTATAGTAGTAGACACTAGTAGTAGTACGCACGCAGGTAACTAAGAAACACCTAGCGTACTACGCTATAAGTAAGTCGTGCGGCAGACAGTCGGTGACAATTACAATCGGTCACACACGGTCAGACGCAATCAATCGATCAATAGGCTCAGGCAGGTGACAGACAGTCACAAGTCACTCACAACGGATGCTGGTGGTGGCCTGTATGTGTTGAAACTCTTATTTATTATACACTACAGATGATAATAAAATCACACAGTAACAGTGAAAAAAAAAAGTGAACGGGTACTAGTAGTATAGTAGTAGACACTAGTAGTAGTACACACGCAGGTAACTAAGAAACACCTAGCGTACTACGCTATAAGTAAGTCGTGCGGCAGACAGTCTGTGACAATTACAATCGGTCACACACGGTCAGACGCAATCAATCGATCAATAGGATCGGGCAGGTGACAGACAGTCACAAGTCACTCACAACGGATGCTGGTGGTGGCCTGTATGTGTTGTAACTCTTATTTATTACACACTACAGATGATAATAAAATCACACAGTAACAATGAAAAAATAAATAAGTGAACGGGTACTAGTAGACTAGTAGTATAGTAGTAGACACTAGTAGTAGTACACACGCAGGTAACTAAGAAACACCTAGCGTACTACGCTATAAGTAAGTAGTGCGGCAGACTGTCGGCGACTATTACAATTGGTCACACACGGTCAGACGCAATCAATCGATCAATAGGGTTGGGCAGGTGACAGACAGTCACAAGTCACTCACAACGGATGCTGGTGGTGGCCTGTATGTGTTGAAACTCTTATTTATTATACACTACAGATGATAATAAAATCACACAGTAACAGTGAAAAAAAAAAGTGAACGGGTACTAGTAGACTAGTAGTATAGTAGTAGACACTAGTAGTAGTACGCACGCAGGTAACTAAGAAACACCTAGTATACTACGCTATAAGTAAGTTGTGCGGCAGAAAGTCGGTGACAATTACAATCGGTCACACACGGTCAGACGCAATCAATCGATTAATAGGATCAGGCAGGTGACAGACAGTCACAAGTCACTCACAACGGATGCTGGTGGTGGCCTGTATGTGTTTTAACTCTTATTTATTACACACTACAGATGATAATAAAATCACACAGTAACAATGAAAAAAGAAATAAGTGAACGGGTACTAGTAGACTAGTAGTATAGTAGTAGACAATAGTAGTAGTACACACGCAGGTAACTAAGAAACACCTAGCGTACTACGCTATAAGTAAGTAGTGCGGCAGACTGTCGGCAACTATTACAATTGGTCACACATGGTCAGACGCAATCAATCGATCAATAGGCTCGGGCAGGTGACAGACAGTCACAAGTCACTTACAACGGATGCTGGTGGTGGCCTGTATGTGTTGAAACTCTTATTTATTATACACTACAGATGATAATAAAATCACACAGTAACAGTGAAAAAAAAAAAGTGAACGGGTACTAGTAGACTAGTAGTATAGTAGTAGACACTAGTAGTAGTACGCACGCAGGTAACTAAGAAACACCTAGTATACTACGCTATAAGTAAGTTGTGCGGCAGAAAGTCGGTGACAATTACAATCGGTCACACACGGTCAGACGCAATCAATTGATCAATAGGCTCAGGCAGGTGACAGACAGTCACAAGTCACTCACAACGGATGCTGGTGGTGGCCTGTATGTGTTGTAACTCTTATTTATTACACACTACAGATGATAATAAAATCACACAGTAACAGAGAAAAAAAATAAGTGAACGGGTACTAGTAGACTAGTAGTATAGTAGTAGACACTAGTAGTAGTACGCACGCTGGTAACTAAGAAACACCTAGCGTACTACGCTATAAGTAAGTCGTGCGGCAGACAGTCTGTGACAATTACAATCGGTCACACACGGTCAGACGCAATCAATCGATCAATAGGCTCGGGCAGGTGACAGACAGTCACAGGTCACTCACAACGGATGCTGGTGGTGGCCTGTATGTGTTGTAACTCTTATTTATTACACACTACAGATGATAATAAAATCACACAGTAACAGTGAAAAAAAAATAAGTGAACGGGTACTAGTAGACTAGTAGTATAGTAGTAGACACTAGTAGTAGTACGCACGCAGGTAACTAAGAAACACTTAGCGTACTACGCTATTAGTAAGTTGTGCGGCAGACAGTCGGTGTTAATTACAATCGGTCACACACGGTCAGATGCAATCAATCGATCAATAGGCTCGGGCAGGTGACAGACAGTCACAAGTCACTTACAACGGATGCTGGTGGTGGCCTGTATGTGTTGTAACTCTTATTTATTACACACTATAGATGATAATAAAATCACACAGTAACAGAGAAAAAAAATAAGTGAACGGGTACTAGTAGACTAGTAGTATAGTAGTAGACACTAGTAGTAGTACGCACGCAGGTAACTAAGAAACACCCAGCGTACTACGCTATAGGTAAGTTGTGCGGCAGACAGTCGGTGACAATTACAATCGGTCACACACGGTCAGATGCAATCAATCGATCAATAGGCTCGGGCAGGTGACAGACAGTCACAAGTCACTTACAACGGATGCTGGTGGTGGCCTGTATGTGTTGAAACTCTTATTTATTACACACTACAGATGATAATAAAATCACACAGTAACAGTGAAAAAAGAAAATAAGTGAATGGGTACTAGTAGACTAGTAGTATAGTAGTAGACACTAGTAGTAGTACGCACGCTGGTAACTAAGAAACACCTAGCGTACTACGCTATAAGTAAGTCGTACGGCAGACAGTCTGTGACAATTACAATCGGTCACACACGGTCAGATGCAATCAATCGATCAATAGGCTCAGGCAGGTGACAGACAGTCACAAGTCACTCACAACGGATGCTGGTGGTGGCCTGTATGTGTTGTAACTCTTATTTATTACACACTACAGATGATAATAAAATCACACAGTAAAAGTGAAAAAAAAATAAGTGAACGGGTACTAGTAGACTAGTAGTATAGTAGTAGACACTAGTAGTAGTACGCACGCAGGTAACTAAGAAACACCTAGCGTACTACGCTATAAGTAAGTCGTGCGGCAGACAGTCGGTGACAATTACAATCGGTCACACACGGTCAGACGCAATCAATCGATCAATAGGCTCAGGCAGGTGACAGACAGTCACAAGTCACTCACAACGGATGCTGGTGGTGGCCTGTATGTGTTGAAACTCTTATTTATTATACACTACAGATGATAATAAAATCACACAGTAACAGTGAAAAAAAAAAGTGAACGGGTACTAGTAGTATAGTAGTAGACACTAGTAGTAGTACACACGCAGGTAACTAAGAAACACCTAGCGTACTACGCTATAAGTAAGTCGTGCGGCAGACAGTCTGTGACAATTACAATCGGTCACACACGGTCAGACGCAATCAATCGATCAATAGGATCGGGCAGGTGACAGACAGTCACAAGTCACTCACAACGGATGCTGGTGGTGGCCTGTATGTGTTGTAACTCTTATTTATTACACACTACAGATGATAATAAAATCACACAGTAACAATGAAAAAATAAATAAGTGAACGGGTACTAGTAGACTAGTAGTATAGTAGTAGACACTAGTAGTAGTACACACGCAGGTAACTAAGAAACACCTAGCGTACTACGCTATAAGTAAGTAGTGCGGCAGACTGTCGGCGACTATTACAATTGGTCACACACGGTCAGACGCAATCAATCGATCAATAGGGTTGGGCAGGTGACAGACAGTCACAAGTCACTCACAACGGATGCTGGTGGTGGCCTGTATGTGTTGAAACTCTTATTTATTATACACTACAGATGATAATAAAATCACACAGTAACAGTGAAAAAAAAAAGTGAACGGGTACTAGTAGACTAGTAGTATAGTAGTAGACACTAGTAGTAGTACGCACGCAGGTAACTAAGAAACACCTAGTATACTACGCTATAAGTAAGTTGTGCGGCAGAAAGTCGGTGACAATTACAATCGGTCACACACGGTCAGACGCAATCAATCGATTAATAGGATCAGGCAGGTGACAGACAGTCACAAGTCACTCACAACGGATGCTGGTGGTGGCCTGTATGTGTTTTAACTCTTATTTATTACACACTACAGATGATAATAAAATCACACAGTAACAATGAAAAAAGAAATAAGTGAACGGGTACTAGTAGACTAGTAGTATAGTAGTAGACAATAGTAGTAGTACACACGCAGGTAACTAAGAAACACCTAGCGTACTACGCTATAAGTAAGTAGTGCGGCAGACTGTCGGCAACTATTACAATTGGTCACACATGGTCAGACGCAATCAATCGATCAATAGGCTCGGGCAGGTGACAGACAGTCACAAGTCACTTACAACGGATGCTGGTGGTGGCCTGTATGTGTTGAAACTCTTATTTATTATACACTACAGATGATAATAAAATCACACAGTAACAGTGAAAAAAAAAAAGTGAACGGGTACTAGTAGACTAGTAGTATAGTAGTAGACACTAGTAGTAGTACGCACGCAGGTAACTAAGAAACACCTAGTATACTACGCTATAAGTAAGTTGTGCGGCAGAAAGTCGGTGACAATTACAATCGGTCACACACGGTCAGACGCAATCAATTGATCAATAGGCTCAGGCAGGTGACAGACAGTCACAAGTCACTCACAACGGATGCTGGTGGTGGCCTGTATGTGTTGTAACTCTTATTTATTACACACTACAGATGATAATAAAATCACACAGTAACAGAGAAAAAAAATAAGTGAACGGGTACTAGTAGACTAGTAGTATAGTAGTAGACACTAGTAGTAGTACGCACGCTGGTAACTAAGAAACACCTAGCGTACTACGCTATAAGTAAGTCGTGCGGCAGACAGTCTGTGACAATTACAATCGGTCACACACGGTCAGACGCAATCAATCGATCAATAGGCTCGGGCAGGTGACAGACAGTCACAGGTCACTCACAACGGATGCTGGTGGTGGCCTGTATGTGTTGTAACTCTTATTTATTACACACTACAGATGATAATAAAATCACACAGTAACAGTGAAAAAAAAATAAGTGAACGGGTACTAGTAGACTAGTAGTATAGTAGTAGACACTAGTAGTAGTACGCACGCAGGTAACTAAGAAACACCTAGCGTACTACGCTATTAGTAAGTTGTGCGGCAGACAGTCGGTGTTAATTACAATCGGTCACACACGGTCAGATGCAATCAATCGATCAATAGGCTCGGGCAGGTGACAGACAGTCACAAGTCACTTACAACGGATGCTGGTGGTGGCCTGTATGTGTTGTAACTCTTATTTATTACACACTATAGATGATAATAAAATCACACAGTAACAGAGAAAAAAAATAAGTGAACGGGTACTAGTAGACTAGTAGTATAGTAGTAGACACTAGTAGTAGTACGCACGCAGGTAACTAAGAAACACCCAGCGTACTACGCTATAGGTAAGTTGTGCGGCAGACAGTCGGTGACAATTACAATCGGTCACACACGGTCAGATGCAATCAATCGATCAATAGGCTCGGGCAGGTGACAGACAGTCACAAGTCACTTACAACGGATGCTGGTGGTGGCCTGTATGTGTTGTAACTCTTATTTATTACACACTACAGATGATAATAAAATCACACAGTAACAGTGAAAAAAGAAAATAAGTGAATGGGTACTAGTAGACTAGTAGTATAGTAGTAGACACTAGTAGTAGTACGCACGCAGGTAACTAAGAAACACCCAGCGTACTACGCTACAGGTAAGTTGTGCGGCAGACAGTCGGTGACAATTACAATCGGTCACACACGGTCAGACGCAATCAATCGATCAATAGGCTCGGGCAGGTGACAGACAGTCACAAGTCACTCACAACGGATGCTGGTGGTGGCCTGTATGTGTTGTAACTCTTATTTATTACACACTACAGATGATAATAAAATCACACAGTAACAGTGAAAAAAAAATAAGTGAACGGGTACTAGTAGACTAGTAGTATAGTAGTAGACACTAGTAGTAGTACGCACGCAGGTAACTAAGAAACACCTAGCGTACTACGCTATAAGTAAGTCGTGCGGCAGACAGTCGGTGACAATTACAATCGGTCACACACGGTCAGACGCAATCAATCGATCAATAGGCTCAGGCAGGTGACAGACAGTCACAAGTCACTCACAACGGATGCTGGTGGTGGCCTGTATGTGTTGAAACTCTTATTTATTATACACTACAGATGATAATAAAATCACACAGTAACAATGAAAAAAGAAATAAGTGAACGGGTACTAGTAGACTAGTATTATAGTAGTAGACAATAGTAGTAGTACACACGCAGGTAACTAAGAAACACCTAGCGTACTACGCTATAAGTAAGTAGTGCGGCAGACTGTCGGCGACTATTACAATTGGTCACACATGGTCAGACGCAATCAATCGATCAATAGGCTCGGGCAGGTGACAGACAGTCACAAGTCACTCACAACGGATGCTGGTGGTGGCCTGTATGTGTTGTAACTCTTATTTATTACACACTACAGATGATAATAAAATCACACAGTAACAGTGAAAAAAAAATAAGTGAACGGGTACTAGTAGACTAGTAGTATAGTAGTAGACACTAGTAGTAGTACGCACGCAGGTAACTAAGAAACACCTAGCGTACTACGCTATTAGTAAGTTGTGCGGCAGACAGTCGGTGTTAATTACAATCGGTCACACACGGTCAGATGCAATCAATCGATCAATAGGCTCGGGCAGGTGACAGACAGTCACAAGTCACTTACAACGGATGCTGGTGGTGGCCTGTATGTGTTGAAACTCTTATTTATTACACACTACAGATGATAATAAAATCACACAGTAACAGTGAAAAAAGAAAATAAGTGAATGGGTACTAGTAGACTAGTAGTATAGTAGTAGACACTAGTAGTAGTACGCACGCTGGTAACTAAGAAACACCTAGCGTACTACGCTATAAGTAAGTCGTACGGCAGACAGTCTGTGACAAATACAATCGGTCACACACGGTCAGATGCAATCAATCGATCAATAGGCTCAGGCAGGTGACAGACAGTCACAAGTCACTCACAACGGATGCTGGTGGTGGCCTGTATGTGTTGTAACTCTTATTTATTACACACTACAGATGATAATAAAATCACAAAGTAACAGTGAAAAAAAAATAAGTGAACGGGTACTAGTAGACTAGTAGTATAGTAGTAGACACTAGTAGTAGTACGCACGCAGGTAACTAAGAAACACCTAGCGTACTACGCTATAAGTAAGTCGTGCGGCAGACAGTCGGTGACAATTACAATCGGTCACACACGGTCAGACGCAATCAATCGATCAATAGGCTCAGGCAGGTGACAGACAGTCACAAGTCACTCACAACGGATGCTGGTGGTGGCCTGTATGTGTTGATACTCTTATTTATTATACACTACAGATGATAATAAAATCACACAGTAACAGTGAAAAAAAAAAGTGAACGGGTACTAGTAGTATAGTAGTAGACACTAGTAGTAGTACACACGCAGGTAACTAAGAAACACCTAGCGTACTACGCTATAAGTAAGTCGTACGGCAGACAGTCTGTGACAATTACAATCGGTCACACACGGTCAGATGCAATCAATCGATCAATAGGCTCAGGCAGGTGACAGACAGTCACAAGTCACTCACAACGGATGCTGGTGGTGGCCTGTATGTGTTGAAACTCTTATTTATTACACACTACAGATGATAATAAAATCACACAGTAACAGTGAAAAAAGAAAATAAGTGAATGGGTACTAGTAGACTAGTAGTATAGTAGTAGACACTAGTAGTAGTACGCACGCTGGTAACTAAGAAACACCTAGTATACTACGCTATAAGTAAGTCGTACGGCAGACAGTCTGTGACAATTACAATCGGTCACACACGGTCAGATGCAATCAATCGATCAATAGGCTCAGGCAGGTGACAGACAGTCACAAGTCACTCACAACGGATGCTGGTGGTGGCCTGTATGTGTTGTAACTCTTATTTATTACACACTACAGATGATAATAAAATCACACAGTAACAGTGAAAAAAAAATAAGTGAACGGGTACTAGTAGACTAGTAGTATAGTAGTAGACACTAGTAGTAGTACGCACGCAGGTAACTAAGAAACACCTAGCGTACTACGCTATAAGTAAGTCGTGCGGCAGACAGTCGGTGACAATTACAATCGGTCACACACGGTCAGGCGCAATCAATCGATCAATAGGCTCAGGCAGGTGACAGACAGTCACAAGTCACTCACAACGGATGCTGGTGGTGGCCTGTATGTGTTGAAACTCTTATTTATTATACACTACAGATGATAATAAAATCACACAGTAACAGTGAAAAAAAAAAGTGAACGGGTACTAGTAGTATAGTAGTAGACACTAGTAGTAGTACACACGCAGGTAACTAAGAAACACCTAGCGTACTACGCTATAAGTAAGTCGTGCGGCAGACAGTCTGTGACAATTACAATCGGTCACACACGGTCAGACGCAATCAATCGATCAATAGGATCGGGCAGGTGACAGACAGTCACAAGTCACTCACAACGGATGCTGGTGGTGGCCTGTATGTGTTGTAACTCTTATTTATTACACACTACAGATGATAATAAAATCACACAGTAACAATGAAAAAAGAAATAAGTGAACGGGTACTAGTAGACTAGTAGTATAGTAGTATAGTAGTAGACACTAGTAGTAGTACACACGCAGGTAACTAAGAAACACCTAGCGTACTACGCTATAAGTAAGTAGTGCGGCAGACTGTCGGCGACTATTACAATTGGTCACACACGGTCAGACGCAATCAATCGATCAATAGGGTTGGGCAGGTGACAGACAGTCACAAGTCACTCACAACGGATGCTGGTGGTGGCCTGTATGTGTTGTAACTCTTATTTATTACACACTACAGATGATAATAAAATCACACAGTAACAGAGAAAAAAAATAAGTGAACGGGTACTAGTAGACTAGTAGTATAGTAGTAGACACTAGTAGTAGTACGCACGCTGGTAACTAAGAAACACCTAGCGTACTACGCTATAAGTAAGTCGTGCGGCAGACAGTCTGTGACAATTACAATCGGTCACACACGGTCAGACGCAATCAATCGATCAATAGGCTCGGGCAGGTGACAGAGAGTCACAGGTCACTCACAACGGATGCTGGTGGTGGCCTGTATGTGTTGTAACTCTTATTTATTACACACTACAGATGATAATAAAATCACACAGTAACAGTGAAAAAAAAATAAGTGAACGGGTACTAGTAGACTAGTAGTATAGTAGTAGACACTAGTAGTAGTACGCACGCAGGTAACTAAGAAACACCTAGCGTACTACGCTATAAGTAAGTTGTGCGGCAGACAGTCGGTGTTAATTACAATCGGTCACACACGGTCAGATGCAATCAATCGATCAATAGGCTCAGGCAGGTGACAGACAGTCACAAGTCACTTACAACGGATGCTGGTGGTGGCCTGTATGTGTTGAAACTCTTATTTATTACACACTACAGATGATAATAAAATCACACAGTAACAGTGAAAAAAGAAAATAAGTGAATGGGTACTAGTAGACTAGTAGTATAGTAGTAGACACTAGTAGTAGTACGCACGCTGGTAACTAAGAAACACCTAGCGTACTACGCTATAAGTAAGTCATGCGGCAGACAGTCTGTGACAATTACAATCGGTCACACACGGTCAGACGCAATCAATCGATCAATAGGCTCAGGCAGGTGACAGACAGTCACAAGTCACTCACAACGGATGCTGGTGGTGGCCTGTATGTGTTGAAACTCTTATTTATTATACACTACAGATGATAATAAAATCACACAGTAACAGTGAAAAAAAAAGTGAACGGGTACTAGTAGTATAGTAGTAGACACTAGTAGTAGTACACACGCAGGTAACTAAGAAACACCTAGCGTACTACGCTATAAGTAAGTAGTGCGGCAGACTGTCGGCGACTATTACAATTGGTCACACACGGTCAGACGCAATGAATCGATCAATAGGGTCGGGCAGGTGACAGACAGTCACAAGTCACTCACAACGGATGCTGGTGGTGGCCTGTATGTGTTGAAACTCTTATTTATTATACACTACAGATGATAATAAAATCACACAGTAACAGTGAAAAAAAAAAGTGAACGGGTACTAGTAGACTAGTAGTATAGTAGTAGACACTAGTAGTAGTACGCACGCAGGTAACTAAGAAACACCTAGTATACTACGCTATAAGTAAGTTGTGCGGCAGAAAGTCGGTGACAATTACAATCGGTCACACACGGTCAGACGCAATCAATCGATCAATAGGCTCAGGCAGGTGACAGACAGTCACAAGTCACTCACAACGGATGCTGGTGGTGGCCTGTATGTGTTGTAACTCTTATTTATTACACACTACAGATGATAATAAAATCACACAGTAACAGAGAAAAAAAATAAGTGAACGGGTACTAGTAGACTAGTAGTATAGTAGTAGACACTAGTAGTAGTACGCACGCAGGTAACTAAGAAACACCCAGCGTACTACGCTATAAGTAAGTTGTGCGGCAGACAGTCGGTGACAATTACAATCGGTCACACACGGTCAGATGCAATCAATCGATCACTAGGCTCGGGCAGGTGACAGACAGTCACAAGTCACTTAAAATGGATGCTGGTGGTGGCCTGTATGTGTTGAAACTCTTATTTATTACACACTACAGATGATAATAAAATCACACAGTAACAGTGAAAAAAGAAAATAAGTGAATAGGTACTAGTAGACTAGTAGTATAGTAGTAGACACTAGTAGTAGTACGCACGCTGGTAACTAAGAAACACCTAGCGTACTACGCTATAAGTAAGTCGTATGGCAGACAGTCTGTGACAATTACAATCGCTCACACACGGTCAGACGCAATCAATCGATCAATAGGCTCAGGCAGGTGACAGACAGTCACAAGTCACTCACAACGGATGCTGGTGGTGCCCTGTATGTGTTGTAACTCTTATGTATTACACACTACAGATGATAATAAAATCACACAGTAACAATGAAAAAATAAATAAGTGAACGGGTACTAGTAGACTAGTAGTATAGTAGTAGACACTAGTAGTAGTACACACGCAGGTAACTAAGAAACACCTAGCGTACTACGCTATAAGTAAGTAGTGCGGCAGACTGTCGGCGACTATTACAATTGGTCACACACGGTCAGACGCAATCAATCGATCAATAGGCTCGGGCAGGTGACAGACAGTCACAAGTCACTCACAACGGATGCTGGTGGTGGCCTGTATGTGTTGTAACTCTTATTTATTACACACTACAGATGATAATAAAATCACACAGTAACAGAGAAAAAAAATAAGTGAACGGGTACTAGTAGACTAGTAGTATAGTAGTAGACACTAGTAGTAGTACGCACGCAGGTAACTAAGAAACATCCAGCGTACTACGCTATAAGTAAGTCGTGCGGCAGACAGTCTGTGACAATTACAATCGGTCACACACGGTCAGACGCAATCAATCGATCAATAGGCTCAGGCAGGTGACAGACAGTCACAAGTCACTCACAACGGATGCTGGTGGTGGCCTGTATGTGTTGAAACTCTTATTTATTATACACTACAGATGATAATAAAATCACACAGTAACAGTGAAAAAAAAAAGTGAACGGGTACTAGTAGTATAGTAGTAGACACTAGTAGTAGTACACACGCAGGTAACTAAGAAACACCTAGCGTACTACGCTATAAGTAAGTCGTGCGGCAGACAGTCTGTGACAATTACAATCGGTCACACATGGTCAGACGCAATCAATCGATCAATAGGATCGGGCAGGTGACAGACAGTCACAAGTCACTCACAACGGATGCTGGTGGTGGCCTGTATGTGTTGTAACTCTTATTTATTACACACTACAGATGATAATAAAATCACACAGTAACAATGAAAAAAGAAATAAGTGAACGGGTACTAGTAGACTAGTAGTATAGTAGTAGACACTAGTAGTAGTACACACGCAGGTAACTAAGAAACACCTAGCGTACTACGCTATAAGTAAGTAGTGCGGCAGACTGTCGGCGACTATTACAATTGGTCACACACGGTCAGACGCAATCAATCGATCAATAGGGTTGGGCAGGTGACAGACAGTCACAAGTCACTCACAACGGATGCTGGTGGTGGCCTGTATGTGTTGAAACTTTTATTTATTATACACTACAGATGATAATAAAATCACACAGTAACAGTGAAAAAAAAAAGTGAACGGGTACTAGTAGACTAGTAGTATAGTAGTAGACACTAGAAGTAGTACGCACGCAGGTAACTAAGAAACACCTAGTATACTACGCTATAAGTAAGTTGTGCGGCAGAAAGTCGGTGACAATTACAATCGGTCACACACGGTCAGACGCAATCAATCGATCAATAGGATCAGGCAGGTGACAGACAGTCACAAGTCACTCACAACGGATGCTGGTGGTGGCCTGTATGTGTTGTAGCTCTTATTTATTACACACTACAGATGATAATAAAATCACACAGTAACAGAGAAAAAAAATAAGTGAACGGGTACTAGTAGACTAGTAGTATAGTAGTAGACACTAGTAGTAGTATGCACGCAGGTAACTAAGAAACACCCAGCGTACTACGCTATAAGTAAGTTGTGCGGCAGACAGTCGGTGACAATTACAATCGGTCACACACGGTCAGATGCAATCAATCAATCAATAGGCTCGGGCAGGTGACAGACAGTCACAAGTCACTTACAACGGATGCTGGTGGTTGCCTGTATGTGTTGAAACTCTTATTTATTACACACTACAGATGATAATAAAATCACACAGTAACAGTGAAAAAAGAAAATAAGTGAATGGGTACTAGTAGACTAGTAGTATAGTAGTAGACACTAGTAGTAGTACGCACGCAGGTAACTAAGAAACACCTAGCATACTACGCTAACGTAGTATGATAATGATACACTACAGATGATAACTAAGAAACACCTAGCGTACTACGCTATAAGTAAGTCGTACGGCAGACAGTCGGTGACAATTACAATCGGTCACACACGGTCAGACGCAATCAATCGATCAATATGCTCAGGCAGGTGACAGACAGTCACAAGTCACTCACAACGGATGCTGGTGGTGGCCTGTATGTGTTGAAACTCTTATTTATTATACACTACAGATGATAATAAAATCACACAGTAACAGTGAAAAAAAAAAGTGAACGGGTACTAGTAGTATAGTAGTAGACACTAGTAGTAGTACACACGCAGGTAACTAAGAAACACCTAGCGTACTACGCTATAAGTAAGTCGTGCGGCAGACAGTCTGTGACAATTACAATCGGTCACACACGGTCAGACGCAATCAATCGATCAATAGGCTCGGGCAGGTGACAGACAGTCACAAGTCACTCGCAACGGATGCTGGTGGTGGCCTGTATGTGTTGTAACTCTTATTTATTACACACTACAGATGATAATAAAATCACACAGTAACAATGAAAAAAGAAATAAGTGAACGGGTACTAGTAGACTAGTAGTATAGTAGTAGACAATAGTAGTAGTACACACGCAGGTAACTAAGAAACACCTAGCGTACTACGCTATAAGTAAGTAGTGCGGCAGACTGTCGGCGACTATTACAATTGGTCACACATGGTCAGACGCAATCAATCGATCAATAGGCTCGGGCAGGTGACAGACAGTCACAAGTCACTCACAACGGATGCTGGTGGTGGCCTGTATGTGTTGAAACTCTTATTTATTATACACTACAGATGATAATAAAATCACACAGTAACAGTGAAAAAAAAAAGTGAACGGGTACTAGTAGACTAGTAGTATAGTAGTAGACACTAGTAGTAGTACGCACGCAGGTAACTAAGAAACACCTAGTATACTACGCTATAAGTAAGTTGTGCGGCAGAAAGTCGGTGACAATTACAATCGGTCACACACGGTCAGACGCAATCAATTGATCAATAGGCTCAGGCAGGTGACAGACAGTCACAAGTCACTCACAACGGATGCTGGTGGTGGCCTGTATGTGTTGTAACTCTTATTTATTACACACTACAGATGATAATAAAATCACACAGTAACAGAGAAAAAAAAAAGTGAACGGGTACTAGTAGACTAGTAGTATAGTAGTAGACACTAGTAGTAGTACGCACGCTGGTAACTAAGAAACACCTAGCGTACTACGCTATAAGTAAGTCGTGCAGCAGACAGTCTGTGACAATTACAATCGGTCACACACGGACAGACGCAATCAATCGATCAATAGGCTCGGGCAGGTGACAGACAGTCACAGGTCACTCACAACGGATGCTGGTGGTGGCCTGTATGTGTTGTAACTCTTATTTATTACACACTACAGATGATAATAAAATCACACAGTAACAGTGAAAAAAAAATAAGTGAACGGGTACTAGTAGACTAGTAGTATAGTAGTAGACACTAGTAGTAGTACGCGCGCAGGTAACTAAGAAACACCTAGCGTACTACGCTATAAGTAAGTTGTGCGGCAGACAGTCGGTGTTAATTACAATCGGTCACACACGGTCAGATGCAATCAATCGATCAATAGGCTCGGGCAGGTGACAGACAGTCACAAGTCACTTACAACGGATGCTGGTGGTGGCCTGTATGTGTTGAAACTCTTATTTATTACACACTACAGATGATAATAAAATCACACAGTAACAGTGAAAAAAGAAAATAAGTGAATGGGTACTAGTAGACTAGTAGTATAGTAGTAGACACTAGTAGTAGTACGCACGCTGGTAACTAAGAAACACCTAGCGTACTACGCTATAAGTAAGTCGTGCGGCAGACAGTCTGTGACAATTACAATCGGTCACACACGGTCAGACGCAATCAATCGATCAATAGGCTCGGGCAGGTGACAGACAGTCACAAGTCACTCACAACGGATGCTGGTGGTGGCCTGTATGTGTTGTAACTCTTATTTATTACACACTACAGATGATAATAAAATCACACAGTAACAGTTAAAAAAAATAAGTGAACGGGTACTAGTAGACTAGTAGTATAGTAGTAGACACTAGTAGTAGTACGCACGCAGGTAACTAAGAAACACCTAGCGTACTACGCTATAAGTAAGTCGTACGGCAGACAGTCTGTGACAATTACAATCGGTCACACACGGTCAGACGCAATCAATCGATCAATAGGCTCAGGCAGGTGACAGACAGTCACAAGTCACTCACAACGGATGCTCGTGGTGGCCTGTATGTGTTGAAACTCTAATTTATTACACACTACAGATGATAATAAAATCACACAGTAACAATGAAAAAAGAAATAAGTGAATGGGTACTAGTAGACTAGTAGTATAGTAGTAGACACTAGTAGTAGTACGCACGCAGGTAACTAAGAAACACCTAGCGTACTACGCTATAAGTAAGTCGTGCGGCAGACAGTCTGTGACAATTACAATCGGTCACACACGGTCAGACGCAATCAATCGATCAATAGGCTCAGGCAGGTGACAGACAGTCACAAGTCACTCACAACGGATGCTGGTGGTGGCCTGTATGTGTTGAAACTCTTATTTATTATACACTACAGATGATAATAAAATCACACAGTAACAGTGAAAAAAAAAGTGAACGGGTACTAGTAGTATAGTAGTAGACACTAGTAGTAGTACACACGCAGGTAACTAAGAAACACCTAGCGTACTACGCTATAAGTAAGTCGTGCGGCAGACAGTCTGTGACAATTACAATCGGTCACACACGGTCAGACGCAATCAATCGATCAATAGGATCGGGCAGGTGACAGACAGTCACAAGTCACTCACAACGGATGCTGGTGGTGGCCTGTATGTGTTGTAACTCTTATTTATTACACACTACAGATGATAATAAAATCACACAGTAACAATGAAAAAAGAAATAAGTGAACGGGTACTAGTAGACTAGTAGTATAGTAGTAGACACTAGTAGTAGTACACATGCAGGTAACTAAGAAACACCTAGCGTACTACGCTATAAGTAAGTAGTGCGGCAGACTGTCGGCGACTATTACAATTGGTCACACACGGTCAGACGCAATCAATCGATCAATAGGGTCGGGCAGGTGACAGACAGTCACAAGTCACTCACAACGGATGCTGGTGGTGGCCTGTATGTGTTAAAACTCTTATTTATTATACACTACAGATGATAATAAAATCACACAGTAACAGTGAAAAAAAAAAGTGAACGGGTACTAGTAGACTAGTAGTATAGTAGTAGACACTAGTAGTAGTACGCACGCAGGTAACTAAGAAACACCTAGTATACTACGCTATAAGTAAGTTGTGCGGCAGAAAGTCGGTGACAATTACAATCGGTCACACACGGTCAGACGCAATCAATCGATCAATAGGCTCGGGCAGGTGACAGACAGTCACAAGTCACTTAAAACGGATGCTGGTGGTGGCCTGTATGTGTTGAAACTCTTATTTATTACACACTACAGATGATAATAAAATCACACAGTAACAGTGAAAAAAGAAAATAAGTGAATGGGTACTAGTAGACTAGTAGTATAGTAGTAGACACTAGTAGTAGTACGCACGCTGGTAACTAAGAAACACCTAGCGTACTACGCTATAAGTAAGTCGTACGGCAGACAGTCTGTGACAATTACAATCGCTCACACACGGTCAGACGCAATCAATTGATCAATAGGCTCAGGCAGGTGACAGACAGTCACAAGTCACTCACAACGGATGCTGGTGGTGGCCTGTATGTGTTGTAACTCTTATTTATTACACACTACAGATGATAATAAAATCACACAGTAACAGAGAAAAAAAATAAGTGAACGGGTACTAGTAGACTAGTAGTATAGTAGTAGACACTAGTAGTGGTACGCACGCAGGTAACTAAGAAACACCCAGCGTACTAGGCTATAAGTAAGTTGTGCGGCAGACAGTCGGTGACAATTACAATCGGTCACACACGGTCAGATGCAATCAATCGATCAATAGGCTCAGGCAGGTGACAGACAGTCACAAGTCACTTACAATGGATGCTGGTGGTGGCCTGTATGTGTTGAAACTCTTATTTATTACACACTACAGATGATAATAAAATCACACAGTAACAGTGAAAAAAGAAAAGAAGTGAATGGGTACTAGTAGACTAGTAGTATAGTAGTAGACACTAGTAGTAGTACGCACGCTGGTAACTAAGAAACACCTAGCGTACTACTCTATAAGTAAGTCGTGCGGCAGACAGTCTGTGACAATTACAATCGGTCACACACGGTCAGACGCAATCAATCGATCAATAGGCTCGGGCAGGTGACAGACAGTCACAAGTCACTCACAACGGATGCTGGTGGTGGCCTGTATGTGTTGTAACTCTTATTTATTACACACTACAGATGATAATAAAATCACACAGTAACAGTGAAAAAAAAATAAGTGAACGGGTACTAGTAGACTAGTAGTATAGTAGTAGACACTAGTAGTAGTACGCACGCAGGTAACTAAGAAACACCTAGCGTACTACGCTATAAGTAAGTTGTGCGGCAGACAGTCGGTGACAATTACAATCGGTCACACACGGTCAGATGCAATCAATCGATCAATAGGCTCGGGCAGGTGACAGACAGTCACAAGTCACTTACAACGGATGCTGGTGGTGGCCTGTATGTGTTGAAACTCTTATTTGTTACACACTACAGATGATAATAAAATCACACAGTAACAGTGAAAAAAGAAAATAAGTGAATGGGTACTAGTAGACTAGTAGTATAGTAGTAGACACTAGTAGTAGTACGCACGCTGGTAACTAAGAAACACCTAGCGTACTACGCTATAAGTAAGTCGTGCGGCAGACAGTCTGTGACAATTACAATCGGTCACACACGGTCAGACGCAATCAATCGATCAATAGGCTCGGGCAGGTGACAGACAGTCAACAAGTCTCTCACAACGGATGCTGGTGGTGGCCTGTATGTGTTGTAACTCTTATTTATTACACACTACAGATGAGAATAAAATCACACAGTAACAGCGAAAAAAAAATAAGTGAACGGGTACTAGTAGACTAGTAGTATAGTAGTAGACACTAGTAGTAGTACGCACGCAGGTAACTAAGAAACACCTAGCGTACTACGCTATAAGTAAGTCGTACGGCAGACAGTCTGTGACAATTACAATCGGTCACACACGGTCAGACGCAATCAATAGATCAATAGGCTCAGGCAGGTGACAGACAGTCACAAGTCACTCACAACGGATGCTGGTGGTGGCCTGTATGTGTTGTAACTCTTATTTATTACACACTACAGATGATAATAAAATCACACAGTAACAGTGAAAAAAAAAAAAGTGAACGGGTACTAGTAGACTAGTAGTATAGTAGTAGACACTAGTAGTAGTACGCACGCAGGTAACTAAGAAACACCTAGCGTACTACGCTATAAGTAAGTTGTGCGGCAGACAGTCGGTGACAATTACAATCGGTCACACACGGTCAGATGCAATCAATCGATCAATAGGCTCGGGCAGGTGACAGACAGTCACAAGTCACTTACAACGGATGCTGGTGGTGGCCTGTATGTGTTGAAACTCTTATTTATTACACACTACAGATGATAATAAAATCACACAGTAACAGTGAAAAAAGAAAATAAGTGAATGGGTACTAGTAGACTAGTAGTATAGTAGTAGACACTAGTAGTAGTACGCACGCTGGTAACTAAGAAACACCTAGCGTACTACGCTATAAGTAAGTCGTGCGGCAGACAGTCTGTGACAATTACAATCGGTCACACACGGTCAGACGCAATCAATCGATCAATAGGCTCGGGCAGGTGACAGACAGTCACAAGTCACTCACAACGGATGCTGGTGGTGGCCTGTATGTGTTGTAACTCTTATTTACTACACACTACAGATGATAATAAAATCACACAGTAACAGTGAAAAAAAAATAAGTGAACGGGTACTAGTAGACTAGTAGTATAGTAGTAGACACTAGTAGTAGTACGCACGCAGGTAACTAAGAAACACCTAGCGTACTACGCTATAAGTAAGTCGTACGGCAGACAGTCTGTGACAATTACAATCGGTCACACACGGTCAGACGCAATCAATAGATCAATAGGCTCAGGCAGGTGACAGACAGTCACAAGTCACTCACAACGGATGCTGGTGGTGGCCTGTATGTGTTGTAACTCTAATTTATTACACACTACAGATGATAATAAAATCACACAGTAACAATGAAAAAAGAAATAAGTGAACGGGTACTAGTAGACTAGTAGTATAGTAGTAGACACTAGTAGTAGTACACACGCAGGTAACTAAGAAACACCTAGCGTACTACGCTATAAGTAAGTCGTGCGGCAGAAAGTCGGTGACAATTACAATCGGTCACACACGGTCAGACGCAATCAATCGATCAATAGGCTCAGGCAGGTGACAGACAGTCACAAGTCACTCACAACGGATGCTGGTGGTGGCCTGTATGTGTTGAAACTCTTATTTATTATACACTACAGATGATAATAAAATCACACAGTAACAGTGAAAAAAGAAAATAAGTGAATGGGTACTAGTAGACTAGTAGTATAGTAGTAGACACTAGTAGTAGTACGCACGCTGGTAACTAAGAAACACCTAGCGTACTACGCTATAAGTAAGTCGTGCGGCAGACAGTCTGTGACAATTACAATCGGTCACACACGGTCAGACGCAATCAATCGATCAATAGGCTCGGGCAGGTGACAGACAGTCACAAGTCACTCACAACGGATGCTGGTGGTGGCCTGTATGTGTTGTAACTCTTATTTACTACACACTACAGATGATAATAAAATCACACAGTAACAGTGAAAAAAAAATAAGTGAACGGGTACTAGTAGACTAGTAGTATAGTAGTAGACACTAGTAGTAGTACGCACGCAGGTAACTAAGAAACACCTAGCGTACTACGCTATAAGTAAGTCGTACGGCAGACAGTCTGTGACAATTACAATCGGTCACACACGGTCAGACGCAATCAATAGATCAATAGGCTCAGGCAGGTGACAGACAGTCACAAGTCACTCACAACGGATGCTGGTGGTGGCCTGTATGTGTTGTAACTCTAATTTATTACACACTACAGATGATAATAAAATCACACAGTAACAATGAAAAAAGAAATAAGTGAACGGGTACTAGTAGACTAGTAGTATAGTAGTAGACACTAGTAGTAGTACACACGCAGGTAACTAAGAAACACCTAGCGTACTACGCTATAAGTAAGTCGTGCGGCAGAAAGTCGGTGACAATTACAATCGGTCACACACGGTCAGACGCAATCAATCGATCAATAGGCTCAGGCAGGTGACAGACAGTCACAAGTCACTCACAACGGATGCTGGTGGTGGCCTGTATGTGTTGAAACTCTTATTTATTATACACTACAGATGATAATAAAATCACACAGTAACAGTGAAAAAAAAAAGTGAACGGGTACTAGTAGTATAGTAGTAGACACTAGTAGTAGTACACACGCAGGTAACTAAGAAACACCTAGCGTACTACGCTATAAGTAAGTCGTGCGGCAGACAGTCTGTGACAATTACAATCGGTCACACACGGTCAGACGCAATCAATCGATCAATAGGATCGGGCAGGTGACAGACAGTCACAAGTCACTCACAACGGATGCTGGTGGTGGCCTGTATGTGTTGTAACTCTTATTTATTACACACTACAGATGATAATAAAATCACACAGTAACAATGAAAAAAGAAATAAGTGAACGGGTACTAGTAGACTAGTAGTATAGTAGTAGACACTAGTAGTAGTACACACGCAGGTAACTAAGAAACACCTAGCGTACTACGCTATAAGTAAGTAGTGCGGCAGACTGTCGGCGACTATTACAATTGGTCACACACGGTCAGACGCAATCAATCGATCAATAGGGTCGGGCAGGTGACAGACAGTCACAAGTCACTCACAACGGATGCTGGTGGTGGCCTGTATGTGTTGAAACTCTTATTGATTATACACTACAGATGATAATAAAATCACACAGTAACAATGAAAAAAGAAATAAGTGAACGGGTACTAGTAGACTAGTAGTATAGTAGTAGACACTAGTAGTAGTACACACGCAGGTAACTAAGAAACACCTAGCGTACTACGCTATAAGTAAGTTGTGCGGCAGAAAGTCGGGGACAATTACAATCGGTCACACACGGTCAGACGCAATCAATCGATCAATAGGCTCAGGCAGGTGACAGACAGTCACAAGTCACTCACAACGGATGCTGGTGGTGGCCTGTATGTGTTGTAACTCTTATTTATTACACACTACAGATGATAATAAAATCACACAGTAACAGAGAAAAAAAATAAGTGAACGGGTACTAGTAGACTAGTAGTATAGTAGTAGACACTAGTAGTAGTACGCACGCAGGTAACTAAGAGAAACACCCAGCGTACTACGCTATAAGTAAGTTGTGCGGCAGACCGTCGGTGACAATTACAATCGGTCACACACGGTCAGATGCAATCAATCGATCAATAGGCTCGGGCAGGTGACAGACAGTCACAAGTCACTTACAACGGATGCTGGTGGTGGCCTGTATGTGTTGAAACTCTTATTTATTACACACTACAGATGATAATAAAATCACACAGTAACAGTGAAAAAAGAAAATAAGTGAATGGGTACTAGTAGACTAGTAGTATAGTAGTAGACACTAGTAGTAGTACGCACGCTGGTAACTAAGAAACACCTAGCGTACTACGCTATAAGTAAGTCGTGCGGCAGACAGTCTGTGACAATTACAATCGGTCACACACGGTCAGACGCAATCAATCGATCAATAGGCTCGGGCAGGTGACAGACAGTCACAAGTCACTCACAACGGATGCTGGTGGTGGCCTGTATGTGTTGTAACTCTTATTTATTACACACTACAGATGATAATAAAATCACACAGTAACAGTGAAAAAAAAATAAGTGAACGGGTACTAGTAGACTAGTAGTATAGTAGTAGACACTAGTAGTAGTACACACGCAGGTAACTAAGAAACACCTAGCGTACTACGCTATAAGTAAGTCGTACGGCAGACAGTCGGTGACAATTACAATCGGTCACACACGGTCAGACGCAATCAATCGATCAATAGGCTCAGGCAGGTGACAGATAGTCACAAGTCACTCACAACGGATGCTGGTGGTGGGCTGTATGTGTTGTAACTCTTATTTATTACACACTACAGATGATAATAAAATCACTCAGTAACAGTGAAAAAAAAAATAAGTGAACGGGTACTAGTAGACTAGTAGTATAGTAGTAGACACTAGTAGTAGTACGCACGCAGGTAACTAAGAAACACCTAGCGTACTACGCTATAGATAAGTCGTGCGGCAGACAGTCGGTGACTATTATAATCGGTCACACACGGTCAGACGCAATCAATCGATCAATAGGCTCGGGCAGGTGACAGACTGTCACAGGTCACTCACAACGGATGCTGGTGGTGGCCTGTATGTGTTGTAACTCTTATTTATTACACACTACAGATGATAATAAAATCACACAGTAACAATGAAAAAAGAAATAAGTGAACGGGTACTAGTAGACTAGTAGTATAGTAGTAGACACTAGTAGTAGTACACACGCAGGTAACTAAGAAACACCTAGCGTACTACGCTATAAGTAAGTAGTGCGGCAGACTGTCGGCGACTATTACAATTGGTCACACACGGTCAGACGCAATCAATCGATCAATAGGGTCGGGCAGGTGACAGACAGTCACAAGTCACTCACAACGGATGCTGGTGGTGGCCTGTATGTGTTGAAACTCTTATTGATTATACACTACAGATGATAATAAAATCACACAGTAACAGTGAAAAAAAAAAGTGAACGGGTACTAGTAGACTAGTAGTATAGTAGTAGACACTAGTAGTAGTATGCACGCAGGTAACTAAGAAACACCTAGTATACTACGCTATAAGTAAGTTGTGCGGCAGAAAGTCGGTGACAATTACAATCGGTCACACACGGTCAGACGCAATCAATCGATCAATAGGCTCAGGCAGGTGACAGATAGTCACAAGTCACTCACAACGGATGCTGGTGGTGGGCTGTATGTGTTGTAACTCTTATTTATTACACACTACAGATGATAATAAAATCACTCAGTAACAGTGAAAAAAAAAATAAGTGAACGGGTACTAGTAGACTAGTAGTATAGTAGTAGACACTAGTAGTAGTACGCACGCAGGTAACTAAGAAACACCTAGCATACTACGCTATAGATAAGTCGTGCGGCAGAAAGTCGGTGACTATTATAATCGGTCACACACGGTCAGATGCAATCAATCGATCAATAGGCTCGGGCAGGTGACAGACAGTCACAAGTCACTTACAACGGATGCTGGTGGTGGCCTGTATGTGTTGAAACTCTTATTTATTACACACTACAGATGATAATAAAATCACACAGTAACAGTGAAAAAAGAAAATAAGTGAATGGGTACTAGTAGACTAGTAGTATAGTAGTAGACACTAGTAGTAGTACGCACGCTGGTAACTAAGAAACACCTAGCGTACTACGCTATAAGTAAGTCGTGCGGCAGACAGTCTGTGACAATTACAATCGGTCACACACGGTCAGACGCAATCAATCGATCAATAGGCTCGGGCAGGTGACAGACAGTCACAAGTCACTCACAACGGATGCTGGTGGTGGCCTGTATGTGTTGTAACTCTTATTTATTACACACTACAGATGATAATAAAATCACACAGTAACAGTGAAAAAAAAATAAGTGAACGGGTACTAGTAGACTAGTAGTATAGTAGTAGACACTAGTAGTAGTACACACGCAGGTAACTAAGAAACACCTAGCGTACTACGCTATAAGTAAGTCGTACGGCAGAAAGTCGGTGACAATTACAATCGGTCACACACGGTCAGACGCAATCAATCGATCAATAGGCTCAGGCAGGTGACAGATAGTCACAAGTCACTCACAACGGATGCTGGTGGTGGGCTGTATGTGTTGTAACTCTTATTTATTACACACTACAGATGATAATAAAATCACTCAGTAACAGTGAAAAAAAAAATAAGTGAACGGGTACTAGTAGACTAGTAGTATAGTAGTAGACACTAGTAGTAGTACGCACGCAGGTAACTAAGAAACACCTAGCGTACTACGCTATAGATAAGTCGTGCGGCAGACAGTCGGTGACTATTATAATCGGTCACACACGGTCAGACGCAATCAATCGATCAATAGGCTCGGGCAGGTGACAGACTGTCACAAGTCACTCACAACGGATGCTGGTGGTGGCCTGTATGTGTTGTAACTCTTATTTATTACACACTACAGATGATAATAAAATCACACAGTAACAGTGAAAAAAGAAAATAAGTGAATGGGTACTAGTAGACTAGTAGTATAGTAGTAGACACTAGTGGTAGTACGCACGCAGGTAACTAAGAAACACCTAGCGTACTACGCTATAAGTAAGTCGTACGGCAGACAGTCTGTGACAATTACAATCGGTCACACACGGTCAGACGCAATCAATCGATCAATAGGCTCAGGCAGGTGACAGACAGTCACAAGTCACTCACAACGGATGCTGGTGGTGGCCTGTATGTGTTGAAACTCTAATTTATTACACACTACAGATGATAATAAAATCACACAGTAACAATGAAAAAAGAAATAAGTGAACGGGTACTAGTAGACTAGTAGTATAGTAGTAGACACTAGTAGTAGTACGCACGCAGGTAACTAAGAAACTCCCAGCGTACTACGCTATAAGTAAGTTGTGCGGCAGACAGTCGGTGACAATTACAATCGGTCACACACGGTCAGACGCAATCAATCGATCAATAGGATCGGGCAGGTGACAGACAGTCACAAGTCACTCACAACGGATGCTGGTGGTGGCCTGTATGTGTTGTAACTCTTATTTATTACACACTACAGATGATAATAAAATCACACAGTAACAATGAAAAAAGAAATAAGTGAACGGGTACTAGTAGACTAGTAGTATAGTAGTAGACACTAGTAGTAGTACACACGCAGGTAACTAAGAAACACCTAGCGTACTACGCTATAAGTAAGTAGTGCGGCAGACTGTCGGCGACTATTACAATTGGTCACACACGGTCAGACGCAATCAATCGATCAATAGGGTCGGGCAGGTGACAGACAGTCACAAGTCACTCACAACGGATGCTGGTGGTGGCCTGTATGTGTTGAAACTCTTATTGATTATACACTACAGATGATAATAAAATCACACAGTAACAGTGAAAAAAAAAAGTGAACGGGTACTAGTAGACTAGTAGTATAGTAGTAGACACTAGTAGTAGTACGCACGCAGGTAACTAAGAAACACCTAGTATACTACGCTATAAGTAAGTTGTGCGGCAGAAAGTCGGTGACAATTACAATCGGTCACACACGGTCAGACGCAATCAATCGATCAATAGGCTCAGGCAGGTGACAGACAGTCACAAGTCACTCACAACGGATGCTGGTGGTGGCCTGTATGTGTTGTAACTCTTATTTATTACACACTACAGATGATAATAAAATCACACAGTAACAGAGAAAAAAAATAAGTGAACGGGTACTAGTAGACTAGTAGTATAGTAGTAGACACTAGTAGTAGTACGCACGCAGGTAACTAAGAAACTCCCAGCGTACTACGCTATAAGTAAGTTGTGCGGCAGACAGTCGGTGACAATTACAATCGGTCACACACGGTCAGACGCAATCAATCGATCAATAGGATCGGGCAGGTGACAGACAGTCACAAGTCACTCACAACGGATGCTGGTGGTGGCCTGTATGTGTTGTAACTCTTATTTATTACACACTACAGATGATAATAAAATCACACAGTAACAATGAAAAAAGAAATAAGTGAACGGGTACTAGTAGACTAGTAGTATAGTAGTAGACACTAGTAGTAGTACACACGCAGGTAACTAAGAAACACCTAGCGTACTACGCTATAAGTAAGTCGTGTGGCAGAAAGTCGGTGACAATTACAATCGGTCACACACAGTCAGACGCAATCAATCGATCAATAGGCTCAGGCAGGTGACAGACAGTCACAAGTCACTCACAACGGATGCTGGTGGTGGCCTGTATGTGTTGTAACTCTTATTTATTACACACTACAGATGATAATAAAATCACACAGTAACAGAGAAAAAAAATAAGCGAACGGGTACTAGTAGACTAGTAGTATAGTAGTAGACACTAGTAGTAGTACGCACGCAGGTAACTAAGAAACACCTAGCGTACTACGCTATAAGTAAGTCGTGCGGCAGACAGTCGGTGACAATTACAATCGGTCACACACGGTCAGACGCAATCAATCGATCAATAGGCTCAGGCAGGTGACAGACAGTCACAAGTCACTCACAACGGATGCTGGTGGTGGCCTGTATGTGTTGAAACTCTTATTTATTATACACTACAGATGATAATAAAATCACACAGTAACAGTGAAAAAAAAAGTGAACGGGTACTAGTAGTATAGTAGTAGACACTAGTAGTAGTACACACGCAGGTAACTAAGAAACACCTAGCGTACTACGCTATAAGTAAGTCGTGCGGCAGACAGTCTGTGACAATTACAATCGGTCACACACGGTCAGACGCAATCAATCGATCAATAGGATCGGGCAGGTGACAGACAGTCACAAGTCACTCACAACGGATGCTGGTGGTGGCCTGTATGTGTTGTAACTTATTTATTACACACTACAGTTGATAATAAAATCACACAGTAACAATGAAAAAAGAAATAAGTGAACGGGTACTAGTAGACTAGTAGTATAGTAGTAGACACTAGTAGTAGTACACACGCAGGTAACTAAGAAACACCTAGCGTACTACGCTATAAGTAAGTAGTGCGGCAGACTGTCGGCGACTATTACAATTGGTCACACACGGTCAGACGCAATCAATCGATCAATAGGGTTGGGCAGGTGACAGACAGTCACAAGTCACTCACAACGGATGCTGGTGGTGGCCTGTATGTGTTGAAACTCTTATTTATTATACACTACAGATGATAATAAAATCACACAGTAACAGTAAAAAATAAAATAAGTGAACGGGTACTAGTAGACTAGTAGTATAGTAGTAGACACTAGTAGTAGTACGCACGCAGGTAACTAAGAAACACCTAGTATACTACGCTATAAGTAAGTTGTGAGGCAGAAAGTCGGTGACAATTACAATCGGTCACACACGGTCAGACGCAATCAATCGATCAATAGGCTCAGGCAGGTGACAGACAGTCACAAGTCACTCACAACGGATGCTGGTGGTGGCCTGTATGTGTTGTAACTCTTATTTATTACACACTACAGATGATAATAAAATCACACAGTAACAGAGAAAAAAAATAAGTGAACGGGTACTAGTAGACTAGTAGTATAGTAGTAGACACTAGTAGTAGTAGGCACGCAGGTAACTAAGAAACACCTAGCGTACTACGCTATAAGTAAGTTGTGCGGCAGAAAGTCGGTGACAATTACAATCGGTCACACACGGTCAGACGCAATCAATCGATCAATAGGCTCAGGCAGGTGACAGACAGTCACAAGTCACTCACAACGGATGCTGGTGGTGGCCTGTATGTGTTGTAAGTCTTATTTATTACACACTACAGATGATAATAAAATCACACAGTAACAGAGAAAAAAAATAAGTGAACGGGTACTAGTAGACTAGTAGTATAGTAGTAGACACTAGTAGTAGTACGCACGCAGGTAACTAAGAAACACCTAGCGTACTACGCTATAAGTAAGTCGTGCGGCAGACAGTCGGTGACAATTACAATCGGTCACACACGGTCAGACGCAATCAATCGATCAATAGGCTCAGGCAGGTGACAGATAGTCACAAGTCACTCACAACGGATGCTGGTGGTGGGCTGTATGTGTTGTAACTCTTATTTATTACACACTACAGATGATAATAAAATCACTCAGTAACAGTGAAAAAAAAAATAAGTGAACGGGTACTAGTAGACTAGTAGTATAGTAGTAGACACTAGTAGTAGTACGCACGCAGGTAACTAAGAAACACCTAGCGTACTACGCTATAGATAAGTCGTGCGGCAGACAGTCGGTGACTATTATAATCGGTCACACACGGTCAGACGCAATCAATCGATCAATAGGCTCGGGCAGGTGACAGACTGTCACAGGTCACTCACAACGGATGCTGGTGGTGGCCTGTATGTGTTGTAACTCTTATTTATTACACACTACAGATGATAATAAAATCACACAGTAACAATGAAAAAAGAAATAAGTGAACGGGTACTAGTAGACTAGTAGTATAGTAGTAGACACTAGTAGTAGTACACACGCAGGTAACTAAGAAACACCTAGCGTACTACGCTATAAGTAAGTAGTGCGGCAGACTGTCGGCGACTATTACAATTGGTCACACACGGTCAGACGCAATCAATCGATCAATAGGGTCGGGCAGGTGACAGACAGTCACAAGTCACTCACAACGGATGCTGGTGGTGGCCTGTATGTGTTGTAACTCTTATTTATTACACACTACAGATGATAATAAAATCACACAGTAACAGTGAAAAAAAAATAAGTGAACAGGTACTAGTAGACTAGTAGTATAGTAGTAGACACTAGTAGTAGTACACACGCAGGTAACTAAGAAACACCTAGCGTACTACGCTATAAGTAAGTCGTACGGCAGACAGTCGGTGACAATTACAATCGGTCACACACGGTCAGACGCAATCAATCGATCAATAGGCTCAGGCAGGTGACAGATAGTCACAAGTCACTCACAACGGATGCTGGTGGTGGGCTGTATGTGTTGTAACTCTTATTTATTACACACTACAGATGATAATAAAATCACTCAGTAACAGTGAAAAAAAAAATAAGTGAACGGGTACTAGTAGACTAGTAGTATAGTAGTAGACACTAGTAGTAGTCCGCACGCAGGTAACTAAGAAACACCTAGCGTACTACGCTATAGATAACTCGTGCGGCAGACAGTCGGTGACTATTATAATCGGTCACACACGGTCAGACGCAATCAATCGATCAATAGGCTCGGGCAGGTGACAGACTGTCACAAGTCACTCACAACGGATGCTGGTGGTGGCCTGTATGTGTTGTAACTCTTATTTATTACACACTACAGATGATAATAAAATCACACAGTAACAGTGAAAAAAGAAAATAAGTGAATGGGTACTAGTAGACTAGTAGTATAGTAGTAGACACTAGTGGTAGTACGCACGCAGGTAACTAAGAAACACCTAGCGTACTACGCTATAAGTAAGTCGTACGGCAGACAGTCTGTGACAATTACAATCGGTCACACACGGTCAGACGCAATCAATCGATCAATAGGCTCAGGCAGGTGACAGACAGTCACAAGTCACTCACAACGGATGCTGGTGGTGGCCTGTATGTGTTGAAACTCTAATTTATTACACACTACAGATGATAATAAAATCACACAGTAACAATGAAAAAAGAAATAAGTGAACGGGTACTAGTAGACTAGTAGTATAGTAGTAGACACTAGTAGTAGTACGCACGCAGGTAACTAAGAAACACCTAGCGTACTACGCTATAAGTAAGTCGTGCGGCAGACAGTTGGTGACAATTACAATCGGTCACACACGGTCAGACGCAATCAATCGATCAATAGGCTCAGGCAGGTGACAGACAGTCACAAGTCACTCACAACGGATGCTGGTGGTGGCCTGTATGTGTTGAAACTCTTATTTATTATACACTACAGATAATAATAAAATCACACAGTAACAGTGAAAAAAAAAGTGAACGGGTACTAGTAGTATAGTAGTAGACACTAGTAGTAGTACACACGCAGGTAACTAAGAAACACCTAGCGTACTACGCTATAAGTAAGTCGTGCGGCAGACAGTCTGTGACAATTACAATCGGTCACACACGGTCAGACGCAATCAATCGATCAATAGGATCGGGTAGGTGACAGACAGTCACAAGTCACTCACAACGGATGCTGGTGGTGGCCTGTATGTGTTGTAACTCTTATTTATTACACACTACAGATGATAATAAAATCACACAGTAACAATGAAAAAAGAAATAAGTGAACGGGTACTAGTAGACTAGTAGTATAGTAGTAGACACTAGTAGTAGTACACACGCAGGTAACTAAGAAACACCTAGCGTACTACGCTATAAGTAAGTAGTGCGGCAGACTGTCGGCGACTATTACAATTGGTCACACACGGTCAGACGCAATCAATCGATCAATAGGGTCGGGCAGGTGACAGACAGTCACAAGTCACTCACAACGGATGCTGGTGGTGGCCTGTATGTGTTGAAACTCTTATTGATTATACACTACAGATGATAATAAAATCACACAGTAACAGTGAAAAAAAAAAGTGAACGGGTACTAGTAGACTAGTAGTATAGTAGTAGACACTAGTAGTAGTACGCACGCAGGTAACTAAGAAACACCTAGTATACTACGCTATAAGTAAGTTGTGCGGCAGAAAGTCGGTGACAATTACAATCGGTCACACACGGTCAGACGCAATCAATCGATCAATAGGCTCAGGCAGGTGACAGACAGTCACAAGCCACTCACAACGGATGCTGGTGGTGGCCTGTATGTGTTGTAACTCTTATTTATTACACACTACAGATGATAATAAAATCACACAGTAACAGAGAAAAAAAATAAGTGAACGGGTACTAGTAGACTAGTAGTATAGTAGTAGACACTAGTAGTAGTACGCACGCAGGTAACTAAGAAACTCCCAGCGTACTACGCTATAAGTAAGTTGTGCGGCAGACAGTCGGTGACAATTACAATCGGTCACACACGGTCAGACGCAATCAATCGATCAATAGGATCGGGCAGGTGACAGACAGTCACAAGTCACTCACAACGGATGCTGGTGGTGGCCTGTATGTGTTGTAACTCTTATTTATTACACACTACAGATGATAATAAAATCACACAGTAACAATGAAAAAAGAAATAAGTGAACGGGTACTAGTAGACTAGTAGTATAGTAGTAGACACTAGTAGTAGTACACACGCAGGTAACTAAGAAACACCTAGCGTACTACGCTATAAGTAAGTCGTGCGGCAGAAAGTCGGTGACAATTACAATCGGTCACACACAGTCAGACGCAATCAATCGATCAATAGGCTCAGGCAGGTGACAGACAGTCACAAGTCACTCACAACGGATGCTGGTGGTGGCCTGTATGTGTTGTAACTCTTATTTATTACACACTACAGATGATAATAAAATCACACAGTAACAGAGAAAAAAAATAAGTGAACGGGTACTAGTAGACTAGTAGTATAGTAGTAGACACTAGTAGTAGTACGCACGCAGGTAACTAAGAAACACCTAGCGTACTACGCTATAAGTAAGTCATGCGGCAGACAGTCGGTGACAATTACAATCGGTCACACACGGTCAGACGCAATCAATCGATCAATAGGCTCAGGCAGGTGACAGACAGTCACAAGTCACTCACAACGGATGCTGGTGGTGGCCTGTATGTGTTGAAACTCTTATTTATTATACACTACAGATGATAATAAAATCACACAGTAACAGTGAAAAAAAAAGTGAACGGGTACTAGTAGTATAGTAGTAGACACTAGTAGTAGTACACACGCAGGTAACTAAGAAACACCTAGCGTACTACGCTATAAGTAAGTCGTGCGGCAGACAGTCTGTGACAATTACAATCGGTCACACACGGTCAGACGCAATCAATCGATCAATAGGATCGGGCAGGTGACAGACAGTCACAAGTCACTCACAACGGATGCTGGTGGTGGCCTGTATGTGTTGTAACTTATTTATTACACACTACAGTTGATAATAAAATCACACAGTAACAATGAAAAAAGAAATAAGTGAACGGGTACTAGTAGACTAGTAGTATAGTAGTAGACACTAGTAGTAGTACACACGCAGGTAACTAAGAAACACCTAGCGTACTACGCTATAAGTAAGTAGTGCGGCAGACTGTCGGCGACTATTACAATTGGTCACACACGGTCAGACGCAATCAATCGATCAATAGGGTTGGGCAGGTGACAGACAGTCACAAGTCACTCACAACGGATGCTGGTGGTGGCCTGTATGTGTTGAAACTCTTATTTATTATACACTACAGATGATAATAAAATCACACAGTAACAGTAAAAAAAAAAAAAAGTGAACGGGTACTAGTAGACTAGTAGTATAGTAGTAGACACTAGTAGTAGTACGCACGCAGGTAACTAAGAAACACCTAGTATACTACGCTATAAGTAAGTTGTGAGGCAGAAAGTCGGTGACAATTACAATCGGTCACACACGGTCAGACGCAATCAATCGATCAATAGGCTCAGGCAGGTGACAGACAGTCACAAGTCACTCACAACGGATGCTGGTGGTGGCCTGTATGTGTTGTAACTCTTATTTATTACACACTACAGATGATAATAAAATCACACAGTAACAGAGAAAAAAAATAAGTGAACGGGTACTAGTAGACTAGTAGTATAGTAGTAGACACTAGTAGTAGTAGGCACGCAGGTAACTAAGAAACACCTAGCGTACTACGCTATAAGTAAGTTGTGCGGCAGAAAGTCGGTGACAATTACAATCGGTCACACACGGTCAGACGCAATCAATCGATCAATAGGCTCAGGCAGGTGACAGACAGTCACAAGTCACTCACAACGGATGCTGGTGGTGGCCTGTATGTGTTGTAAGTCTTATTATTTACACACTACAGATGATAATAAAATCACACAGTAACAGAGAAAAAAAATAAGTGAACGGGTACTAGTAGACTAGTAGTATAGTAGTAGACACTAGTAGTAGTACGCACGCAGGTAACTAAGAAACACCTAGCGTACTACGCTATAAGTAAGTCGTGCGGCAGACAGTCGGTGACAATTACAATCGGTCACACACGGTCAGACGCAATCAATCGATCAATAGGCTCAGGCAGGTGACAGTCACAAGTCACTCACAACGGATGCTGGTGGTGGCCTGTATGTGTTGAAACTCTTATTTATTATACACTACAGATGATAATAAAATCACACAGTAACAGTGAAAAAAGAAAATAAGTGAATGGGTACTAGTAGACTAGTAGTAGACACTAGTGGTAGTACGCACGCAGGTAACTAAGAAACACCTAGCGTACTACGCTATAAGTAAGTCGTACGGCAGACAGTCTGTGACAATTACAATCGGTCACACACGGTCAGACGCAATCAATCGATCAATAGGCTCAGGCAGGTGACAGACAGTCACAAGTCACTCACAACGGATGCTGGTGGTGGCCTGTATGTGTTGAAACTCTAATTTATTACACACTACAGATGATAATAAAATCACACAGTAACAATGAAAAAAGAAATAAGTGAACGGGTACTAGTAGACTAGTAGTATAGTAGTAGACACTAGTAGTAGTACGCACGCAGGTAACTAAGAAACACCTAGCGTACTACGCTATAAGTAAGTCGTGCGGCAGACAGTCTGTGACAATTACAATCGGTCACACACGGTCAGACGCAATCAATCGATCAATAGGATCGGGCAGGTGACAGACAGTCACAAGTCACTCACAACGGATGCTGGTGGTGGCCTGTATGTGTTGTAACTCTTATTTATTACACACTACAGATGATAATAAAATCACACAGTAACAATGAAAAAAGAAATAAGTGAACGGGTACTAGTAGACTAGTAGTATAGTAGTAGACACTAGTAGTAGTACACATGCAGGTAACTAAGAAACACCTAGCGTACTACGCTATAAGTAAGTAGTGCGGCAGACTGTCGGCGACTATTACAATTGGTCACACACGGTCAGACGCAATCAATCGATCAATAGGGTCGGGCAGGTGACAGACAGTCACAAGTCACTCACAACGGATGCTGGTGGTGGCCTGTATGTGTTGAAACTCTTATTTATTATACACTACAGATGATAATAAAATCACACAGTAACAGTAAAAAAAAAATAAGTGAACGGGTACTAGTAGACTAGTAGTATAGTAGTAGACACTAGTAGTAGTACGCACGCAGGTAACTAAGAAACACCTAGTATACTACGCTATAAGTAAGTTGTGCGGCAGAAAGTCGGTGACAATTACAATCCGTCACACACGGTCAGACGCAATCAATCGATCAATAGGCTCAGGCAGGTGACAGACAGTCACAAGTCACTCACAACGGATGCTGGTGGTGGCCTGTATGTGTTGTAACTCTTATTTATTACACACTACAGATGATAATAAAATCACACAGTAACAGAGAAAAAAAATAAGTGAACGGGTACTAGTAGACTAGTAGTATAGTAGTAGACACTAGTAGTAGTACGCACGCAGGTAACTAAGAAACACCTAGCGTACTACGCTATAAGTAAGTCGTGCGGCAGAAAGTCGGTGACAATTACAATCGGTCACACACGGTCAGACGCAATCAATCGATCAATAGGCTCAGGCAGGTGACAGACAGTCACAAGTCACTCACAACGGATGCTGGTGGTGGCCTGTATGTGTTGTAAGTCTTATTTATTACACACTACAGAAGATAATAAAATCACACAGTAACAGAGAAAAAAAATAAGTGAACGGGTACTAGTAGACTAGTAGTATAGTAGTAGACACTAGTAGTAGTACACACGCAGGTAACTAAGAAACACCTAGCGTACTACGCTATAAGTAAGTCGTGCGGCAGACAGTCTGTGACAATTACAATCGGTCACACACGGTCAGACGCAATCAATCGATCAATAGGATCGGGCAGGTGACAGACAGTCACAAGTCACTCACAACGGATGCTGGTGGTGGCCTGTATGTGTTGTAACTTATTTATTACACACTACAGTTGATAATAAAATCACACAGTAACAATGAAAAAAGAAATAAGTGAACGGGTACTAGTAGACTAGTAGTATAGTAGTAGAGACTAGTAGTAGTACACACGCAGGTAACTAAGAAACACCTAGCGTACTACGCTATAAGTAAGTAGTGCGGCAGACTGTCGGCGACTATTACAATTGGTCACACACGGTCAGACGCAATCAATCGATCAATAGGGTCGGGCAGGTGACAGACAGTCACAAGTCACTCACAACGGATGCTGGTGGTGGCCTGTATGTGTTGAAACTCTTATTTATTATACACTACAGATGATAATAAAATCACACAGTAACAGTAAAAAAAAAAATAAGTGAACGGGTACTAGTAGACTAGTAGTATAGTAGTAGACACTAGTAGTAGTACGCACGCAGGTAACTAAGAAACACCTAGTATACTACGCTATAAGTAAGTTGTGAGGCAGAAAGTCGGTGACAATTACAATCGGTCACACACGGTCAGACGCAATCAATCGATCAATAGGCTCAGGCAGGTGACAGACAGTCACAAGTCACTCACAACGGATGCTGGTGGTGGCCTGTATGTGTTGTAACTCTTATTTATTACACACTACAGATGATAATAAAATCACACAGTAACAGAGAAAAAAAATAAGTGAACGGGTACTAGTAGACTAGTAGTATAGTAGTAGACACTAGTAGTAGTACGCACGCAGGTAACTAAGAAACACCTAGCGTACTACGCTATAAGTAAGTCGTGCGGCAGAAAGTCGGTGACAATTACAATCGGTCACACACGGTCAGACGCAATCAATCGATCAATAGGCTCAGGCAGGTGACAGACAGTTACAAGTCACTCACAACGGATGCTGGTGGTGGCCTGTATGTGTTGTAAGTCTTATTTATTACACACTACAGAAGATAATAAAATCACACAGTAACAGAGAAAAAAAATAAGTGAACGGGTACTAGTAGACTAGTAGTATAGTAGTAGACACTAGTAGTAGTATGCACGCAGGTAACTAAGAAACACCTAGCGTACTACGCTATAAGTAAGTCGTGCGGCAGACAGTCGGTGACAATTACAATCGGTCACACACGGTCAGACGCAATCAATCGATCAATAGGCTCAGGCAGGTGACAGTCACAAGTCACTCACAACGGATGCTGGTGGTGGCCTGTATGTGTTGAAACTCTTATTTATTATACACTACAGATGATAATAAAATCACACAGTAACAGTGAAAAAAACAATAAGTGAACGGGTACAAGTAGTATAGTAGTAGACACTAGTAGTAGTACACACGCAGGTAACTAAGAAACACCTAGCGTACTACGCTATAAGTAAGTCGTGCGGCAGACAGTCTGTGACAATTACAATCGGTCACACACGGTCAGACGCAATCAATCGATCATTAGGATCGGGCAGGTGACAGACAGTCACAAGTCACTCACAACGGATGCTGGTGGTGGCCTGTATGTGTTGTAACTCTTATTTATTACACACTACAGATGATAATAAAATCACACAGTAACAGTGAAAAAAGAAAATAAGTGAATGGGTACTAGTAGACTAGTAGTATAGTAGTAGACACTAGTGGTAGTACGCACGCAGGTAACTAAGAAACACCTAGCGTACTACGCTATAAGTAAGTCGTACGGCAGACAGTCTGTGACAATTACAATCGGTCACACACGGTCAGACGCAATCAATTGATCAATAGGCTCAGGCAGGTGACAGACAGTCACAAGTCACTCACAACGGATGCTGGTGGTGGCCTGTATGTGTTGAAACTCTAATTTATTACACACTACAGATGATAATAAAATCACACAGTAACAATGAAAAAAGAAATAAGTGAACGGGTACTAGTAGACTAGTAGTATAGTAGTAGACACTAGTAGTAGTACGCACGCAGGTAACTAAGAAACACCTAGCGTACTACGCTATAAGTAAGTCGTGCGGCAGACAGTCGGTGACAATTACAATCGGTCACACACGGTCAGACGCAATCAATCGATCAATAGGCTCAGGCAGGTGACAGACAGTCACAAGTCACTCACAACGGATGCTGGTGGTGGCCTGTATGTGTTGAAACTCTTATTTATTATACACTACAGATAATAATAAAATCACACAGTAACAGTGAAAAAAAAAGTGAACGGGTACTAGTAGTATAGTAGTAGACACTAGTAGTAGTACACACGCAGGGAACTAAGAAACACCTAGCGTACTACGCTATAAGTAAGTCGTGCGGCAGACAGTCTGTGACAATTACAATCGGTCACACACGGTCAGACGCAATCAATCGATCAATAGGATCGGGCAGGTGACAGACAGTCACAAGTCACTCACAACGGATGCTGGTGGTGGCCTGTATGTGTTGTAACTCTTATTTATTACACACTACAGATGATAATAAAATCACACAGTAACAATGAAAAAAGAAATAAGTGAACGGGTACTAGTAGACTAGTAGTATAGTAGTAGACACTAGTAGTAGTACACATGCAGGTAACTAAGAAACACCTAGCGTACTACGCTATAAGTAAATAGTGCGGCAGACTGTCGGCGACTATTACAATTGGTCACACACGGTCAGACGCAATCAATCGATCAATAGGGTTGGGCAGGTGACAGACAGTCACAAGTCACTCACAACGGATGCTGGTGGTGGCCTGTATGTGTTGAAACTCTTATTTATTATACACTACAGATGATAATAAAATCACACAGTAACAGTAAAAAAAAAAATAAGTGAACGGGTACTAGTAGACTAGTAGTATAGTAGTAGACACTAGTAGTAGTACGCACGCAGGTAACTAAGAAACACCTAGTATACTACGCTATAAGTAAGTTGTGAGGCAGAAAGTCGGTGACAATTACAATCGGTCACACACGGTCAGACGCAATCAATCGATCAATAGGCTCAGGCAGGTGACAGACAGTCACAAGTCACTCACAACGGATGCTGGTGGTGGCCTGTATGTGTTGTAACTCTTATTTATTACACACTACAGATGATAATAAAATCACACAGTAACAGAGAAAAAAAATAAGTGAACGGGTACTAGTAGACTAGTAGTATAGTAGTAGACACTAGTAGTAGTACGCACGCAGGTAACTAAGAAACACCTAGCGTACTACGCTATAAGTAAGTCGTGCGGCAGAAAGTCGGTGACAATTACAATCGGTCACACACGGTCAGACGCAATCAATCGATCAATAGGCTCAGGCAGGTGACAGACAGTCACAAGTCACTCACAACGGATGCTGGTGGTGGCCTGTATGTGTTGTAAGTCTTATTTATTACACACTACAGAAGATAATAAAATCACACAGTAACAGAGAAAAAAAATAAGTGAACGGGTACTAGTAGACTAGTAGTATAGTAGTAGACACTAGTAGTAGTATGCACGCAGGTAACTAAGAAACACCTAGCGTACTACGCTATAAGTAAGTCGTGCGGCAGACAGTCGGTGACAATTACAATCGGTCACACACGGTCAGACGCAATCAATCGATCAATAGGCTCAGGCAGGTGACAGTCACAAGTCACTCACAACGGATGCTGGTGGTGGCCTGTATGTGTTGAAACTCTTATTTATTATACACTACAGATGATAATAAAATCACACAGTAACAGTGAAAAAAACAATAAGTGAACGGGTACAAGTAGTATAGTAGTAGACACTAGTAGTAGTACACACGCAGGTAACTAAGAAACACCTAGCGTACTACGCTATAAGTAAGTCGTGCGGCAGACAGTCTGTGACAATTACAATCGGTCACACACGGTCAGACGCAATCAATCGATCATTAGGATCGGGCAGGTGACAGACAGTCACAAGTCACTCACAACGGATGCTGGTGGTGGCCTGTATGTGTTGTAACTCTTATTTATTACACACTACAGATGATAATAAAATCACACAGTAACAGTGAAAAAAGAAAATAAGTGAATGGGTACTAGTAGACTAGTAGTATAGTAGTAGACACTAGTGGTAGTACGCACGCAGGTAACTAAGAAACACCTAGCGTACTACGCTATAAGTAAGTCGTACGGCAGACAGTCTGTGACAATTACAATCGGTCACACACGGTCAGACGCAATCAATCGATCAATAGGCTCAGGCAGGTGACAGACAGTCACAAGTCACTCACAACGGATGCTGGTGGTGGCCTGTATGTGTTGAAACTCTAATTTATTACACACTACAGATGATAATAAAATCACACAGTAACAATGAAAAAAGAAATAAGTGAACGGGTACTAGTAGACTAGTAGTATAGTAGTAGACACTAGTAGTAGTACGCACGCAGGTAACTAAGAAACACCTAGCGTACTACGCTATAAGTAAGTCGTGCGGCAGACAGTCGGTGACAATTACAATCGGTCACACACGGTCAGACGCAATCAATCGATCAATAGGCTCAGGCAGGTGACAGACAGTCACAAGTCACTCACAACGGATGCTGGTGGTGGCCTGTATGTGTTGAAACTCTTATTTATTATACACTACAGATAATAATAAAATCACACAGTAACAGTGAAAAAAAAAGTGAACGGGTACTAGTAGTATAGTAGTAGACACTAGTAGTAGTACACACGCAGGGAACTAAGAAACACCTAGCGTACTACGCTATAAGTAAGTCGTGCGGCAGACAGTCTGTGACAATTACAATCGGTCACACACGGTCAGACGCAATCAATCGATCAATAGGATCGGGCAGGTGACAGACAGTCACAAGTCACTCACAACGGATGCTGGTGGTGGCCTGTATGTGTTGTAACTCTTATTTATTACACACTACAGATGATAATAAAATCACACAGTAACAATGAAAAAAGAAATAAGTGAACGGGTACTAGTAGACTAGTAGTATAGTAGTAGACACTAGTAGTAGTACACATGCAGGTAACTAAGAAACACCTAGCGTACTACGCTATAAGTAAATAGTGCGGCAGACTGTCGGCGACTATTACAATTGGTCACACACGGTCAGACGCAATCAATCGATCAATAGGGTTGGGCAGGTGACAGACAGTCACAAGTCACTCACAACGGATGCTGGTGGTGGCCTGTATGTGTTGAAACTCTTATTTATTATACACTACAGATGATAATAAAATCACACAGTAACAGTAAAAAAAAAAATAAGTGAACGGGTACTAGTAGACTAGTAGTATAGTAGTAGACACTAGTAGTAGTACGCACGCAGGTAACTAAGAAACACCTAGTATACTACGCTATAAGTAAGTTGTGAGGCAGAAAGTCGGTGACAATTACAATCGGTCACACACGGTCAGACGCAATCAATCGATCAATAGGCTCAGGCAGGTGACAGACAGTCACAAGTCACTCACAACGGATGCTGGTGGTGGCCTGTATGTGTTGTAACTCTTATTTATTACACACTACAGATGATAATAAAATCACACAGTAACAGAGAAAAAAAATAAGTGAACGGGTACTAGTAGACTAGTAGTATAGTAGTAGACACTAGTAGTAGTACGCACGCAGGTAACTAAGAAACACCTAGCGTACTACGCTATAAGTAAGTCGTGCGGCAGAAAGTCGGTGACAATTACAATCGGTCACACACGGTCAGACGCAATCAATCGATCAATAGGCTCAGGCAGGTGACAGACAGTCACAAGTCACTCACAACGGATGCTGGTGGTGGCCTGTATGTGTTGTAAGTCTTATTTATTACACACTACAGAAGATAATAAAATCACACAGTAACAGAGAAAAAAAATAAGTGAACGGGTACTAGTAGACTAGTAGTATAGTAGTAGACACTAGTAGTAGTATGCACGCAGGTAACTAAGAAACACCTAGCGTACTACGCTATAAGTAAGTCGTGCGGCAGACAGTCGGTGACAATTACAATCGGTCACACACGGTCAGACGCAATCAATCGATCAATAGGCTCAGGCAGGTGACAGTCACAAGTCACTCACAACGGATGCTGGTGGTGGCCTGTATGTGTTGAAACTCTTATTTATTATACACTACAGATGATAATAAAATCACACAGTAACAGTGAAAAAAACAATAAGTGAACGGGTACAAGTAGTATAGTAGTAGACACTAGTAGTAGTACACACGCAGGTAACTAAGAAACACCTAGCGTACTACGCTATAAGTAAGTCGTGCGGCAGACAGTCTGTGACAATTACAATCGGTCACACACGGTCAGACGCAATCAATCGATCATTAGGATCGGGCAGGTGACAGACAGTCACAAGTCACTCACAACGGATGCTGGTGGTGGCCTGTATGTGTTGTAACTCTTATTTATTACACACTACAGATGATAATAAAATCACACAGTAACAGTGAAAAAAGAAAATAAGTGAATGGGTACTAGTAGACTAGTAGTATAGTAGTAGACACTAGTGGTAGTACGCACGCAGGTAACTAAGAAACACCTAGCGTACTACGCTATAAGTAAGTCGTACGGCAGACAGTCTGTGACAATTACAATCGGTCACACACGGTCAGACGCAATCAATCGATCAATAGGCTCAGGCAGGTGACAGACAGTCACAAGTCACTCACAACGGATGCTGGTGGTGGCCTGTATGTGTTGAAACTCTAATTTATTACACACTACAGATGATAATAAAATCACACAGTAACAATGAAAAAAGAAATAAGTGAACGGGTACTAGTAGACTAGTAGTATAGTAGTAGACACTAGTAGTAGTACGCACGCAGGTAACTAAGAAACACCTAGCGTACTACGCTATAAGTAAGTCGTGCGGCAGACAGTCGGTGACAATTACAATCGGTCACACACGGTCAGACGCAATCAATCGATCAATAGGCTCAGGCAGGTGACAGACAGTCACAAGTCACTCACAACGGATGCTGGTGGTGGCCTGTATGTGTTGAAACTCTTATTTATTATACACTACAGATAATAATAAAATCACACAGTAACAGTGAAAAAAAAAGTGAACGGGTACTAGTAGTATAGTAGTAGACACTAGTAGTAGTACACACGCAGGGAACTAAGAAACACCTAGCGTACTACGCTATAAGTAAGTCGTGCGGCAGACAGTCTGTGACAATTACAATCGGTCACACACGGTCAGACGCAATCAATCGATCAATAGGATCGGGCAGGTGACAGACAGTCACAAGTCACTCACAACGGATGCTGGTGGTGGCCTGTATGTGTTGTAACTCTTATTTATTACACACTACAGATGATAATAAAATCACACAGTAACAATGAAAAAAGAAATAAGTGAACGGGTACTAGTAGACTAGTAGTATAGTAGTAGACACTAGTAGTAGTACACATGCAGGTAACTAAGAAACACCTAGCGTACTACGCTATAAGTAAATAGTGCGGCAGACTGTCGGCGACTATTACAATTGGTCACACACGGTCAGACGCAATCAATCGATCAATAGGCTCGGGCAGGTGACAGACAGTCACAAGTCACTCACAACGGATGCTGGTGGTGGCCTGTATGTGTTGAAACTCTTATTTATTATACACTACAGATGATAATAAAATCACACAGAAACAGTAAAAAAAAAATAAGTGAACGGGTACTAGTAGACTAGTAGTATAGTAGTAGACACTAGTAGTAGTACGCACGCAGGTAACTAAGAAACACCTAGTATACTACGCTATAAGTAAGTTGTGCGGCAGAAAGTCGGTGACAATTACAATCGGTCACACACGGTCAGACGCAATCAATCGATCAATAGGCTCAGGCAGGTGACAGACAGTCACAAGTCACTCACAACGGATGCTGGTGGTGGCCTGTATGTGTTGTAACTCTTATTTATTACACACTACAGATGATAATAAAATCACACAGTAACAGAGAAAAAAAATAAGTGAACGGGTACTAGTAGACTAGTAGTATAGTAGTAGACACTAGTAGTAGTACGCACGCAGGTCACTAAGAAACACCTAGCGTACTACGCTATAAGTAAGTCGTGCGGCAGACAGTCGGTGACAATTACAATCGGTCACACACGGTCAGACGCAATCAATCGATCAATAGGCTCAGGCAGGTGACAGACAGTCACAAGTCACTCACAACGGATGCTGGTGGTGGCCTGTATGTGTTGAAACTCTTATTTATTATACACTACAGATGATAATAAAATCACACAGTAACAGTGAAAAAAAAAGTGAACGGGTACTAGTCGTATAGTAGTAGACACTAGTAGTAGTACACACGCAGGTAACTAAGAAACACCTAGCGTACTACGCTATAAGTAAGTAGTGCGGCAGACTGTCGGCGACTATTACAATTGGTCACACACGGTCAGACGCAATCAATCGATCAATAGGGTCGGGCAGGTGACAGACAGTCACAAGTCACTCACAACGGATTGTGGTGGTGGCCTGTATGTGTTGAAACTCTTATTTATTATACACTAAAGATGATAATAAAATCACACAGTAACAGTAAAAAAAAAAATAAGTGAACGGGTACTAGTAGACTAGTAGTATAGTAGTAGACACTAGTAGTAGTACGCACGCAGGTAACTAAGAAACACCTAGTATACTACGCTATAAGTAAGTTGTGCGGCAGAAAGTCGGTGACAATTACAATCGGTCACACACGGTCAGACGCAATCAATCGATCAATAGGCTCAGGCAGGTGACAGACAGTCACAAGTCACTCACAACGGATGCTGGTGGTGGCCTGTATGTGTTGTAACTCTTATTTATTACACACTACAGATGATAATAAAATCACACAGTAACAGAGAAAAAAAATAAGTGAACGGGTACTAGTAGACTAGTAGTATAGTAGTAGACACTAGTAGTAGTACGCACGCAGGTAACTAAGAAACACCTAGCGTACTACGCTATAAGTAAGTCGTGCGGCAGACAGTCGGTGACAATTACAATCGGTCACACACGGTCAGACGCAATCAATCGATCAATAGGCTCAGGCAGGTGACAGTCACAAGTCACTCACAACGGATGCTGGTGGTGGCCTGTATGTGTTGAAACTCTTATTTATTATACACTACAGATGATAATAAAATCACACAGTAACAGTGAAAAAAGAAAATAAGTGAATGGGTACTAGTAGACTAGTAGTAGACACTAGTGGTAGTACGCACGCAGGTAACTAAGAAACACCTAGCGTACTACGCTATAAGTAAGTCGTACGGCAGACAGTCTGTGACAATTACAATCGGTCACACACGGTCAGACGCAATCAATCGATCAATAGGCTCAGGCAGGTGACAGACAGTCACAAGTCACTCACAACGGATGCTGGTGGTGGCCTGTATGTGTTGAAACTCTAATTTATTACACACTACAGATGATAATAAAATCACACAGTAACAATGAAAAAAGAAATAAGTGAACGGGTACTAGTAGACTAGTAGTATAGTAGTAGACACTAGTAGTAGTACGCACGCAGGTAACTAAGAAACACCTAGCGTACTACGCTATAAGTAAGTCGTGCGGCAGACAGTCTGTGACAATTACAATCGGTCACACACGGTCAGACGCAATCAATCGATCAATAGGATCGGGCAGGTGACAGACAGTCACAAGTCACTCACAACGGATGCTGGTGGTGGCCTGTATGTGTTGTAACTCTTATTTATTACACACTACAGATGATAATAAAATCACACAGTAACAATGAAAAAAGAAATAAGTGAACGGGTACTAGTAGACTAGTAGTATAGTAGTAGACACTAGTAGTAGTACACATGCAGGTAACTAAGAAACACCTAGCGTACTACGCTATAAGTAAGTAGTGCGGCAGACTGTCGGCGACTATTACAATTGGTCACACACGGTCAGACGCAATCAATCGATCAATAGGGTCGGGCAGGTGACAGACAGTCACAAGTCACTCACAACGGATGCTGGTGGTGGCCTGTATGTGTTGAAACTCTTATTTATTATACACTACAGATGATAATAAAATCACACAGTAACAGTAAAAAAAAAATAAGTGAACGGGTACTAGTAGACTAGTAGTATAGTAGTAGACACTAGTAGTAGTACGCACGCAGGTAACTAAGAAACACCTAGTATACTACGCTATAAGTAAGTTGTGCGGCAGAAAGTCGGTGACAATTACAATCCGTCACACACGGTCAGACGCAATCAATCGATCAATAGGCTCAGGCAGGTGACAGACAGTCACAAGTCACTCACAACGGATGCTGGTGGTGGCCTGTATGTGTTGTAACTCTTATTTATTACACACTACAGATGATAATAAAATCACACAGTAACAGAGAAAAAAAATAAGTGAACGGGTACTAGTAGACTAGTAGTATAGTAGTAGACACTAGTAGTAGTACGCACGCAGGTAACTAAGAAACACCTAGCGTACTACGCTATAAGTAAGTCGTGCGGCAGAAAGTCGGTGACAATTACAATCGGTCACACACGGTCAGACGCAATCAATCGATCAATAGGCTCAGGCAGGTGACAGACAGTCACAAGTCACTCACAACGGATGCTGGTGGTGGCCTGTATGTGTTGTAAGTCTTATTTATTACACACTACAGAAGATAATAAAATCACACAGTAACAGAGAAAAAAAATAAGTGAACGGGTACTAGTAGACTAGTAGTATAGTAGTAGACACTAGTAGTAGTACACACGCAGGTAACTAAGAAACACCTAGCGTACTACGCTATAAGTAAGTCGTGCGGCAGACAGTCTGTGACAATTACAATCGGTCACACACGGTCAGACGCAATCAATCGATCAATAGGATCGGGCAGGTGACAGACAGTCACAAGTCACTCACAACGGATGCTGGTGGTGGCCTGTATGTGTTGTAACTTATTTATTACACACTACAGTTGATAATAAAATCACACAGTAACAATGAAAAAAGAAATAAGTGAACGGGTACTAGTAGACTAGTAGTATAGTAGTAGAGACTAGTAGTAGTACACACGCAGGTAACTAAGAAACACCTAGCGTACTACGCTATAAGTAAGTAGTGCGGCAGACTGTCGGCGACTATTACAATTGGTCACACACGGTCAGACGCAATCAATCGATCAATAGGGTTGGGCAGGTGACAGACAGTCACAAGTCACTCACAACGGATGCTGGTGGTGGCCTGTATGTGTTGAAACTCTTATTTATTATACACTACAGATGATAATAAAATCACACAGTAACAGTAAAAAAAAAAATAAGTGAACGGGTACTAGTAGACTAGTAGTATAGTAGTAGACACTAGTAGTAGTACGCACGCAGGTAACTAAGAAACACCTAGTATACTACGCTATAAGTAAGTTGTGAGGCAGAAAGTCGGTGACAATTACAATCGGTCACACACGGTCAGACGCAATCAATCGATCAATAGGCTCAGGCAGGTGACAGACAGTCACAAGTCACTCACAACGGATGCTGGTGGTGGCCTGTATGTGTTGTAACTCTTATTTATTACACACTACAGATGATAATAAAATCACACAGTAACAGAGAAAAAAAATAAGTGAACGGGTACTAGTAGACTAGTAGTATAGTAGTAGACACTAGTAGTAGTACGCACGCAGGTAACTAAGAAACACCTAGCGTACTACGCTATAAGTAAGTCGTGCGGCAGAAAGTCGGTGACAATTACAATCGGTCACACACGGTCAGACGCAATCAATCGATCAATAGGCTCAGGCAGGTGACAGACAGTCACAAGTCACTCACAACGGATGCTGGTGGTGGCCTGTATGTGTTGTAAGTCTTATTTATTACACACTACAGAAGATAATAAAATCACACAGTAACAGAGAAAAAAAATAAGTGAACGGGTACTAGTAGACTAGTAGTATAGTAGTAGACACTAGTAGTAGTATGCACGCAGGTAACTAAGAAACACCTAGCGTACTACGCTATAAGTAAGTCGTGCGGCAGACAGTCGGTGACAATTACAATCGGTCACACACGGTCAGACGCAATCAATCGATCAATAGGCTCAGGCAGGTGACAGTCACAAGTCACTCACAACGGATGCTGGTGGTGGCCTGTATGTGTTGAAACTCTTATTTATTATACACTACAGATGATAATAAAATCACACAGTAACAGTGAAAAAAGAAAATAAGTGAATGGGTACTAGTAGACTAGTAGTAGACACTAGTGGTAGTACGCACGCAGGTAACTAAGAAACACCTAGCGTACTACGCTATAAGTAAGTCGTACGGCAGACAGTCTGTGACAATTACAATCGGTCACACACGGTCAGACGCAATCAATCGATCAATAGGCTCAGGCAGGTGACAGACAGTCACAAGTCACTCACAACGGATGCTGGTGGTGGCCTGTATGTGTTGAAACTCTAATTTATTACACACTACAGATGATAATAAAATCACACAGTAACAATGAAAAAAGAAATAAGTGAACGGGTACTAGTAGACTAGTAGTATAGTAGTAGACACTAGTAGTAGTACGCACGCAGGTAACTAAGAAACACCTAGCGTACTACGCTATAAGTAAGTCGTGCGGCAGACAGTCTGTGACAATTACAATCGGTCACACACGGTCAGACGCAATCAATCGATCAATAGGATCGGGCAGGTGACAGACAGTCACAAGTCACTCACAACGGATGCTGGTGGTGGCCTGTATGTGTTGTAACTCTTATTTATTACACACTACAGATGATAATAAAATCACACAGTAACAATGAAAAAAGAAATAAGTGAACGGGTACTAGTAGACTAGTAGTATAGTAGTAGACACTAGTAGTAGTACACATGCAGGTAACTAAGAAACACCTAGCGTACTACGCTATAAGTAAGTAGTGCGGCAGACTGTCGGCGACTATTACAATTGGTCACACACGGTCAGACGCAATCAATCGATCAATAGGGTCGGGCAGGTGACAGACAGTCACAAGTCACTCACAACGGATGCTGGTGGTGGCCTGTATGTGTTGAAACTCTTATTTATTATACACTACAGATGATAATAAAATCACACAGTAACAGTAAAAAAAAAATAAGTGAACGGGTACTAGTAGACTAGTAGTATAGTAGTAGACACTAGTAGTAGTACGCACGCAGGTAACTAAGAAACACCTAGTATACTACGCTATAAGTAAGTTGTGCGGCAGAAAGTCGGTGACAATTACAATCCGTCACACACGGTCAGACGCAATCAATCGATCAATAGGCTCAGGCAGGTGACAGACAGTCACAAGTCACTCACAACGGATGCTGGTGGTGGCCTGTATGTGTTGTAACTCTTATTTATTACACACTACAGATGATAATAAAATCACACAGTAACAGAGAAAAAAAATAAGTGAACGGGTACTAGTAGACTAGTAGTATAGTAGTAGACACTAGTAGTAGTACGCACGCAGGTAACTAAGAAACACCTAGCGTACTACGCTATAAGTAAGTCGTGCGGCAGAAAGTCGGTGACAATTACAATCGGTCACACACGGTCAGACGCAATCAATCGATCAATAGGCTCAGGCAGGTGACAGACAGTCACAAGTCACTCACAACGGATGCTGGTGGTGGCCTGTATGTGTTGTAAGTCTTATTTATTACACACTACAGAAGATAATAAAATCACACAGTAACAGAGAAAAAAAATAAGTGAACGGGTACTAGTAGACTAGTAGTATAGTAGTAGACACTAGTAGTAGTACACACGCAGGTAACTAAGAAACACCTAGCGTACTACGCTATAAGTAAGTCGTGCGGCAGACAGTCTGTGACAATTACAATCGGTCACACACGGTCAGACGCAATCAATCGATCAATAGGATCGGGCAGGTGACAGACAGTCACAAGTCACTCACAACGGATGCTGGTGGTGGCCTGTATGTGTTGTAACTTATTTATTACACACTACAGTTGATAATAAAATCACACAGTAACAATGAAAAAAGAAATAAGTGAACGGGTACTAGTAGACTAGTAGTATAGTAGTAGAGACTAGTAGTAGTACACACGCAGGTAACTAAGAAACACCTAGCGTACTACGCTATAAGTAAGTAGTGCGGCAGACTGTCGGCGACTATTACAATTGGTCACACACGGTCAGACGCAATCAATCGATCAATAGGGTTGGGCAGGTGACAGACAGTCACAAGTCACTCACAACGGATGCTGGTGGTGGCCTGTATGTGTTGAAACTCTTATTTATTATACACTACAGATGATAATAAAATCACACAGTAACAGTAAAAAAAAAAATAAGTGAACGGGTACTAGTAGACTAGTAGTATAGTAGTAGACACTAGTAGTAGTACGCACGCAGGTAACTAAGAAACACCTAGTATACTACGCTATAAGTAAGTTGTGAGGCAGAAAGTCGGTGACAATTACAATCGGTCACACACGGTCAGACGCAATCAATCGATCAATAGGCTCAGGCAGGTGACAGACAGTCACAAGTCACTCACAACGGATGCTGGTGGTGGCCTGTATGTGTTGTAACTCTTATTTATTACACACTACAGATGATAATAAAATCACACAGTAACAGAGAAAAAAAATAAGTGAACGGGTACTAGTAGACTAGTAGTATAGTAGTAGACACTAGTAGTAGTACGCACGCAGGTAACTAAGAAACACCTAGCGTACTACGCTATAAGTAAGTCGTGCGGCAGAAAGTCGGTGACAATTACAATCGGTCACACACGGTCAGACGCAATCAATCGATCAATAGGCTCAGGCAGGTGACAGACAGTCACAAGTCACTCACAACGGATGCTGGTGGTGGCCTGTATGTGTTGTAAGTCTTATTTATTACACACTACAGAAGATAATAAAATCACACAGTAACAGAGAAAAAAAATAAGTGAACGGGTACTAGTAGACTAGTAGTATAGTAGTAGACACTAGTAGTAGTATGCACGCAGGTAACTAAGAAACACCTAGCGTACTACGCTATAAGTAAGTCGTGCGGCAGACAGTCGGTGACAATTACAATCGGTCACACACGGTCAGACGCAATCAATCGATCAATAGGCTCAGGCAGGTGACAGTCACAAGTCACTCACAACGGATGCTGGTGGTGGCCTGTATGTGTTGAAACTCTTATTTATTATACACTACAGATGATAATAAAATCACACAGTAACAGTGAAAAAAACAATAAGTGAACGGGTACAAGTAGTATAGTAGTAGACACTAGTAGTAGTACACACGCAGGTAACTAAGAAACACCTAGCGTACTACGCTATAAGTAAGTCGTGCGGCAGACAGTCTGTGACAATTACAATCGGTCACACACGGTCAGACGCAATCAATCGATCATTAGGATCGGGCAGGTGACAGACAGTCACAAGTCACTCACAACGGATGCTGGTGGTGGCCTGTATGTGTTGTAACTCTTATTTATTACACACTACAGATGATAATAAAATCACACAGTAACAGTGAAAAAAGAAAATAAGTGAATGGGTACTAGTAGACTAGTAGTATAGTAGTAGACACTAGTGGTAGTACGCACGCAGGTAACTAAGAAACACCTAGCGTACTACGCTATAAGTAAGTCGTACGGCAGACAGTCTGTGACAATTACAATCGGTCACACACGGTCAGACGCAATCAATCGATCAATAGGCTCAGGCAGGTGACAGACAGTCACAAGTCACTCACAACGGATGCTGGTGGTGGCCTGTATGTGTTGAAACTCTAATTTATTACACACTACAGATGATAATAAAATCACACAGTAACAATGAAAAAAGAAATAAGTGAACGGGTACTAGTAGACTAGTAGTATAGTAGTAGACACTAGTAGTAGTACGCACGCAGGTAACTAAGAAACACCTAGCGTACTACGCTATAAGTAAGTCGTGCGGCAGACAGTCGGTGACAATTACAATCGGTCACACACGGTCAGACGCAATCAATCGATCAATAGGCTCAGGCAGGTGACAGACAGTCACAAGTCACTCACAACGGATGCTGGTGGTGGCCTGTATGTGTTGAAACTCTTATTTATTATACACTACAGATAATAATAAAATCACACAGTAACAGTGAAAAAAAAAGTGAACGGGTACTAGTAGTATAGTAGTAGACACTAGTAGTAGTACACACGCAGGGAACTAAGAAACACCTAGCGTACTACGCTATAAGTAAGTCGTGCGGCAGACAGTCTGTGACAATTACAATCGGTCACACACGGTCAGACGCAATCAATCGATCAATAGGATCGGGCAGGTGACAGACAGTCACAAGTCACTCACAACGGATGCTGGTGGTGGCCTGTATGTGTTGTAACTCTTATTTATTACACACTACAGATGATAATAAAATCACACAGTAACAATGAAAAAAGAAATAAGTGAACGGGTACTAGTAGACTAGTAGTATAGTAGTAGACACTAGTAGTAGTACACATGCAGGTAACTAAGAAACACCTAGCGTACTACGCTATAAGTAAATAGTGCGGCAGACTGTCGGCGACTATTACAATTGGTCACACACGGTCAGACGCAATCAATCGATCAATAGGCTCGGGCAGGTGACAGACAGTCACAAGTCACTCACAACGGATGCTGGTGGTGGCCTGTATGTGTTGAAACTCTTATTTATTATACACTACAGATGATAATAAAATCACACAGAAACAGTAAAAAAAAAATAAGTGAACGGGTACTAGTAGACTAGTAGTATAGTAGTAGACACTAGTAGTAGTACGCACGCAGGTAACTAAGAAACACCTAGTATACTACGCTATAAGTAAGTTGTGCGGCAGAAAGTCGGTGACAATTACAATCCGTCACACACGGTCAGACGCAATCAATCGATCAATAGGCTCAGGCAGGTGACAGACAGTCACAAGTCACTCACAACGGATGCTGGTGGTGGCCTGTATGTGTTGTAACTCTTATTTATTACACACTACAGATGATAATAAAATCACACAGTAACAGAGAAAAAAAATAAGTGAACGGGTACTAGTAGACTAGTAGTATAGTAGTAGACACTAGTAGTAGTACGCACGCAGGTAACTAAGAAACACCTAGCGTACTACGCTATAAGTAAGTCGTGCGGCAGAAAGTCGGTGACAATTACAATCGGTCACACACGGTCAGACGCAATCAATCGATCAATAGGCTCAGGCAGGTGACAGACAGTCACAAGTCACTCACAACGGATGCTGGTGGTGGCCTGTATGTGTTGTAAGTCTTATTTATTACACACTACAGAAGATAATAAAATCACACAGTAACAGAGAAAAAAAAATAAGTGAACGGGTACTAGTAGACTAGTAGTATAGTAGTAGACACTAGTAGTAGTACACACGCAGGTAACTAAGAAACACCTAGCGTACTACGCTATAAGTAAGTCGTGCGGCAGACAGTCTGTGACAATTACAATCGGTCACACACGGTCAGACGCAATCAATCGATCAATAGGATCGGGCAGGTGACAGACAGTCACAAGTCACTCACAACGGATGCTGGTGGTGGCCTGTATGTGTTGTAACTTATTTATTACACACTACAGTTGATAATAAAATCACACAGTAACAATGAAAAAAGAAATAAGTGAACGGGTACTAGTAGACTAGTAGTATAGTAGTAGAGACTAGTAGTAGTACACACGCAGGTAACTAAGAAACACCTAGCGTACTACGCTATAAGTAAGTAGTGCGGCAGACTGTCGGCGACTATTACAATTGGTCACACACGGTCAGACGCAATCAATCGATCAATAGGGTTGGGCAGGTGACAGACAGTCACAAGTCACTCACAACGGATGCTGGTGGTGGCCTGTATGTGTTGAAACTCTTATTTATTATACACTACAGATGATAATAAAATCACACAGTAACAGTAAAAAAAAAAATAAGTGAACGGGTACTAGTAGACTAGTAGTATAGTAGTAGACACTAGTAGTAGTACGCACGCAGGTAACTAAGAAACACCTAGTATACTACGCTATAAGTAAGTTGTGAGGCAGAAAGTCGGTGACAATTACAATCGGTCACACACGGTCAGACGCAATCAATCGATCAATAGGCTCAGGCAGGTGACAGACAGTCACAAGTCACTCACAACGGATGCTGGTGGTGGCCTGTATGTGTTGTAACTCTTATTTATTACACACTACAGATGATAATAAAATCACACAGTAACAGAGAAAAAAAATAAGTGAACGGGTACTAGTAGACTAGTAGTATAGTAGTAGACACTAGTAGTAGTACGCACGCAGGTAACTAAGAAACACCTAGCGTACTACGCTATAAGTAAGTCGTGCGGCAGAAAGTCGGTGACAATTACAATCGGTCACACACGGTCAGACGCAATCAATCGATCAATAGGCTCAGGCAGGTGACAGACAGTCACAAGTCACTCACAACGGATGCTGGTGGTGGCCTGTATGTGTTGTAAGTCTTATTTATTACACACTACAGAAGATAATAAAATCACACAGTAACAGAGAAAAAAAATAAGTGAACGGGTACTAGTAGACTAGTAGTATAGTAGTAGACACTAGTAGTAGTATGCACGCAGGTAACTAAGAAACACCTAGCGTACTACGCTATAAGTAAGTCGTGCGGCAGACAGTCGGTGACAATTACAATCGGTCACACACGGTCAGACGCAATCAATCGATCAATAGGCTCAGGCAGGTGACAGTCACAAGTCACTCACAACGGATGCTGGTGGTGGCCTGTATGTGTTGAAACTCTTATTTATTATACACTACAGATGATAATAAAATCACACAGTAACAGTGAAAAAAACAATAAGTGAACGGGTACAAGTAGTATAGTAGTAGACACTAGTAGTAGTACACACGCAAGTAACTAAGAAACACCTAGCGTACTACGCTATAAGTAAGTCGTGCGGCAGACAGTCTGTGACAATTACAATCGGTCACACACGGTCAGACGCAATCAATCGATCATTAGGATCGGGCAGGTGACAGACAGTCACAAGTCACTCACAACGGATGCTGGTGGTGGCCTGTATGTGTTGTAACTCTTATTTATTACACACTACAGATGATAATAAAATCACACAGTAACAGTGAAAAAAGAAAATAAGTGAATGGGTACTAGTAGACTAGTAGTATAGTAGTAGACACTAGTGGTAGTACGCACGCAGGTAACTAAGAAACACCTAGCGTACTACGCTATAAGTAAGTCGTACGGCAGACAGTCTGTGACAATTACAATCGGTCACACACGGTCAGACGCAATCAATCGATCAATAGGCTCAGGCAGGTGACAGACAGTCACAAGTCACTCACAACGGATGCTGGTGGTGGCCTGTATGTGTTGAAACTCTAATTTATTACACACTACAGATGATAATAAAATCACACAGTAACAATGAAAAAAGAAATAAGTGAACGGGTACTAGTAGACTAGTAGTATAGTAGTAGACACTAGTAGTAGTACGCACGCAGGTAACTAAGAAACACCTAGCGTACTACGCTATAAGTAAGTCGTGCGGCAGACAGTCGGTGACAATTACAATCGGTCACACACGGTCAGACGCAATCAATCGATCAATAGGCTCAGGCAGGTGACAGACAGTCACAAGTCACTCACAACGGATGCTGGTGGTGGCCTGTATGTGTTGAAACTCTTATTTATTATACACTACAGATAATAATAAAATCACACAGTAACAGTGAAAAAAAAAGTGAACGGGTACTAGTAGTATAGTAGTAGACACTAGTAGTAGTACACACGCAGGGAACTAAGAAACACCTAGCGTACTACGCTATAAGTAAGTCGTGCGGCAGACAGTCTGTGACAATTACAATCGGTCACACACGGTCAGACGCAATCAATCGATCAATAGGATCGGGCAGGTGACAGACAGTCACAAGTCACTCACAACGGATGCTGGTGGTGGCCTGTATGTGTTGTAACTCTTATTTATTACACACTACAGATGATAATAAAATCACACAGTAACAATGAAAAAAGAAATAAGTGAACGGGTACTAGTAGACTAGTAGTATAGTAGTAGACACTAGTAGTAGTACACATGCAGGTAACTAAGAAACACCTAGCGTACTACGCTATAAGTAAATAGTGCGGCAGACTGTCGGCGACTATTACAATTGGTCACACACGGTCAGACGCAATCAATCGATCAATAGGCTCGGGCAGGTGACAGACAGTCACAAGTCACTCACAACGGATGCTGGTGGTGGCCTGTATGTGTTGAAACTCTTATTTATTATACACTACAGATGATAATAAAATCACACAGAAACAGTAAAAAAAAAATAAGTGAACGGGTACTAGTAGACTAGTAGTATAGTAGTAGACACTAGTAGTAGTACGCACGCAGGTAACTAAGAAACACCTAGTATACTACGCTATAAGTAAGTTGTGCGGCAGAAAGTCGGTGACAATTACAATCGGTCACACACGGTCAGACGCAATCAATCGATCAATAGGCTCAGGCAGGTGACAGACAGTCACAAGTCACTCACAACGGATGCTGGTGGTGGCCTGTATGTGTTGTAACTCTTATTTATTACACACTACAGATGATAATAAAATCACACAGTAACAGAGAAAAAAAATAAGTGAACGGGTACTAGTAGACTAGTAGTATAGTAGTAGACACTAGTAGTAGTACGCACGCAGGTCACTAAGAAACACCTAGCGTACTACGCTATAAGTAAGTCGTGCGGCAGACAGTCGGTGACAATTACAATCGGTCACACACGGTCAGACGCAATCAATCGATCAATAGGCTCAGGCAGGTGACAGACAGTCACAAGTCACTCACAACGGATGCTGGTGGTGGCCTGTATGTGTTGAAACTCTTATTTATTATACACTACAGATGATAATAAAATCACACAGTAACAGTGAAAAAAAAAGTGAACGGGTACTAGTCGTATAGTAGTAGACACTAGTAGTAGTACACACGCAGGTAACTAAGAAACACCTAGCGTACTACGCTATAAGTAAGTAGTGCGGCAGACTGTCGGCGACTATTACAATTGGTCACACACGGTCAGACGCAATCAATCGATCAATAGGGTCGGGCAGGTGACAGACAGTCACAAGTCACTCACAACGGATTGTGGTGGTGGCCTGTATGTGTTGAAACTCTTATTTATTATACACTAAAGATGATAATAAAATCACACAGTAACAGTAAAAAAAAAAATAAGTGAACGGGTACTAGTAGACTAGTAGTATAGTAGTAGACACTAGTAGTAGTACGCACGCAGGTAACTAAGAAACACCTAGTATACTACGCTATAAGTAAGTTGTGCGGCAGAAAGTCGGTGACAATTACAATCGGTCACACACGGTCAGACGCAATCAATCGATCAATAGGCTCAGGCAGGTGACAGACAGTCACAAGTCACTCACAACGGATGCTGGTGGTGGCCTGTATGTGTTGTAACTCTTATTTATTACACACTACAGATGATAATAAAATCACACAGTAACAGAGAAAAAAAATAAGTGAACGGGTACTAGTAGACTAGTAGTATAGTAGTAGACACTAGTAGTAGTACGCACGCAGGTAACTAAGAAACACCTAGCGTACTACGCTATAAGTAAGTCGTGCGGCAGACAGTCGGTGACAATTACAATCGGTCACACACGGTCAGACGCAATCAATCGATCAATAGGCTCAGGCAGGTGATAGACAGTCACAAGTCACTCACAACGGATGCTGGTGGTGGCCTGTATGTGTTGAAACTCTTATTTATTATACACTACAGATGATAATAAAATCACACAGTAACAGTGAAAAAAAAAAGTGAACGGGTACTAGTAGTATAGTAGTAGACACTAGTAGTAGTACACACGCAGGTAACTAAGAAACACCTAGCGTACTACGCTATAAGTAAGTCGTGCGGCAGACAGTCTGTGACAATTACAATCGGTCACACACGGTCAGACGCAATCAATCGATCAATACGATCGGGCAGGTGACAGACAGTCACAAGTCACTCACAACGGATGCTGGTGGTGGCCTGTATGTGTTGTAACTCTTATTTATTACACACTACAGATGATAATAAAATCACACAGTAACAGTGAAAAAAAAATAAGTGAACGGGTACTAGTAGACTAGTAGTATAGTAGTAGACACTAGTAGTAGTACGCACGCAGGTAACTAAGAAACACCTAGCGTACTACGCTATAAGTAAGTCGTACGGCAGACAGTCGGTGACAATTACAATCGGTCACACACGGTCAGACGCAATCAATCGATCAATAGGCTCAGGCAGGTGACAGACAGTCACAAGTCACTCACAACGGATGCTGGTGGTGGCCTGTATGTGTTGAAACTCTTATTTATTATACACTACAGATGATAATAAAATCACACAGTAACAGTGAAAAAAAAATAAGTGAACGGGTACTAGTAGACTAGTAGTATAGTAGTAGAAACTAGTAGTAGTACACACGCAGGTAACTAAGAAACACCTAGCGTACTACGCTATAAGTAAGTCGTGCGGCAGACAGTCTGTGACAATTACAATCGCTCACACACGGTCAGACGCAATCAATCGATCAATAGGCTTGGGCAGGTGACAGAATGTCACAAGTCACTCACAACGAATGCTGGTGGTGGCCTGTATGTGTTGTAAATCTTATTTATTACACACTACAGATGATAATAAAATCACACAATAACAGTGAAAAAAACAATAAGTGAACGGGTACAAGTAGTATAGTAGTAGACACTAGTAATAGTACACACGCAGGTAACTAAGAAACACCTAGCGTACTACGCTATAAGTAAGTCATGCGGCAGACAGTCGGTGACAATAACAATCGGTCACACACGGTCAGACGCAATCAATCGATCAATAGGCTCAGGCAGGTGACAGACAGTCACAAGTCACTCACAACGGATGCTGGTGGTGGCCTGTATGTGTTGTAACTCTTATTTATTACACACTACAGATGATAATAAAATCACACAGTAACAGTGAAAAAAAAATAAGTGAACGGGTACTAGTAGACTAGTAGTATAGTAGTAGACACTAGTAGTAGTACGCACGCAGGTAACTAAGAAACACCTAGTATACTACGCTATAAGTAAGTTGTGCGGCAGACAGTCGGTGACAATTACAATCGGTCACACATGGTCAGACGCAATCAATCGATCAATAGGCTCGGGCAGGTGACAGACAGTCACAAGTTACTCACAACGGATGCTGGTGGTGGCCTGTATGTGTTGTAACTCTTATTTATAACACACTACAGATGATAATAAAATCACACAGTAACAGTGAAAAAAAAATAAGTGAACGGGTACTAGTAGACTAGTAGTATAGTAGTAGACACTAGTAGTAGTACGCACGCAGGTAACTAAGAAACACCTTGCGAACTACGCTATAAGTAAGTCGTGCGGCAGACAGTCTTTGACAATTACAATCGGTCACACATGGTCAGACGCAATAAGTCGATCAATAGGCTCAGGCAGGTGACAGACAGTCACAAGTCACTCACAACGGATGCTGGTGGTGGCCTGTATGTGTTGAAACTCTTATTTATTATACACTACAGATGATAATAAAATCACACAGAAACAGTAAAAAAAAAATAAGTGAACGGGTACTAGTAGACTAGTAGTATAGTAGTAGACACTAGTAGTAGTACGCACGCAGGTAACTAAGAAACACCTAGTATACTACGCTATAAGTAAGTTGTGCGGCAGAAAGTCGGTGACAATTACAATCCGTCACACACGGTCAGACGCAATCAATCGATCAATAGGCTCAGGCAGGTGACAGACAGTCACAAGTCACTCACAACGGATGCTGGTGGTGGCCTGTATGTGTTGTAACTCTTATTTATTACACACTACAGATGATAATAAAATCACACAGTAACAGAGAAAAAAAATAAGTGAACGGGTACTAGTAGACTAGTAGTATAGTAGTAGACACTAGTAGTAGTACGCACGCAGGTAACTAAGAAACACCTAGCGTACTACGCTATAAGTAAGTCGTGCGGCAGAAAGTCGGTGACAATTACAATCGGTCACACACGGTCAGACGCAATCAATCGATCAATAGGCTCAGGCAGGTGACAGACAGTCACAAGTCACTCACAACGGATGCTGGTGGTGGCCTGTATGTGTTGTAAGTCTTATTTATTACACACTACAGAAGATAATAAAATCACACAGTAACAGAGAAAAAAAATAAGTGAACGGGTACTAGTAGACTAGTAGTATAGTAGTAGACACTAGTAGTAGTACACACGCAGGTAACTAAGAAACACCTAGCGTACTACGCTATAAGTAAGTCGTGCGGCAGACAGTCTGTGACAATTACAATCGGTCACACACGGTCAGACGCAATCAATCGATCAATAGGATCGGGCAGGTGACAGACAGTCACAAGTCACTCACAACGGATGCTGGTGGTGGCCTGTATGTGTTGTAACTTATTTATTACACACTACAGTTGATAATAAAATCACACAGTAACAATGAAAAAAGAAATAAGTGAACGGGTACTAGTAGACTAGTAGTATAGTAGTAGAGACTAGTAGTAGTACACACGCAGGTAACTAAGAAACACCTAGCGTACTACGCTATAAGTAAGTAGTGCGGCAGACTGTCGGCGACTATTACAATTGGTCACACACGGTCAGACGCAATCAATCGATCAATAGGGTTGGGCAGGTGACAGACAGTCACAAGTCACTCACAACGGATGCTGGTGGTGGCCTGTATGTGTTGAAACTCTTATTTATTATACACTACAGATGATAATAAAATCACACAGTAACAGTAAAAAAAAAAATAAGTGAACGGGTACTAGTAGACTAGTAGTATAGTAGTAGACACTAGTAGTAGTACGCACGCAGGTAACTAAGAAACACCTAGTATACTACGCTATAAGTAAGTTGTGAGGCAGAAAGTCGGTGACAATTACAATCGGTCACACACGGTCAGACGCAATCAATCGATCAATAGGCTCAGGCAGGTGACAGACAGTCACAAGTCACTCACAACGGATGCTGGTGGTGGCCTGTATGTGTTGTAACTCTTATTTATTACACACTACAGATGATAATAAAATCACACAGTAACAGAGAAAAAAAATAAGTGAACGGGTACTAGTAGACTAGTAGTATAGTAGTAGACACTAGTAGTAGTACGCACGCAGGTAACTAAGAAACACCTAGCGTACTACGCTATAAGTAAGTCGTGCGGCAGAAAGTCGGTGACAATTACAATCGGTCACACACGGTCAGACGCAATCAATCGATCAATAGGCTCAGGCAGGTGACAGACAGTCACAAGTCACTCACAACGGATGCTGGTGGTGGCCTGTATGTGTTGTAAGTCTTATTTATTACACACTACAGAAGATAATAAAATCACACAGTAACAGAGAAAAAAAATAAGTGAACGGGTACTAGTAGACTAGTAGTATAGTAGTAGACACTAGTAGTAGTATGCACGCAGGTAACTAAGAAACACCTAGCGTACTACGCTATAAGTAAGTCGTGCGGCAGACAGTCGGTGACAATTACAATCGGTCACACACGGTCAGACGCAATCAATCGATCAATAGGCTCAGGCAGGTGACAGTCACAAGTCACTCACAACGGATGCTGGTGGTGGCCTGTATGTGTTGAAACTCTTATTTATTATACACTACAGATGATAATAAAATCACACAGTAACAGTGAAAAAAACAATAAGTGAACGGGTACAAGTAGTATAGTAGTAGACACTAGTAGTAGTACACACGCAAGTAACTAAGAAACACCTAGCGTACTACGCTATAAGTAAGTCGTGCGGCAGACAGTCTGTGACAATTACAATTGGTCACACACGGTCAGACGCAATCAATCGATCATTAGGATCGGGCAGGTGACAGACAGTCACAAGTCACTCACAACGGATGCTGGTGGTGGCCTGTATGTGTTGTAACTCTTATTTATTACACACTACAGATGATAATAAAATCACACAGTAACAGTGAAAAAAGAAAATAAGTGAATGGGTACTAGTAGACTAGTAGTATAGTAGTAGACACTAGTGGTAGTACGCACGCAGGTAACTAAGAAACACCTAGCGTACTACGCTATAAGTAAGTCGTACGGCAGACAGTCTGTGACAATTACAATCGGTCACACACGGTCAGACGCAATCAATCGATCAATAGGCTCAGGCAGGTGACAGACAGTCACAAGTCACTCACAACGGATGCTGGTGGTGGCCTGTATGTGTTGAAACTCTAATTTATTACACACTACAGATGATAATAAAATCACACAGTAACAATGAAAAAAGAAATAAGTGAACGGGTACTAGTAGACTAGTAGTATAGTAGTAGACACTAGTAGTAGTACGCACGCAGGTAACTAAGAAACACCTAGCGTACTACGCTATAAGTAAGTCGTGCGGCAGACAGTCGGTGACAATTACAATCGGTCACACACGGTCAGACGCAATCAATCGATCAATAGGCTCAGGCAGGTGACAGACAGTCACAAGTCACTCACAACGGATGCTGGTGGTGGCCTGTATGTGTTGAAACTCTTATTTATTATACACTACAGATAATAATAAAATCACACAGTAACAGTGAAAAAAAAAGTGAACGGGTACTAGTAGTATAGTAGTAGACACTAGTAGTAGTACACACGCAGGGAACTAAGAAACACCTAGCGTACTACGCTATAAGTAAGTCGTGCGGCAGACAGTCTGTGACAATTACAATCGGTCACACACGGTCAGACGCAATCAATCGATCAATAGGATCGGGCAGGTGACAGACAGTCACAAGTCACTCACAACGGATGCTGGTGGTGGCCTGTATGTGTTGTAACTCTTATTTATTACACACTACAGATGATAATAAAATCACACAGTAACAATGAAAAAAGAAATAAGTGAACGGGTACTAGTAGACTAGTAGTATAGTAGTAGACACTAGTAGTAGTACACATGCAGGTAACTAAGAAACACCTAGCGTACTACGCTATAAGTAAATAGTGCGGCAGACTGTCGGCGACTATTACAATTGGTCACACACGGTCAGACGCAATCAATCGATCAATAGGCTCGGGCAGGTGACAGACAGTCACAAGTCACTCACAACGGATGCTGGTGGTGGCCTGTATGTGTTGAAACTCTTATTTATTATACACTACAGATGATAATAAAATCACACAGAAACAGTAAAAAAAAAATAAGTGAACGGGTACTAGTAGACTAGTAGTATAGTAGTAGACACTAGTAGTAGTACGCACGCAGGTAACTAAGAAACACCTAGTATACTACGCTATAAGTAAGTTGTGCGGCAGAAAGTCGGTGACAATTACAATCGGTCACACACGGTCAGACGCAATCAATCGATCAATAGGCTCAGGCAGGTGACAGACAGTCACAAGTCACTCACAACGGATGCTGGTGGTGGCCTGTATGTGTTGTAACTCTTATTTATTACACACTACAGATGATAATAAAATCACACAGTAACAGAGAAAAAAAATAAGTGAACGGGTACTAGTAGACTAGTAGTATAGTAGTAGACACTAGTAGTAGTACGCACGCAGGTCACTAAGAAACACCTAGCGTACTACGCTATAAGTAAGTCGTGCGGCAGACAGTCGGTGACAATTACAATCGGTCACACACGGTCAGACGCAATCAATCGATCAATAGGCTCAGGCAGGTGACAGACAGTCACAAGTCACTCACAACGGATGCTGGTGGTGGCCTGTATGTGTTGAAACTCTTATTTATTATACACTACAGATGATAATAAAATCACACAGTAACAGTGAAAAAAAAAGTGAACGGGTACTAGTCGTATAGTAGTAGACACTAGTAGTAGTACACACGCAGGTAACTAAGAAACACCTAGCGTACTACGCTATAAGTAAGTAGTGCGGCAGACTGTCGGCGACTATTACAATTGGTCACACACGGTCAGACGCAATCAATCGATCAATAGGGTCGGGCAGGTGACAGACAGTCACAAGTCACTCACAACGGATTGTGGTGGTGGCCTGTATGTGTTGAAACTCTTATTTATTATACACTAAAGATGATAATAAAATCACACAGTAACAGTAAAAAAAAAAATAAGTGAACGGGTACTAGTAGACTAGTAGTATAGTAGTAGACACTAGTAGTAGTACGCACGCAGGTAACTAAGAAACACCTAGTATACTACGCTATAAGTAAGTTGTGCGGCAGAAAGTCGGTGACAATTACAATCGGTCACACACGGTCAGACGCAATCAATCGATCAATAGGCTCAGGCAGGTGACAGACAGTCACAAGTCACTCACAACGGATGCTGGTGGTGGCCTGTATGTGTTGTAACTCTTATTTATTACACACTACAGATGATAATAAAATCACACAGTAACAGAGAAAAAAAATAAGTGAACGGGTACTAGTAGACTAGTAGTATAGTAGTAGACACTAGTAGTAGTACGCACGCAGGTAACTAAGAAACACCTAGCGTACTACGCTATAAGTAAGTCGTGCGGCAGACAGTCGGTGACAATTACAATCGGTCACACACGGTCAGACGCAATCAATCGATCAATAGGCTCAGGCAGGTGATAGACAGTCACAAGTCACTCACAACGGATGCTGGTGGTGGCCTGTATGTGTTGAAACTCTTATTTATTATACACTACAGATGATAATAAAATCACACAGTAACAGTGAAAAAAAAAGTGAACGGGTACTAGTAGTATAGTAGTAGACACTAGTAGTAGTACACACGCAGGTAACTAAGAAACACCTAGCGTACTACGCTATAAGTAAGTCGTGCGGCAGACAGTCTGTGACAATTACAATCGGTCACACACGGTCAGACGCAATCAATCGATCAATACGATCGGGCAGGTGACAGACAGTCACAAGTCACTCACAACGGATGCTGGTGGTGGCCTGTATGTGTTGTAACTCTTATTTATTACACACTACAGATGATAATAAAATCACACAGTAACAGTGAAAAAAAAATAAGTGAACGGGTACTAGTAGACTAGTAGTATAGTAGTAGACACTAGTAGTAGTACGCACGCAGGTAACTAAGAAACACCTAGCGTACTACGCTATAAGTAAGTCGTACGGCAGACAGTCGGTGACAATTACAATCGGTCACACACGGTCAGACGCAATCAATCGATCAATAGGCTCAGGCAGGTGACAGACAGTCACAAGTCACTCACAACGGATGCTGGTGGTGGCCTGTATGTGTTGAAACTCTTATTTATTATACACTACAGATGATAATAAAATCACACAGTAACAGTGAAAAAAAAAGTGAACGGGTACTAGTAGTATAGTAGTAGAAACTAGTAGTAGTACACACGCAGGTAACTAAGAAACACCTAGCGTACTACGCTATAAGTAAGTCGTGCGGCAGACAGTCTGTGACAATTACAATCGCTCACACACGGTCAGACGCAATCAATCGATCAATAGGCTTGGGCAGGTGACAGAATGTCACAAGTCACTCACAACGAATGCTGGTGGTGGCCTGTATGTGTTGTAAATCTTATTTATTACACACTACAGATGATAATAAAATCACACAATAACAGTGAAAAAAACAATAAGTGAACGGGTACAAGTAGTATAGTAGTAGACACTAGTAATAGTACACACGCAGGTAACTAAGAAACACCTAGCGTACTACGCTATAAGTAAGTCATGCGGCAGACAGTCGGTGACAATAACAATCGGTCACACACGGTCAGACGCAATCAATCGATCAATAGGCTCAGGCAGGTGACAGACAGTCACAAGTCACTCACAACGGATGCTGGTGGTGGCCTGTATGTGTTGTAACTCTTATTTATTACACACTACAGATGATAATAAAATCACACAGTAACAGTGAAAAAAAAATAAGTGAACGGGTACTAGTAGACTAGTAGTATAGTAGTAGACACTAGTAGTAGTACGCACGCAGGTAACTAAGAAACACCTAGTATACTACGCTATAAGTAAGTTGTGCGGCAGACAGTCGGTGACAATTACAATCGGTCACACATGGTCAGACGCAATCAATCGATCAATAGGCTCGGGCAGGTGACAGACAGTCACAAGTTACTCACAACGGATGCTGGTGGTGGCCTGTATGTGTTGTAACTCTTATTTATAACACACTACAGATGATAATAAAATCACACAGTAACAGTGAAAAAAAAATAAGTGAACGGGTACTAGTAGACTAGTAGTATAGTAGTAGACACTAGTAGTAGTACGCACGCAGGTAACTAAGAAACACCTTGCGAACTACGCTATAAGTAAGTCGTGCGGCAGACAGTCTTTGACAATTACAATCGGTCACACATGGTCAGACGCAATAAGTCGATCAATAGGCTCAGGCAGGTGACAGACAGTCACAAGTCACTCACAACGGATGCTGGTGGTGGCCTGTATGTGTTGTAACTCTTATTTATTACACACTACAGATGATAATAAAATCACACAGTAACAGTGAAAAAAAAATAAGTGAACGGGTACTAGTAGACTAGTAGTATAGTAGTAGACACTAGTAGTAGTACGCACGCAGGTAACTAAGAAACACCTAGTATACTACGCTATAAGTAAGTTGTGCGGCAGACAGTCGGTGACAATTACAATCGGTCACGCACAGTCAGATGCAATCAATCGATCAATAGGCTTGGGCAGGTGACAGACAGTCACAAGTCACTCACAACGGATGCTGGTGGTGGCCTGTATGTGTTGTAAATCTTATTTATTACACACTACAGATGATAATAAAATCACACAGTAACAGTGAAAAAAACAATAAGTGAACGGGTACAAGTAGTATAGTCGTAGACACTAGTAGTAGTACAAACGCAGGTAACTAAGAAACACCTAGCGTACTACGCTATAAGTAGTACAGACAGTCAGTGAGTGACAATCGGTAGTAGTAGTACTGCGGCAGACAGTCAGTGACAATTACAATCGGTCACACACGGTCAGACGCAATCAATCGATCAATAGGCTCAGGCAGGTGACAGACAGTCACAAGTCACTCACAACGGATGCTGGTGGTGGCCTGTATGTGTTGTAACTCTTATTTATTACACACTACAGATGATAATAAAATCACACAGTAACAGTGAAAAAAGAAAAGAAGTGAATGGGTACTAGTATACTAGTAGTATAGTAGTAGACACTAGTAGTAGTACGCACGCAGGTAACTAAGAAACACCTAGCGTACTACGCTATAAGTAAGTCGTGCGGCAGACAGTCTTTGACAATTACAATCGGTCACACACGGTCAGACGCAATCAGTCGATCAATAGGCTCAGGCAGGTGACAGACAGTCACAAGTCACTCACAACGGATGCTGGTGGTGGCCTGTATGTGTTTTAACTCTTATGTATTACACACTACAGATGATAATAAAATCACAAAGTAACAGTGAAAAAAAAAATAAGTGAACGGGTACTAGTAGACTAGTAGTATAGTAGTAGATACTGGTAGTAGTACGCACGCAGGTAACAAAGAAACACCTAGCGTACTAAGCTATAAGTAACTCATGCGGCAGACAGTCGGTGACAATTACAATCGGTCACACACGGTCAGACGCAATCAATCGATCAATAGGCTCAGGCAGGTGACAGACAGTCACAAGTCACTCACAACGGATGCTGGTGGTGGCCTGTATGTGTTGTAAATCTTATTTATTACACACTACAGATGATAATAAAATCACACAATAACAGTGAAAAAAACAATAAGTGAACGGGTACAAGTAGTATAGTAGTAGACACTAGTAGTAGTACGCACGCTGGTAACTAAGAAACACCTAGCGTACTACGCTATAAGTAAGTCGTGCGGCAGACAGTCTTTGACAATTACAATCGGTCACACACGGTCAGACGCAATCAGTCGATCAATAGGCTCAGGCAGGTGACAGACAGTCACAAGTCACTCACAACGGATGCTGGTGGTGGCCTGTATGTGTTGTAACTCTTATGTATTACACACTACAGATGATAATAAAATCACAAAGTAACAGTGAAAAAAAAAATAAGTGAACGGGTACTAGTAGACTAGTAGTATAGTAGTAGATACTGGTAGTAGTACGCACGCAGGTAACAAAGAAACACCTAGCGTACTAAGCTATAAGTAAGTCATGCGGCAGACAGTCGGTGACAATTACAATCGGTCACACACGGTCAGACGCAATCAATCGATCAATAGGCTCAGGCAGGTGACAGACAGTCACAAGTCACTCACAACGGATGCTGGTGGTGGCCTGTATGAGTTGTAACTCTTATTTATTACACACTACAGATGATAATAAAATCACACAGTAACAGTGAAAAAAAAAATAAGTGAACGGGTACTAGTAGACTAGTAGTATAGTAGTAGACACTAGTAGTAGTACGCACGCAGGTAACTAAGAAACACCTAGTATACTACGCTATAAGTAAGTTGTGCGGCAGACAGTCTGTGACAATTACAATCGGTCACACACGGTCAGATGCAATCAATCGATCAATAGGCTTGGGCAGGTGACAGACAGTCACAAGTCACTCACAACGGATGCTGGTGGTGGCCTGTATGTGTTGTAAATCTTATTTATTACACACTACAGATGATAATAAAATTACACAGTAACAGTGAAAAAAACAATAAGTGAACGGGTACAAGTAGTATAGTAGTAGACGCTAGTAGTAGTATGCACGCAGGTAACTAAGAAACACCTAGTATACTACGCTATAAGTAAGTTGTGCGGCAGACAGTCGGTGACAATTACAATCGGTCACACACGGTCAGATGCAATCAGTCGACCAATAGGCTTGGGCAGGTGACAGACAGTCACAAGTCACTCACAACGGATGCTGGTGGTGGCCTGTATGTGTTGTAAATCTTATTTATTACACACTACAGATGATAATAAAATCACACAGTAACAGTGAAAAAAACAATAAGTGAACGGGTACAAGTAGACTAGTAGAATAGTAGTAGACACTAGTAGTAGTATGCACGCAGGTAACTAAGAAACACCTAGTATACTACGCTATAAGTAAGTTGTGCGGCAGACAGTCGGTGACAATTACAATCGGTCACACACGGTCAGACGCAATCAATCGATCAATAGGCTTTGGCAGGTGACAGAACGTCACAAGTCACTCACAACGGATGCTGGTGGTGGCCTGTATGTGTTGTAAATCTTATTTATTACACACTACAGATGATAATAAAATCACACAATAACAGTGAAAAAAACAATAAGTGAACGGGTACAAGTAGTATAGTAGTAGACACTAGTAGTAGTACACACGCAGGTAACTAAGAAACACCTAGTGTACTACGCTATAAGTAAGTCATGCGGCAGACAGTCGGTGACAATTACAATCGGTCACACACGGTCAGACGCAATCAATCGATCAATAGGCTCAGGCAGGTGACAGACAGTCACAAGTCACTCACAACGGATGCTGGTGGTGGCCTGTATGTGTTGTAAATCTTATTTATTACACACTACAGATGATAGTAAAATCACACAGTAACAGTGAAAAAAAAATAAGTGAACGGGTACTAGTAGACTAGTAGTATAGTAGTAGACACCAGTAGTAGTACGCACGCAGGTAACTAAGAAACACCTAGTATACTACGCTATAAGTAAGTTGTGCGGCAGACAGTCGGTGACAATTACAATCGGTCACACATGGTCAGACGCAATCAATCGATCAATAGGCTCGGGCAGGTGACAGACAGTCACAAGTTACTCACAACGGATGCTGGTGGTGGCCTGTATGTGTTGTAACTCTTATTTATAACACACTACAGATGATAATAAAATCACACAGTAACAGTGAAAAAAAAATAAGTGAACGGGTACTAGTAGACTAGTAGTATAGTAGTAGACACTAGTAGTAGTACGCACGCAAGTAACTAAGAAACACCTAGCGTACTACGCTATAAGTAAGTCATGCGGCAGACAGTCGGTGACAATTACAATCGGTCACACACGGTCAGACGCAATCAATCGATCAATAGGCTCAGGCAGGTGACAGACAGTCACAAGTCACTCACAACGGATGCTGGTGGTGGCCTGTATGTGTTGTAAATCTTATTTATTACACACTACAGATGATAATAAAATCACACAATAACAGTGAAAAAAACAATAAGTAAACGGGTACAAGTAGTATAGTAGTAGACACTAGTAGTAGTACACACGCAGGTAACTAAGAAACACCTAGCGTACTACGCTATAAGTAAGTCATGCGGCAGACAGTCGGTGACAATTACAATCGGTCACACACGGTCAGACGCAATCAATCGATCAATAGGCTCAGGCAGGTGACAGACAGTCACAAGTCACTCACAACGGATGCTGGTGGTGGCCTGTATGTGTTGTAAATCTTATTTATTACACACTACAGATGATAATAAAATCACACAGTAACAGTGAAAAAAAAATAAGTGAACGGGTGCTAGTAGACTAGAAGTATAGTAGTAGCCACTAGTAGTCGTACGCACGCAGGTAACTATGAAACACCTAGTATACTACGCTATAAGTAAGTTGTGCGGCAGACAGTCGGTGACTATTACAATCGGTCACACATGGTCAGACGCAATCAATCGATCAATAGGCTCGGGCAGGTGACAGACAGTCACAAGTTACTCACAACGGATGCTGGTGGTGGCCTGTATGTGTTGTAACTCTTATTTATTACACACTACAGATGATAATAAAATCACACAGTAACAGTGAAAAAAAAATAAGTGAACGGGTACTAGTAGACTAGTAGTATAGTAGTAGACACTAGTAGTAGTACGCACGCAGGTAACTAAGAAACACCTAGCGTACTACGTTATAAGTAAGTCGTGCAGCTGACATTGGGTGACAATTACAATCGGTCACACACGGTCAGACGCATTCAATCGATCAATAGGCTCAGGCAGGTGACAGAGTCACTCACAACGGATGCTGGTGGTGGCCTGTATGTTTTGTAACTCTCTTATTTATTACACACTACAGATGATAATAAAATCACACAATAACAGGGAAAAAAAATAAGTGAACGGGTACTAGTAATAATAATAATAATAATAATGGCAGTATTTGTATAGCGCCTTTCTCCTGTCGGACTCAAAGCGCTTGCGAGGCAGCCATTAGAGCGCACTCAGTAGGCAGTAGCAGTGTTAGGGAGTCTTGCCCAATGAACTCCTTACTGCATTACTGGCTTACTGAACAGGCAGAGCCGAGATTCGAACCCAGGTCTCCCATGTCAGAGGCAGAGCCTTTAACCAGTACACCATCCAGCCAGTAGACTAGTAGTATAGTAGTAGACACTAGTAGTAGTATGCACGCAGGTTACTAAGAAACACCTAGTATACTACGCTATAAGTAAGTTGTGCGGCAGACAGTCGGTGACAATTACAATCGGTCACACACGGTCAGACGCAATCAATCGATCAATAGGCTCAGGCAGGTGACAGACAGTCACAAGTCACTCACAACGGATGCTGGTGGTGGCCTGTATGTGTTGTAACTCTTATTTATTACATACTACAGATGATAATAAAATCACACAGTAACAGTGAAAAAAGAAAAGAAGTGAATGGGTACTAGTATACTAGTAGTATAGTAGTAGACACTAGTAGTAGTACGCACGCTGGTAACTAAGAAACACCTAGCGTACTACGCTATAAGTAAGTCGTGCGGCAGACAGTCTTTGACAATTACAATCGGTCACACACGGTCAGACGCAATCAGTCGATCAATAGGCTCAGGCAGGTGACAGACAGTCACAAGTCACTCACAACGGATGCTGGTGGTGGCCTGTATGTGTTGTAACTCTTATGTATTACACACTACAGATGATAATAAAATCACAAAGTAACAGTGAAAAAAAAAATAAGTGAACGGGTACTAGTAGACTAGTAGTATAGTAGTAGATACTGGTAGTAGTACGCACGCAGGTAACAAAGAAACACCTAGCGTACTAAGCTATAAGTAAGTCATGCGGCAGACAGTCGGTGACAATTACAATCGGTCACACACGGTCAGACGCAATCAATCGATCAATAGGCTCAGGCAGGTGACAGACAGTCACAAGTCACTCACAACGGATGCTGGTGGTGGCCTGTATGAGTTGTAACTCTTATTTATTACACACTACAGATGATAATAAAATCACACAGTAACAGTGAAAAAAAAAATAAGTGAACGGGTACTAGTAGACTAGTAGTATAGTAGTAGACACTAGTAGTAGTACGCACGCAGGTAACTAAGAAACACCTAGTATACTACGCTATAAGTAAGTTGTGCGGCAGACAGTCTGTGACAATTACAATCGGTCACACACGGTCAGATGCAATCAATCGATCAATAGGCTTGGGCAGGTGACAGACAGTCACAAGTCACTCACAACGGATGCTGGTGGTGGCCTGTATGTGTTGTAAATCTTATTTATTACACACTACAGATGATAATAAAATTACACAGTAACAGTGAAAAAAACAATAAGTGAACGGGTACAAGTAGTATAGTAGTAGACGGTAGTAGTAGTATGCACGCAGGTAACTAAGAAACACCTAGTATACTACGCTATAAGTAAGTTGTGCGGCAGACAGTCGGTGACAATTACAATCGGTCACACACGGTCAGACGCAATCAATCGATCAATAGGCTTGGGCAGGTGACAGAACGTCACAAGTCACTCACAACAGATGCTGGTGGTGGCCTGTATGTGTTGTAAATCTTATTTATTACACACTACAGATGATAATAAAATAACACAATAACAGTGAAAAAAACAATAAGTGAACGGGTGCAAGTAGTATAGTAGTAGACACTAGTAGTAGTGCACACGCAGGTAACTAAGAAACACCTAGCGTACTACGCTATAAGTAAGTCATGCGGCAGACAGTCGGTGACAATTACAATCGCTCACACACGGTCAGACGCAATCATTCGATCAATAGGCTCAGGCAGGTGACAGACAGTCACAAGTCACTCACAACGGATGCTGGTGGTGGCCTGTATGTGTTGTAACTCTTATTTATTACACACTACAGATGATAATAAAATCACACAGTAACAGTGAAAAAAAAATAAGTGAACGGGTACTAGTAGACTAGTAGTATAGTAGTAGACACTAGTAGTAGTACGCACGCAGGTAACTAAGAAACACCTAGCGTACTACGCTATAAGTAAGTCGTGCGGCAGACAGTCTTTGACAATTACAATCGGTCACACACGGTCAGACGCAATCAGTCGATCAATAGGCTCAGGCAGGTGACAGACAGTCACAAGTCACTCACAACGGATGCTGGTGGTGGCCTGTATGTGTTGTAACTCTTATTTATTACACACTACAGATGATAATAAAATTACACAGTAACAGTGAAAAAAAAATAAGTGAACGGGTACTAGTAGACTAGTAATATAGTAGTAGACACTAGTAGTAGTACGCACGCAGGTAACTAAGAAACACCTAGTATACTATGCTATAAGTAAGTTGTGCGGCAGATAGTCGGTGACAATTACAATCGGTCACACACGGTCAGATGCAATCGATCAATAGGCTTGGGCAGGTGACAGACAGTCACAAGTCACTCACAACGGATGCTGGTGGTGGCCTGTATGTGCTGTAAATCTTATTTATTACACACTACAGATGATAATAAAATCACACAGTAACAGTGAAAAAAACAATAAGTGAACGGGTACAAGTAGTATAGTAGTAGACACTAGTAGTAGTACACACGCAGGTAACTAAGAAACACCTAGCGTACTACTCTATAAGTAAGTCATGCGGCAGACAGTCAGTGACAATTACAATCGGTCACACACGGTCAGACGCAATCAATCGATCAATAGGCTCAGGCAGGTGACAGACAGTCACAAGTCACTCACAACGGATGCTGGTGGTGGCCTGTATGTGTTGTAACTCTTATTTATTACAAACTACAGATGATAATAAAATCACACAGTAACAGTGAAAAAAAAATAAGTGAACGGGTACTAGTAGACTAGTAGAATAGTAGTAGACACTAGTAGTAGTATGCACGTAGGTATCTAAGAAACACCTAGTATACTACGCTATAAGTAAGTTGTGCGGCAGACAGTCGGTGACAATTACAATCGGTCACACACGGTCAGACGCAATCAGTCGATCAATAGGCTCAGGCAGGTGACAGACAGTCACAAGTCACTCACAACGGATGCTGGTGGTGGCCTGTATGTGTTGTAACTCTTATGTATTACACACTACAGATGATAATAAAATCACAAAGTAACAGTGAAAAAAAAAATAAGTGAACGGGTACTAGTAGACTAGTAGTATAGTAGTAGATACTGGTAGTAGTACGCACGCAGGTAACAAAGAAACACCTAGCGTACTAAGCTATAAGTAAGTCATGCGGCAGACAGTCGGTGACAATTACAATCGGTCACACACGGTCAGACGCAATCAATCGATCAATAGGCTCAGGCAGGTGACAGACAGTCACAAGTCACTCACAACGGATGCTGGTGGTGGCCTGTATGAGTTGTAACTCTTATTTATTACACACTACAGATGATAATAAAATCACACAGTAACAGTGAAAAAAAAAATAAGTGAACGGGTACTAGTAGACTAGTAGTATAGTAGTAGACACTAGTAGTAGTACGCACGCAGGTAACTAAGAAACACCTAGTATACTACGCTATAAGGAAGTTGTGCGGCAGACAGTCTGTGACAATTACAATCGGTCACACACGGTCAGATGCAATCAATCGATCAATAGGCTTGGGCAGGTGACAGACAGTCATAAGTCACTCACAACGGATGCTGGTGGTGGCCTGTATGTGTTGTAAATCTTATTTATTACACACTACAGATGATAATAAAATCACACAGTAACAGTGAAAAAAACAATAAGTGAACGGGTACAAGTAGTATAGTAGTAGACACTGGTAGTAGTACACACGCAGGTAACTAAGAAACACCTAGCGTACTACGCTATAAGTAAGTCATGCGGCAGACAGTCAGTGACAATTACAATCGGTCACACACGGTCAGACGCAATCAATCGATCAATAGGCTCAGGCAGGTGACAGACAGTCACAAGTCACTCACAACGGATGCTGGTGGTGGCCTGTATGTGTTGTAACTCTTATTTATTACAAACTACAGATGATAATAAAATCACACAGTAACAGTGAAAAAAAAATAAGTGAACGGGTACTAGTAGACTAGTAGAATAGTAGTAGACACTAGTAGTAGTATGCACGCAGGTAACTAAGAAACACCTAGTATACTACGCTATAAGTAAGTTGTGCGGCAGACAGTCGGTGACAATTACAATCGGTCACACACGGTCAGACGCAATCAATCGATCAATAGGCTTTGGCAGGTGACAGAACGTCACAAGTCACTCACAACGGATGCTCGTGGTGGCCTGTATGTGTTGTAAATCTTATTTATTACACACTACAGATGATAATAAAATCACACAATAACAGTGAAAAAAACAATAAGTGAACGGGTACAAGTAGTATAGTAGTAGACACTAGTGTTGGGCGAACACCTGGATGTTCGGGTTCGGGCCGAACAGGCCGAACATGGGCCAGATGTTCGGCATGTTCGGCCCGAACGCCGAACTCAATGGGAGTCAATGGGACCCCCGAACATGCCCATTTTGGGGGCCCCATGGGGTCGCAGGCATAAGGGGGGAGCATGCCCCGGTCGCGGGGGGGGTCGGAAATTCCCCCCACCCCCTCCGCTAGCGCTCCCCCCTCTGCCCGCTTCCCCATACAAAAAGTTTGAAACAAGTTCAATAGTACCTGGGCTGGTGGCACTGGCTGGCAGTGGAGTGAGGAGGAGGAGGAGTCCGAGTAGCAGAGTGACGTTGAGGCCGGGCAGCGAGCGGTTCAGCGCTAGTACCCTTGTGGTACTTCCGCCCTTTCTCTGACCTCACGTCCTCTGCGTGATGACCCATACGAGGGTACGCGTGATGCGTACCCTCGTATGCAGAGGACGTGAGGTCAGAGAAAGGGCGGAAGTACCACAAGGGTACTAGCGCTGAACCGCCCGCTGCCCGGCCTCAACCTCACTCTGCTACTCGGACTCCTCCTCCTCCTCACTCCACTGCCAGCCAGTGCCACCAGCCCAGGTACTATTGAACTTGTTTCAAACTTTTTGTATGGGGAAGCGGGCAGAGGGGGGAGCGCTAGCGGAGGGGGTGGGGGGAATTTCCGACCCCCCCGCGATCGGGGCATGCTCCCCCCTTATGCCTGCGACCCCATGGGGGGCAGTATTCGGCCGAACAGGGCCCTGTTCGGCCGAACAGGGGCCCTGTTCGGCCATGCATTCAGTAGTTCGGCGAACCCCGAACAGTTTGGCCGAACACCACCAGGTGTTCGGCCGAACTCGAACATCACCCGAACAGGGTGATGTTCTGCAGAACCCGAACAGTGGCGAACACTGTTCGCCCAACACTAGTAGACACTAGTAGTAGTACACACGCAGGTAACTAAGAAACACCTAGCGTACTACGCTATAAGTAAGTCATGCGGCAGACAGTCAGTGACAATTACAATCGGTCACACACGGTCAGACGCAATCAATCGATCAATAGGCTCAGGCAGGTGACAGACAGTCACAAGTCACTCACAACGGATGCTGGTGGTGGCCTGTATGTGTTGTAACTCTTATTTATTACAAACTACAGATGATAATAAAATCACACAGTAACAGTGAAAAAAAAATAAGTGAACGGGTACTAGTAGACTAGTAGAATAGTAGTAGACACTAGTAGTAGTATGCACGCAGGTAACTAAGAAACACCTAGTATACTACGCTATAAGTAAGTTGTGCGGCAGACAGTCGGTGACAATTACAATCGGTCACACACGGTCAGACGCAATCAATCGATCAATAGGCTTTGGCAGGTGACAGAACGTCACAAGTCACTCACAACGGATGCTGGTGGTGGCCTGTATGTGTTGTAAATCTTATTTATTACACACTACAGATGATAATAAAATCACACAGTAACAGTGAAAAAAACAATAAGTGAACGGGTACAAGTAGTATAGTAGTAGACACTAGTAGTAGTACACACGCAGGTAACTAAGAAACACCTAGTGTACTACGCTATAAGTAAGTCATGCGGCAGACAGTCGGTGACAATTACAATCGGTCACACACGGTCAGACGCAATCAATCGATCAATAGGCTCAGGCAGGTGACAGACAGTCACAAGTCACTCACAACGGATGCTGGTGGTGGCCTGTATGTGTTGTAAATCTTATTTATTACACACTACAGATGATAATAAAATCACACAGTAACAGTGAAAAAAAAATAAGTGAACGGGTACTAGTAGACTAGTAGTATAGTAGTAGACACCAGTAGTAGTACGCACGCAGGTAACTAAGAAACACCTAGTATACTACGCTATAAGTAAGTTGTGCGGCAGACAGTCGGTGACAATTACAATCGGTCACACATGGTCAGACGCAATCAATCGATCAATAGGCTCGGGCAGGTGACAGACAGTCACAAGTTACTCACAACGGATGCTGGTGGTGGCCTGTATGTGTTGTAACTCTTATTTATTACACACACTACAGATGATAATAAAATCACACAGTAACAGTGAAAAAAAAATAAGTGAACGGGTACTAGTAGACTAGTAGTATAGTAGTAGACACTAGTAGTAGTACGCACGCAAGTAACTAAGAAACACCTAGCGTACTACGCTATAAGTAAGTCATGCGGCAGACAGTCGGTGACAATTACAATCGGTCACACACGGTCAGACGCAATCAATCGATCAATAGGCTCAGGCAGGTGACAGACAGTCACAAGTCACTCACAACGGATGCTGGTGGTGGCCTGTATGTTTTGTAACTCTCTTATTTATTACACACTACAGATGATAATAAAATCACACAATAACAGTGAAAAAAAAATAAGTGAACGGGTACTAGTAGACTAGTAGTATAGTAGTAGACACTAGTAGTAGTATGCACGCAGGTTACTAAGAAACACCTAGTATACTACGCTATAAGTAAGTTGTGCGGCAGACAGTCGGTGACAATTACAATCGGTCACACACGGTCAGACGCAATCAATCGATCAATAGGCTCGGGCAGGTGACAGACAGTCACAAGTCACTCACAACGGATGCTGGTGGTGGCCTGTATGTGTTGAAACTCTTATTTATTACACACTACAGATGATAATAAAATCACACAGTAACAGTGAAAAAAAATAAGTGAACGGGTACTAGTAGACTAGTAGTATAGTAGTAGACACTAATAGTAGTACGCACGCAGGTAACTAAGAAACACCTAGCATACTACGCTATAAGTAAGTCATGCGGCTGACAGTCGGTGACAATTACAATCAGTCACACACGGTCACACGCAATCAATCGATCAATAGGCTCGGGCAGGTGACAGACAATCACAAGTCACTCACAACGGATGCTGGTGGTGGCCTGTATGTGTTGTAACTCCTATTTATTACACACTACAGATGATAATAAAATCACACAGTAACAGTGAAAAAAAATAAGTGAACGGGTACTAGTAGACTAGTAGTATAGTAGTAGACACTAATAGTAGTACGCACGCAGGTAACTAAGAAACACCTAGTATACTACGCTATAAGTAAGTTGTGCGGCAGACAGTCGGTGACAATTACAATCGGTCACACACGGTCAGACGCAATCAATCGATCAATAGGCTTTGGCAGGTGACAGAACGTCACAAGTCACTCACAACGGATGCTGGTGGTGGCCTGTATGTGTTGTAAATCTTATTTATTACACACTACAGATGATAATAAAATCACACAGTAACAGTGAAAAAAACAATAAGTGAACGGGTACAAGTAGTATAGTAGTAGACACTAGTAGTAGTACACACGCAGGTAACTAAGAAACACCTAGTGTACTACGCTATAAGTAAGTCATGCGGCAGACAGTCGGTGACAATTACAATCGGTCACACACGGTCAGACGCAATCAATCGATCAATAGGCTCAGGCAGGTGACAGACAGTCACAAGTCACTCACAACGGATGCTGGTGGTGGCCTGTATGTGTTGTAAATCTTATTTATTACACACTACAGATGATAATAAAATCACACAGTAACAGTGAAAAAAAAATAAGTGAACGGGTACTAGTAGACTAGTAGTATAGTAGTAGACACCAGTAGTAGTACGCACGCAGGTAACTAAGAAACACCTAGTATACTACGCTATAAGTAAGTTGTGCGGCAGACAGTCGGTGACAATTACAATCGGTCACACATGGTCAGACGCAATCAATCGATCAATAGGCTCGGGCAGGTGACAGACAGTCACAAGTTACTCACAACGGATGCTGGTGGTGGCCTGTATGTGTTGTAACTCTTATTTATTACACACACTACAGATGATAATAAAATCACACAGTAACAGTGAAAAAAAAATAAGTGAACGGGTACTAGTAGACTAGTAGTATAGTAGTAGACACTAGTAGTAGTACGCACGCAAGTAACTAAGAAACACCTAGCGTACTACGCTATAAGTAAGTCATGCGGCAGACAGTCGGTGACAATTACAATCGGTCACACACGGTCAGACGCAATCAATCGATCAATAGGCTCAGGCAGGTGACAGACAGTCACAAGTCACTCACAACGGATGCTGGTGGTGGCCTGTATGTGTTGTAACTGTCACAAAATGCATCTGCTGGCGAATTTCCTGAACGATTGATGAACTTCCTCCATTTCGCCAGCAGATGTCATCTGTGTCCTCAGAGTTTGAAACTGCTGGAAGTATCCTCTGCCACCAGCAGAGGTCTCACTCACAAGAACTGTTATTGCAGATTTAATGAGGGCAGCTCTGTGATCACCTGGACTCTGTCATCTGACTTTTTGGACACTATTTAAGCTGCCTTTACAGACCACTCTGTGCTAGCTCATCAAAGTCAGTTCCTGATCCTGAGTCCTAGCCTTCCTGTCTTGCTCAGCTTTGTATTTGTAATTATCGTGTTTGACCTGTTTTCTGTTTTTGACTAACCCTTTGCCTAAGCGATTTGTATCTTGTTTGTATCTCTGGTTTGACCCTGCATGTTTGACGTTCCGTTGCCTGCCGATTATAATTCTGATGCTTTGTCTCTGTATATAATGTATATGATTCTCATGTATATATATTAGTCAGGTTTGGGGTTCAGTGTGCACACTATATTGTTATGCTTGGATACCTTTGCATATTATCCTATATGCAGGGGGTCCATAGCATCTGCAATACCTGATATATTCTGATTATGTGTTAGTTTCCAGTTGCTCCATTGCTTATATTACTTGCCTGATGTCTGCATGATTTTCTGCATAAACTTAATACTGATTGTTTATGCATCCTGATAGAGTAATTCTCTGCATAAACTTAATGCTAATGGTATATGCATTCTGATGGTCAGATTCTCTGCATAAACTTAATCTTGTTTATGCGTCCTGTTTGTTTGACTCTCTGCATGATCTTAATGCTGATTGTTTGTTTGTTTGTTTGTTTGTAAGCTGTGCAACTGTTTAGTTGCATAACTCTGTGCATGAACTTAATGTGCAACATTTATGCTGATTACAATAAATCTTTATGTTTATTCCTTTAATTCCAGTCTCAGTGTTTCTTGCATACTGACAGAGCAATCTTCCTTGCGATTCCCTTGCATTGTATACCAATGCAACAGAATCATGACAGTAACTCTTATTTATTACACACTACAGATGATAATAAAATCACACAGTAACAGTGAAAAAAAAATAAGTGAACGGGTGCTAGTAGACTAGAAGTATAGTAGTAGCCACTAGTAGTCGTACGCACGCAGGTAACTAAGAAACACCTGGTATACTACGCTATAAGTAAGTTGTGCGGCAGACAGTCGGTGACAATTAAAATCGGTCACACATGGTCAGACGCAATCAATCGATCAATAGGCTCGGGCAGGTGACAGACAGTCACAAGTTACAGGCCACCACCAGCATCCGTTGTGAGTAACTTGTGACTGTCTGTCACCTGCCCGAGCCTATTGATCGATTGATTGCGTCTGACCATGTGTGACCGATTTTAATTGTCACCGACTGTCTGCCGCACAACTTACTTATAGCGTAGTATACCAGGTGTTTCTTAGTTACCTGCGTGCGTACGACTACTAGTGGCTACTACTATACTTCTAGTCTACTAGCACCCGTTCACTTATTTTTTTTTCACTGTTACTGTGTGATTTTATTATCATCTGTAGTGTGTAATAAATAAGAGTTACAACACATACAGGCCACCACCAGCATCCGTTGTGAGTATGTGTTGTAACTCTTATTTATTACACACTACAGATGATAATAAAATCACACAGTAACAGTGAAAAAAAAAAAAGTGAACGGGTACTAGTAGACTAGTAGTATAGTAGTAGACACTAGTAGTAGTACGCACGCAGGTAACTAAGAAACACCTAGCGTACTACGTTATAAGTAAGTCGTGCAGCTGACATTGGGTGACAATTACAATCGGTCACACACGGTCAGACGCAATCAATCGATCAATAGGCTCAGGCAGGTGACAGACAGTCACAAGTCACTCACAACGGATGCTGGTGGTGGCCTGTATGTTTTGTAACTCTCTTATTTATTACACACTACAGATGATAATAAAATCACACAATAACAGTGAAAAAAAAATAAGTGAACGGGTACTAGTAGACTAGTAGTATAGTAGTAGACACTAGTAGTAGTATGCACGCAGGTTACTAAGAAACACCTAGTATACTACGCTATAAGTAAGTTGTGCGGCAGACAGTCGGTGACAATTACAATCGGTCACACACGGTCAGACGCAATCAATCGATCAATAGGCTCGGGCAGGTGACAGACAGTCACAAGTCACTCACAACGGATGCTGGTGGTGGCCTGTATGTGTTGAAACTCTTATTTATTACACACTACAGATGATAATAAAATCACACAGTAACAGTGAAAAAAAAAATAAGTGAACGGGTACTAGTAGACTAGTAGTATAGTAGTAGACACTAATAGTAGTACGCACGCAGGTAACTAAGAAATACCTAGCGTACTACGCTATAAGTAAGTCATGCGGCAGACTGTCGGCGACTATTACAATCGGTCACACACGGTCAGACGCAATGAATCGATCAATAGGCTCGGGCAGGTGACAGACAGTCACAAGTCACTCACAACGGATGCTGGTGGTGGCCTGTATGTGTTGTAGCTCTTATTTATTACACACTATAGATGATAATAAAATCACACAGTAACAGTGAAAAAAAAAATAAGTGAACGGGTACTAGTAGACTAGTAGTATAGTAGTAGACACTAATAGTAGTACGCACGCAGGTAACTAAGAAACACCTAGCATACTACGCTATAAGTAAGTCATGCGGCTGACAGTCGGTGACAATTACAATCAGTCACACACGGTCACACGCAATCAATCGATCAATAGGCTCGGGCAGGTGACAGACAATCACAAGTCACTCACAACGGATGCTGGTGGTGGCCTGTATGTGTTGTAACTCCTATTTATTACACACTACAGATGATAATAAAATAACACAGTAACAGTGAAAAAAGAAAATAAGTGAACGGGTACTAGTAGACTAAAAGTATAGTAATAGACACTAGTAGTAGTACGCATGCAGGTAACTAAGAAACACCTAGCATACTACACTATAAGTAAGTTGTGCGGCAGACAGTCGGTGACAATTACAATCGGTCACACACGGTCAGACGCAATCAATCGATCAATAGGCTCGGGCAGGTGACAGACAGTCACAAGTCACTCACAACGGATGCTGGTGGTGGCCTGTATGTGTTGAAACTCTTATTTATTACACACTACAGATGATAATAAAATCACACAGTAACAGTGAAAAAAAAAATAAGTGAACGGGTACTAGTAGACTAGTAGTATAGTAGTAGACACTAATAGTAGTACGCACGCAGGTAACTAAGAAACACCTAGCGTACTACGCTATAAGTAAGTCATGCGGCAGACTGTCGGCGACTATTACAATCGGTCACACACGGTCAGACGCAATGAATCGATCAATAGGCTCGGGCAGGTGACAGACAGTCACAAGTCACTCACAACGGATGCTGGTGGTGGCCTGTATGTGTTGTAGCTCTTATTTATTACACACTATAGATGATAATAAAATCACACAGTAACAGTGAAAAAAAAAATAAGTGAACGGGTACTAGTAGACTAGTAGTATAGTAGTAGACACTAATAGTAGTACGCACGCAGGTAACTAAGAAACACCTAGCATACTACGCTATAAGTAAGTCATGCGGCTGACAGTCGGTGACAATTACAATCAGTCACACACGGTCACACGCAATCAATCGATCAATAGGCTCGGGCAGGTGACAGACAATCACAAGTCACTCACAACGGATGCTGGTGGTGGCCTGTATGTGTTGTAACTCCTATTTATTACACACTACAGATGATAATAAAATAACACAGTAACAGTGAAAAAAGAAAATAAGTGAACGGGTACTAGTAGACTAAAAGTATAGTAATAGACACTAGTAGTAGTACGCATGCAGGTAACTAAGAAACACCTAGCATACTACACTATAAGTAAGTTGTGCGGCAGACAGTCGGTGACAATTACAATCACTCACACATGGTCACACGCAATCAATCGATCAATAGGCTCGAGCAGGTGACAGACAGTCACAAGTCACTCACAACGGATGCTGGTGGTGGCCTGTATGTGTTGTAACTCTTATTTATTACACACACTACAGATGATAATACAATCACACAGTAACAGTGAAAAAAAAATAAGTGAACGGGTACTAGTAGTATTGTTGTAGACACTAGTAGTAGTGTGCACGCACGCAGGTAACTAAGAAACACCTAGCGTACTACACTATAAGTAAGTCGTGCGGCAGTCAGTCGGTGACAATTACAATCGGTCACACACGGTCATACACAATCATGCAATCAATAGGCTCGGGCAGGCGACAGGCAGTCACAGGTCACTCACAACGGATGCTGGTGGTGGCCTGTCACAGTCAGTAACTAACTAACACAGTACTGAAACTAATAAAGTAACAGACTACAGCAGTATGAATTAACTAAACTAGTACTACTAAGTACACAACTAACTAGAATCCCTAACCTACCTAAGCTAGTAGTAGGCTAAGGCTACCTAGGCTAGCAGGTCTAGCCTGCACACAGACCAACACTAGCCTAGCACAGTATACACTATACACTAGCTGACTAAAAACAATCAAAATACTAACTAACTATATAAGACAACAATAAATGTGTTTAGGAGGTGTTTAGGAAGCAAAACGCTAGGTTTAGCAGTGAAAAGCACTTGCTCAGACACAGCACAGCACTGGAGAATCTCTCAGTACCAGCAGCAGTCACACAAGTGCGTGGCTCCGCAAGATGGCCGCCACCTTATATAGAGGAGGGGAGGGCCAGGCTACCCTCCTCTTATTGGTTGCTAGGGTTGTCAGGTCCTCAACAGGAGGACTTCTGTGTGGCCCAATGACGTCATCCCCGAATACCGAAGCCGAAACCGAACCCACAGCTCCATCCGGCGGACTTCGAGTGCGCACATTCGGCAGGCTTCGTATTCGGGTTCGGCTCGGATTGCAGCATTCGGGTTCGGGTTTGCATTCGGCAAACCCCAAAAAACACCCGAATTTTCGGGGAAACTTCGCATTCGGGGTCCTGCTGAACACCCCTGGTGAGTTGGCTTTTGAAATCCTACAATTCCCTAAGCAAGCTCATTTTTCTCTTGGATATATCATAATGGTACATGCTAGGCTGGCTTCAGCATGTAGTGTTGGTGGTGGTATAGTGGTGAAGAGAGCTGCCTACCAAGCACTAGACCTGGGTTCAATTTCTGGCCAAGGTATGTAAGCTGGCTTTTGAAATCCTACAATTCCCTGGAAGACAAGACCCTCCTCCCTCCGGGAGAAGGGAGGCAGGAAGTCTGTTGAGCAGAAATTCTTCTTTTCAGGCCGAAATCAGTTGAAATCAGTTCGGTGGGGGAAAAAATTTGAATTCCCTAAAATCTCGCGGAATTTCATATTGTTTCGCGGAAATTCCGCCATAGTGATATAGCAATTACCAAATTTCGGCCGGAATCACAGAATTTTTAATTCCGCGGAATCCAGCGACCATCCCTACTAGTAGTCACTGAATGTGCTGGGCCTGGCAGTGGCACACACAGTAGGAATTACCAAGGCTGTCTATGCAACACAAGTGTCAGTGGGACACACACACACACAAAAATAGATCACAAGAACAAGATTAGCTCTCAAAAGAGCTGTTGTGGGGTGCTTTTTTAGCAATAAGAATCAGCAAGGAGCAAGCTAAGAAGCCTACAAGAGCCTAACTAAGTTTTCCCTATGAGAGTCTGCAGCAGCTATCCCTTCACTAATTACTGCAGGCACACGAGTGAGTTCAATGCCTGAAGCTGCCTGCCTTTTATAAGGGGGGATGGCACTCCAGGAGGGAGTGTAGCCTAATTGGCTACAATGTGCCTGCTGACTGTGATGTAGAGGGTCAAAGTTGACCCTCATGATGCATTATGGGGGCGAACCGAACTTCCGGTGGAGGACTAAGCATCAGCAGCAGCACAGAAGGGAACGGCACCTCACTGGTGGCACCACAGCACGATAAGTGTGCCCAAAAATTGTAACCATCCGTGAACCCTGGCGGTGGGAACACAGACTTTAGTAGTCAAATACAACATCAGTGGCAGCAGGAGGATTTCTAAGGACTCAGCAGCAGCACAGAAGAGCATGGTACCTCACTGGTGGTGGTACCACAGTACGATAATTGTGCCCAAAAATTGTAACAATCCGTGGACCCTGTGTTACGATTATTGGTGATCTGCAGTATCACCAAGAATACAGATTATACCTGATTATTGATGATCTGCAGAATCACCAATAATACAAGTATAACTAACCTCTGGACACCTGATAAGTGTACGTGTTTGGTGCAACTGTATATGAGTCTGGACCACCTAGGAGCAGGTGACCCTAGACCGTATAATGAGTATCTCCTGGAAGGTTGGAAATACACAGAGAGTCAGTGATTCCCTGAATAGCTGTGAATCAGACTCTACTGCAGTCAAAGGACTCTAATGAGATTGAGTCCCTGACTGGATTGCAGAGAGGACCCTCTAAGAGACAGGGAGCCCCTGCAGCTACTGGACACCCCACCAGGGGGTGTCAAAGGTAGAAGGGTCAGTCAGGCCGGGTCGGCAACACACGAGCAGATAAAGTACAGAGACAGAAGGCTGATTCGGTAACCAGGGACAGACAGGGTTGGCAACAGGTAGTCAGATGTGCAAAGGTACCGAATCAACAACAACAACAACAAATAACATTTGTAGAGCGCTTTTCTCCCGTGGGACTCAAAGCGCATAAGCATGGCTCCGACCATCGTGGTACAGGGGAAGAATTTTATAAATCTGGAAATGCCAGGCTAAACAGGTGGCTTTTCAGTCTGGATTTGAATAGCTCCAGGGATGGTGCTGTCTTTACTGGGTGTGGTAGGGAGTTCCAAAGAGTAGGGGCAGCATGACAGAAGGCTCTGTCTCCAGATTTTTTGAGGTGCACTCTGGGAGTGACCAAGTTTATAGAATTTATAGAATCAGATAGCAAGAGCAGAGTCAAGACCGCAATAGGTCATAACAGATATCAAGCAGAGGCCTAGTCTGGAGTGTGAGGTCCGTGGTCTCAACACTCAGGGACTGATCTACAGAATAACACAGCAATGACACAGTATCCCTAATCTTGGGTGTGAGATCCGTGGTCTCAACACCCTGGAACTGGTCTAAAGTATAACACAGTAGTAATACAGTATCCCTAGTCTTGGGTGTGAGGTCCGTGGTCTCAACACCCTGGAACTGGTCTAAAGTATAACACAGTAGTAATACAGTAATCTGGCTAAGTATGTATTCCCAGGTCCACCTGGTTCAAACACACTAAAGGATCTGACTATGGTCTGAGTGCTAACACATAAGCATTCGCAACGGCAGACAACCAGCCACTGACAGACGAGAAAAATATATAGCAGAGCGCTCCCCAGCGCCGCCCAGTTCCATTCAACCAATCACCTACTGCGCTGGGATCAGCTGATCGTCCTGATCAGCTGATCCCTCTCCTATTGGCATAAAGGGCCTGCCTGTTAGCGCGCGCGCGTAGCTCTCCATCTGTGTGCATTACTAGGCTCAGACAAACCAGACGCATGCCGCTGCGGAGAAACCGCCGGTCTGAACGCGGATTCAGCCGCCCCGCTGTCAGACGGCGCGGCGATGTCTCCGCAATCCATTACAGTACCCTCCCTCGAGGAGTGGACTCCGGACACTTCCCACCAGGCTTCCCAGGATGTAAGTCATGAAAGTTAACTCCTTCTTTAATTCCTCCGCATGCATGCGGCAATCTGGCACCCAAGATCTTTCCTCTATGCCATATACTTTCCAGTGGACCAGATATTGCATGGAATTCTGCACTAAGCAAGAATCCAGAAGGTCCAGAATTTTTTCAATTTCATACTCTGGTTGGTCATCCACCAACACAGGGGGGAGGGGGAGGGGAGAGGAATCCACGTGTACTGCTGGCTTCAAAAGAGACACATGGAATGATCTCACACCTCTCATACTGGCTGGGAGATCAATTGCGTAAGTGACATTATTGATTTTCTAGGACACTGGAAATGGTCCTATAAACCTAGGGCCAAGTTTGGGGGACAGTTGTTTCAAGGCCAAATGTTGAGTGGACACCCAAATCTCCTGGAGAGAACTTCCACTCCACAGAGCGTCTTTTATCTGCCTGTCTCTTCTGGGTTTGGAAAGCTTTCCCCAGATTCCTCTTAACCATTCCCCAAATCTCCTTTAGAGCCCTCTGCCAATCTTCCAGGGCTGGGAATGGTGTAGATGCGACTGGCAAAGGAGCAAACTTAGGTGACCTTCCTGACACTACCTGGAATGGGGAAAACCCAGAAGAGGAGCTTTTCAGGTGGTTGTGCGCAAATTCCGCAAACGGCAAAAAGTTTACCCAATCGGATTGCGCATCTGCAACGTAACACCTGAGGAACTGCTCCAGGGATTGGTTAACTCTCTCGGTCTGGCCGTTGGTCTATGGGTGGTAGCCTGATGAAAATGCAAGATCCATGTCCAACTGATGACAGAAGGCTCTCCAAAACTTGGAAACAAATTGGACTCCCCGATCTGACACTACATTCTCCGGAATGCCATGCAGCCGGAAAATGTGCTGGATGAAGAGATCAGCCAGTTCCTAGGCTGAGGGGAGTCCTTTCAAAGGGACAAAATGAGCCATCTTACTGAATCTGTCCACTACCACCCAATGACCGTTTTGCCCTCAGACTGAGGGAGCTCACCCTCAAAATCCATGGAGACATGGGTCCATGGTTCACTTGGAACTAGCAAGGGCTGTAAGGTGCCAACAGGGGCTTGACGAGAGAGTTTACTCCTTGCACACACTGCACACTCTCTTACAAACTCTTTACAATCTGTTGCCAATGTAGGCCACCACGCACATCTGGTCAGTAGATCCTGAGTTCTGGTGGCCCCGGGATAACCAGCATTCTTGTGGGAATGAAACATTTGCAAGAGTTGTAAACAGAAAGGCAGTGGTACAAACATGACTTCATCAGGCTTCCCCTCTGGAACATCCTGTTGGTAAGGACTCAGAGTGACTATCCAATCCCTCCAGGTCTCAGTGGCTGCCAGAACTACCTTCTGAGGTAGAATGGTCTCAGGGGCTGAGGGCTGTACTGTTTCAGGTTCAAAACACCTGGATAAGGCATCGGCTTTGATGTTTTTACTACCAGGGGTATATGTAATTACAAATCTGAATCTTGCGAAGAACAGAGACCACCGGGCCTGGCGAGGGCTAAGTCTCTTAGCACCTTCTATGTACTCCAGATTCTTATGTATAAACTGTGATAGTGTGTTCTGCACCTTCTAGCCAGTGTCGCCATTCCTCAAAAGCTAACTTGATGGCCAGAAGCTCCCGGTTGCCTATGTCGTAGTTTTTCTCTGCGGGCGAAAATCTACGAGAAAAGTAGTCACATGGGTGGAGTTTACCCTTCAAGCCTGACCTCTGAGACAATACAGCTCCTACCCCCACCTCTGAAGCGTCAACCTTCACGATAAAAGGAAAGGTGACATCGACATGTCTCAATATAGGTGCGGAACAGAACAGTTTCTTTAGTGTGGAAAAAGCCGCATGAGCCTCTGGTGACCAGTGATGAGTATCAGCCCCTTTTTTTTGTGAGACTGGTGAGGGGCGAGATGATGGTAGAGTACCCCTTTATGAACCTTCTGTAGTAGTTGGCAAAGCCCAAAAATCTTTGGAGCGCCTTCAGTCCAACAGGCTGAGGCCACTCCAGGACTGCGGAAACCTTCCCTGGGTCCATTGAGAGGCCAGAGGTGGAGATAATGTACCCCAAGAAGGCAACCGAGGTTACTTCGTAGAGGCATTTCTCCAGTTTGGCATAAAGCTGATTCTGTCTTAACTTTTCCAGTACAAACTTAACAGGCCTGCGGTGTGCAGAAAGATTGGACGAAAAGATCAGTATGTCGTCCAGATAGACTAACACGAACTTCCCCAACACCTCTCTGAATACCTCGTTAATTAACTCCTGGAAGACAGCCGGAGCGTTACACAACCCGAAGGGCATCACTAGCCATTCGTCACCATGCCTAATACGCACCAGATTGTATGCAGATCTAGCTTTGAGAAAATCTTGGCGTTGGTCACCTGTGTGAACAAATCATCAATTAAAGGTAAAGGGTAGCGATTTTTCACCGTGATCTTATTTAGGCCTCTGTAATCAATGCAAGGGCGAAGGCCTCCATCTTTTTTCTTAACAAAAAAGAATCCTGCCCCTGCTGGTGAACGGGAGGGACGGATGAACCCTTTAGCCAAGTTTTCTCTGATGTATTCCTGCATAGCTAGTTGCTCAGGCCCAGACAGATTATAGAGGTGACCCCTGGGAGGCATACGACCAGATCTCAATTCAATGGGACAATTGAAGGTACGGTGGGGGGGGGGAAGTTTATCTGCCGACTTGGGACAGAAGATGTCAGCAAACTCTGCGTATTGTTTTGGCACACCTTCAACCTGAATGCTGGTATTACCCATGGTTACTTTCGCTAAGCAATGATGATAACAATGGGTCGACCAGCTCGTTAGCTGACCTGAAACCCAGTCTATCTGAGGGGAGTGAAGTTGTAACCAGGGCATGCTAAGAATGATGGTGGAGGTTGCCATACGCAAGACCAGAAATTGCAGATTCTCCTCATGTAGTACCCCAACACTGAACCTCAAATTTGGAGTACGGGACAGAGGATGTTTACTTTGAAGAGGAGAGTCATCTACAGCAGTGACCAAAATCGGTTGGTCCAATGGGAGTATAGGAATTCCCAATTTCTTTGCAAAGTCGTAATCTATAAAGTTAGCCGCTGAACCAAAGTCAACGAAAGCTTCAATGGTAACAGTCTGACCTTTCCATGTGACAGAACTGGAAGGAGCAAACAATTGTTGTCTAGAGGTAAAGACTGCGCGCCTAGGGTATTACCTCTGACTACACCTAGGCGGCAGCGTTTCCCGACTTCTTGGGGCAATTCTGCACTCTATGGCCCTCCTCTGCACAGTATAAACAGAGCTGTTCTGTTTTCCTGCGGTTCCTCTCCATCCGTGTCAACTTGGACTGACCAATTTGCATTGGTTCTGGCAGAGGTGAGATGGGTGGAGGAGAGGTGTAAGAGACATATCTGACCGCGTTCCTACCACGAGTTTGCTTCTGATACTGTAAACGGCGGTCAACCCGTCAGCCAATGAGATTGCCTCATCAATAGTCTTTGGTTCAGGGTGTCCCAACATCAACTCTGAAACTGCGTCTGACAACCCTGATAAAAAACAATCTAACAGTGCAAAAGCCCCCCACCTAGCTGACACAGACCACTTTCTGAATTCAGCCGCATAGACTTCTACTGGATCCTTTCCTTGATGCAAGGTTTTTAGCTTCCGCTCAGCAGTAGAGGCAATGTCCGGATCGTCATAAATTATGGCCATGGACGTAAAAAATGCCTCTACTGATGTCAGTGCCTCGTGCCCTGTCTGTAGGCTATATGCCCAAGTTTGAGCACCTCCTGACAGCAGGGTCTTAATAAATGTAATTCTCTGTGCCTCTGTTCCTGACAAGTTAGGTCTCAGTTTAAAATACGACATTATACGATTCTTAAAATTCTGAAAGTCAGATCTATGACCAGAGAACCTTTCGGGTACAGCCATACGTAAGTCTGTAACTGGAGGAGATCGCACTGAATTTACAGCCGTCTGAAGGACCTGTAAGGACCCAGATAAGGCAGAGATCTGGGTCTGGATCACCGAGGTGGTGAGTGTATCAAGACGGCTGTTAAGTGCGTCCATTTTGTTTTTTAGGTCTGCCGTTCTGTAACGATCGGTGTCAACACACAGAGAGAATCTGATTATTGGTGATCTGCAGTATCACCAAGAATACAGATTATACCTGATTATTGATGATCTGCAGAATCACCAATAATACAAGTATAACTAACCTCTGGACACCTGATAAGTGTACCTGTTTGGTGCAACTGTATATGAGTCTGGACCACCTGAGGAGCAGGTGACCCTAGGCCGTATAATGAGTATCTCCTGGAAGGTTGGAGATACACAGAGAGTCAGTGATTCCCTGAACAGCTGTGAATCAGACTCTACTGTAGTCAAATGACTCCAATGAGATTGAGTCCCTGACTGGATTGCAGACAGGTACCTCTGAGAGACAGGGAGCCCCTGCAGCTACTGGACACCCCACCGGGGGTTGTCACAGGTAGAAGGGTCAGTCAGGTTGGGTCGGCAACACACGAGCAGATAAAGTACAGAGACAGAAGGCTGATTCGGTAACCAGGGACAGACAGGGTTGGCAACAGGTAATCAAAGGTACCGAATCAGATAGCAAGAGCAGAGTCAAGAGAGCAATAGGCCATAACAGATATCAAGCAGAGGCCTAGTCTGGAGTGTGAGGTCCGTGGTCTAAACACTCAGGGACTGATCTACAGAATAACACAGCAATGACATAGTATCCCTAATCTTGGGTGTGAAGTCCGTGGTCTCAACACCCTGGAACTGGTCTAAAAGAGAACCCGAGGTGTGTTTAAAGAATGTTATCTGCATACAGAGGCTGGATCTGCCTATACAGCCCAGCCTCTGTTGCTATCCCAAACCCCCCTAAGGTCCCCCTGCACTCTGCAATCCCTCATAAATCACAGCAGTGCTATGAGTCTCTGTTTACATCTGTAGTGTCAGTCTCAGCTGCTCCCCCGCCTCCTGCATAGCTCCAGTCCCTGCCCCCGTCCCTTCCCTCCAATCAGCAGGGAGGGAAGGGATGCAGGCGGGGACTGGAGTTCTGCAGGTGGCGGGGAGAGCAGCAGACTGACACTATAGAGATAAACACAGCCAGCTCTGACAAGCTGTTTGTCAGCAGCGTGGCTGTGATTTATGAGGGATTGCAGAGTGCAGGGGGACCTTAGTGGGGTTTGGGATAGCAACAAAGGCTGGGCTGTATAGGCAGATCCAGCCTCTGTATGCAGATAATATTCTTCAAACCCACCTCGGGTTCTCTTAAAGTATAACACAGTAGTAATACAGTAATCTGGCTAAGTATGTATTCCAAGGTCCACCTGGTTCAAACACACTAAAGGATCTGACTATGGTCTGAGTGCTAACACATAAGCATTCGCAACGGCAGACAACCAGCCACTGACAGACGAGAAATATATATAGCAGAGCGCTCCCCAGCGCCGCCCAGTTCCATTCAACCAATCACCTACTGCGCTGGGATCAGCTGATCGTCCTGATCAGCTGATCCCTCTCCTATTGGCATAAAGGGCCTGCCTGTTAGCACGCGCGCGCGTAGCTCTCCATCTGTGTGCACTACTAGGCTCAGACAAACCAGATGCATGCCGCTGCGGAGAAACCACAGTCTTAATGCAGATTCAGCCGCCCCGCTGTCAGACCGTGCGGCGGTGCCTCCGCAATCCATTACACCCTGGCAGTGGGAACAAAGACTTTAGTAGTTAAATACATCATCAGCGGCAGTAGGCGGGGGAGGATTAAGCAGCACTCAGCAGCAGCAGCAGCACAGAAGGGCATGGCACCTCACTGGTGGCACCAGAGCTCAATAATTGTGCCCACAAATTGTAACCATCTGTGAACCCTGGCGGTGGGAACACAGACTTCAGTAGTTAAATACATAATTAGCAGGAGGGGGTGGACTAAGCAGCACTCTGCAGCAGCACAGAAGGACATGCCACCTCACTGGTGGTGGTACCAAAGCACGATAATAGTGACCGAAAATTGTAACCATCCATGGACCCTGGCGGTGGGAACACAGACTTTAGTAGTTAAATATATCATCAGTGGCAGCAGGAGGGGGAGGACTTAGCAGCACTCAGTCGCAGCAGTACAGAAGGGAATGGCACCTCACTGGTGGCACCACAGCATGATAATTGTGTCCAAAAATTATAAACATCTGTGGATAGAGATGGCCCGAAAGGTTCGCCGGCGAACGGTTGCCGGTAAACTTCCGGGGTTCGCGATCGCGGAGAACCGCAAACTTTTCCTGCATACATTTAGCATACACGTTAACACATTAAATATATAAGTTCTAAGCAGCCATGAGCCAGCGGCTGGCGGCTCTTTCCGCGTACAGCGGCCACACACACAGAGAGGCAGCTGCCTCCTCCCAGCAGGAGGCAGCTGTCCCCGTGCAGAAGCGTGCGGAGCGCGGAGAAACCGCCGCGTTGGACGCGGCGGTTAGCGCGCATACCTTCACGGTGGAGGCACAGAGCGGGGCTGCTGTGGCTGGGACATGTAGTCCCTCCAGATTTAGAGTGACGCGCGCGCGCGCACTCAGGCAGGGCCTATATGGTAGCCAGAGGTAGTCAGCTGACCAGGCTGGTCAGCTGACTCTGGCTTCACTCCCCATTGGTCCAGCACTGTGGGAGGTGCTGGGGAGCGAGATGTGTATATATACTGCTGGCTGGTCATTTCTCGGGTGTCTGGCGTTGCGATCACATATGTGGGAGCACCCAGATCCGTAGTCAGATCCGCAAGTGTGCCGGGACCAGCTGGAGCTGTAATCCTACACTTAGCTAGCTATTGATAGCTAAAGTACTAGTTTGATTGTGATTATCTGTTTGACCTATTGTCTGCCTGACCATTCTCCTGAACTCTGATCTTGTACCTCGATATTTCTGATACTCTGTTGCCGAACCACGGCTCGTTCCTAGACTCTGTTTCTGCCTCCTGATTTTGTACCTCAATCTATCTGATATCCTGTTGCTGACCCCTGCCTGTACCTTGACTCTGCCTTTGCCTCCTGATCTTGTACTTTATCTGTCTGTGTGTGTACGACCTGGCTTGTCCGACCTCGAGAACCGACCTTGCAGTTAGAGGCGGTTCCTCGCTCTGTTAGTGACCCTTCCTCTTGTGGGTTACTTCCAGACAATCCTTCCTACTGTCAGCCTGACTCCTCCCGTCTTGGAGAGTCCAGGTCTGCGGAAGGAATCCGTGCAGTACTCTCGACTGCGCTGAGGCCTTGGCCTCCAAGTGTTACTGTTACACCAAAACACTACACTCTACTCAGGTGAACAGAGGTTAGTTAGTATATTGGATTATCGGTGATACTGCAGATCACTTATAGTCTGATATACATCTGTATTCCCTGTGATACTGCAGATCACCGGTAATCAGATCCTCTCTGTGCTTCACCGATCGTTACAGAACGCCAGACCACAAAGCTATGGATTCACGCACTGATCCTCTGACTGTGCTTGCCACTTCGGGTGGATAACATCCATCAAGCATTGGGCCAGCACAAAGCCTTAATTGATGCCTTATCAGGCTCTGTGAAAACCCTCCAGACGTCAGTTGATTCAGTGCGATCCCCTCCTAGTGATGACATACATATGCCTGTACCTGATAAATTTTCCGGTCACAAGTCTGACTTCCGGAATTTCAGGAGTAGAGTGTTGTCGTATTTCGAGTTGAGACCCCGATCCTCGGGGACTGAGACCCAACGGGTCATCTTTATTAAAACTTTGCTGACCGGTGACTCCCAGTCCTGGGCATACAACCTGCCCCCTACCGATACAGCTCTGACCTCGGTAGAGGAATTCTTTAAGGCCATGGCCGTAATTTACGACGACCCTGACCTTGCTGCGTCCTCGGAGCGGAAGCTCAAACTTTTGCGGCAAGGCAGAGGTTCGGTCGAGGATTATGCGGCAGAATTCCGCAGGTGGTCAGTCACCGCTATATTTGACAACTTTGCCTTGATGGATTACTTCTTGTCTGGGTTGTCGGAGGAGGTCTCCGACCTGATGTTAACCGTACCTGAGCCCAAGACAGTTGATGAGGCCATATCATCGGCCATTCGAGTTGATCGCAGGCTACGCCATCAGAGGCAGGCTAGGGGCAGTCACCGTGTCAGGGTGACTTCGTACGCGGCACCATCCGCTGCATCCTCAGTAACAGCAGCTCCGCCTGTCTCACCCTCTCCAGCCTTGCCTCCACCCGAGCCAATGCAAATTGGTCGATCTAAACTGACCCAGGTGGAGCGAAGGCGGAGAATCACGGAACAACTGTGCCTATACTGTGCAGAGGCAGGGCATAGGGTGCGAAACTGCCCTAACAATTCGGGAAACGAGTTTGCCTAGGAGTAGTGGGGGGTGACACCCTGGGCACACAATTTTCACCCCTTAAAGAGAAGAAATTGCTTCTCCCCTGTACGGTTACATGGGAGAATAAGTCAGTAGCCACTGAAGCGTTTATTGATTCTGGTTCAGCGGCTAACTTTATGAACCTTGAATTTGCTCAGGAGTTGGGTATTCCCCTCACTCCAGTAAGTCCCCCCATTCAGGTCACGGCAGTGGACGATTCTCCTCTGCAACGAGAGCGCCCACTGTCACAGACCCCGGAGGTGGGAGTCACCATAGGGGTATTACATGGGGAACAGTTACGATTTTTTGTATTACAGATGTCCACCTCCACTATTATCCTAGGCATGCCATGGTTGCAAACTCATTCACCTCAAATACACTGGGCCACGGGTCAGTTAACTACCTGGTCACCTCATTGTTTTCAACGGTGTTTGGGAAAGATAACATTGGAAACCAGAATTCAGGTGGGAGGTGTGCCAGACCAGTACTCAGAATATTCCGATGTATTTTGTCCCAAGGCAGCTGACAAACTGCCCCCACATCGCCCTTTCGACTGTCCCATCGATCTCCGTTCAGGTTGTGTACCCCCCCGGGGCCATTTGTACAATTTATCGGGGCCCGAAAAATTGGCCATGCAGGATTATATCCGTGAGAATTTGGCCAAAGGCTTCATTCGCCCATCCCGGTCTCCCGCTGGAGCCGGGTTCTTTTTTGTTAAAAAGAAAGATGGAGGCCTGCGACCTTGCATTGATTATCGCGGCCTTAACAAAATTACAGTGAAGAATCGCTATCCGCTGCCGTTGATAGACGATTTGTTCACTCAAATCACTGATGCCAAGATCTTTTCCAAACTAGATTTGCGGGGCGCGTACAACCTCATACGCATAAGAAAGGGCGATGAATGGAAAACGGCCTTTAATACTCCAGATGGGCATTATAAGTACCTGGTAATGCCCTTCGGGCTATGTAATGCCCCGGGCCGTTTTCCAGGAACTCATCAATGAGGTCTTCAGGGAAGTGTTGGGGAGATTCGTTCTAGTCTACCTCGACGGCATCCTTATCTTCTCCAACAACCTCTCCGAACATAGAACCCATGTGAGGTTTGTGTTAAATCAGTTAAGGCAGAACTCCTTGTATGCCAAACTTGAAAAATGTATTTTTGAAGTAACTTCTGTTGCCTTCCTGGGGTACATAATTTTCACCACGGGCCTGGCTATGGATCCCGCCAAGGTCTCTGCAGTTCTAGAGTGGCCTCAGCCGGTTGGGTTAAAGTCCCTCCAACGTTTTCTCGGTTTTGTCAACTATTTTAGGAGATTTATAAAGGGGTACTCCACGGTCATCTCTCCCCTTACCAGTCTTACTAAAAAAGGGGCAGATACAACCAGTGGCGGACACAGGCAGCAGTGGGCCCCTGTGCAAAATATCAATTGTGGGGTCCCCCCTGACCTGCGGCGCGCGAAGCGCGCCGCGGCAAAAAATGGGCGTGGCTATAACCTACGACGCGCGAAGCACGCCGCAGCAAAAAATGGGTGTGGATAGAACCTGCGGCGCGTAGCGCCGCGGCAAAAAATGGGCGTGGCAATGACCGGATAAGGGCGGAGCTAACTGTAATTTAAAGTGATCCCGGGGTGAGAGTGATATGGAGGCTGCCATATTTATTTCCTTTTAAACAATACTAGTTGCCTGGCGGCCCTGCTGATCTATTTGGCTGCAGTAATAAACTGAATTACACCAGCAACAAGCATGCAGCTTAATCTTCTCAGTTCTGACAATATTGTCAGAAACCCCTGACCTGCTGCATGCTTGTTCAGGGTCTATGGTTGAAAGAATAAGAGGCAGAGGACCAGAACGGCAACCAGGCAACTGGTATTGCTTAAAAGGAGAGAAATATGGCAGCCTCAATATTATTCTCACCTCAGGTTCCCTTGAAAAGTGCAACGCAAAGACAGTGGGCCCAGGTTTTGGTGACCCTTTCCCCAGAAAATTCACATAATGTGAGCAGGTTTTCTCATGAAAATACACATAATGTGAGCAGATATGCCCAGAAAATACGTGCAATCATGTCGGCAGATATGCCCAGAAAATACGTGCAATCATGTCGGCAGATATGCCCAGAAAATACGTGCAATCATGTCGGCAGATATGCCCAGAAAATACGTGCAATCATGTCGGCAGATATGCCCAGAAAATACGTGCAATCATGTCGGCAGATATGCCCAGAAAATACGTGCAATCATGTCGGCAGATATGCCCAGAAAATACGTGCAATCATGTCGGCAGATATGCCCAGAAAATACGTGCAATCATGTCGGCAGATATGCCCAGAAAATACGTGCAATCATGTCGGCAGATATGCCCAGAAAATACGTGCAATCATGTCGGCAGATATGCCCAGAAAATACGTGCAATCATGTCGGCAGATTTGCCCAGAAAACACATGCAATCATGTAGCAAATTTGCCCAGAACATACATGCAATCATGTGGCAGACCTGCCCAGAACATACACGCAATCATGTGGCAGACCTGCCCAGAACATACACCTGCTAAAATAAATAATAAAAAAAACCATTTACTCACCTGCAGCAGCAGACCTCCTGTCCCAGCCTCCATCCAGCGCGCAGCTCCCATGGGTGGTTGGGTGGATAGGTAGCCTGGTGGGTAGGTAGGTAGGCAGCCCTTAGCCGGGTGGGTAAGTAGCCTGGTGGGTGGCTGGGTAGCCGGGTGGGTGGGTAGCCTGGTGGGTAGGTAGCCTGGTGGGTGGGTAGGTGGGTGGTTAGGTAGCTGGGTGGGTGGGTAGGTAGCCTGGTGGGTCTTTAGGTAGGTAGCCTGGTGGGTTGGTAGGTAGCCGGGTGGGTAGGTAGGTAGCCTGGTGGGTGGGTAGGTAGCCGGGTGGGTGTGTAGGTAGCCGGGTGGGTGGTTAGGTAGCCGGGTGAGTGGTTGGGTAGCCGGGTGGGTGGGTAGCCAGGTGGGTAGGTAGCCGGGTGGGTAGGTAGCCAGGTGGGTAGGTAGCCAGGTGGGTAGGTAGCCGGGTGGGTAGGTAGCCGGGTGGGTAGGTAGCCGGCAGGGTGGTTAGGTAGCTGGGTGGGTAGGTAGACGGGTGGGTGGTTAGGTAGCCGGGTGGGTAGATGTGTGGGTGGTTAGGTAGCCGGGTGGGTAGCCGGGTGGGTGGTTAGGTAGCCGGGTAGGTAGCTGGGTGGGTAGGTAGCCGGGTGGGTGGGTAGGTATCCGGGTGGGTGGGTAGGTAGCCGGCAGGGTGGTTAGGTAGCTGGGTGGGTAGGTAGCCGGGTGGGTAGGTAGCCGGGTGGGTAGACGGGTGGGTGGCTAGGTAGCCGGGTGGGTAGGTAGCCGGGTGAGTGCGTAGATGTGTGGGTGGTTAGGTAGCCGGGTGGGTGGGTAGCCGGGTGGGTAGGTAGTCGGGTGGGTGGTTAGGTAGCCGGGTAGGTAGCCGGGTGGGTAGGTAGCCAGGTGGGTGGTTAGGTAGCCGAGTGGGTAGGTAGCCGGGTGGGTGGGTAGGTAGCCGGCAGGGTGGTTAGGTAGCCGGGTAGGTAGCCGGGTGGGTGGGTGGGTAGCCGGCAGGGTGGTTAGGTAGCCGGGTAGGTAGCCGGGTGGGTAGGTAGCCGGGTGGGTGGTTAGGTAGCCGGGTAGGTAGCTGGGTGGGTGGTTAGGTAGCCGGGTGGGTGGGTGGTTAGGTAGCCGGGTGGGTAGGTAGCCGGGTGAGTGTGTGGGTAGCCGGGTGGGTAAGGTAGCCGGGTGGATGGGTGTGTAGCTATCCGGGTGGGGGGCCCGACTCCTATCCTCCCTCACTCACCTCGGGGCCCCCCTCCCGGTATGCGCGGCGCGGGCGGGAGAGCAGAAAATCCAGGAAGTCTCCGCCGGGGCTGCAGCAGACACTAGAGGCTGCTGCCGCTTGGTCTCCCGTGTCTCCAACTTTGTACACTGCTCGCTACTTCCTGGTTTAGTAGCGAGCAGTGTACAAAGGAGACACGGGAGACCAAGCGGCAGCAGCCTCTAGTGTCTGCTGCAGCCCCGGCGGAGACTTCCTGTATTTTCTGCTCTCCCGCCGCATCGCATGAGGGGGAGGGGGGGGCCGATGTGAGGGGGGAGGACAGGAGTAGGGGCCCCCCAGGTTAAAATAAAAATAAAAGGTAAAATTAAAAAAAAAAAACTGCAATACTTAATGGGCCCCTGAAGCAGCGGAACTTCAGGGGCCCTTGTGCGGCGGCACGGCCTGCACGGCCGTATGTCCGCCACTGGATACAACTCACTGGTCTCCTGAGGCTGTACGGGCGTTTGCCACCCTGAAAAGCCTATTCTGTTCAGCACCCATCCTCAGACATGTGGATACGTCCTTCCCGTTTATTGTTGAGGTGGATGCTTCGGAGGTTGGAGTGGGGGCTGTGCTGTCCCAGCGGTCAGGTTTGCAGGGTAGAATGCATCAGTGTGCTTACTTTTCTCGGAGGTTCTCCCCTGCAGAAAAGAACTATGATATTGGCAACAGGGAGCTCTTGGCTATTAAATTGGCTTTCGAGGAATGGCGACATTGGTTGGAGGGAGCTGAGCATACCATCACGGTTTACACCGATCACAAGAACTTAGAGTACATCGAGGGGGCTAAAAGGTTGAGCCCTCGTCAGGCTCGATCGTTATTTTTCTCTAGGTTTAGTTTCATTATTACGTACACTCCGGGTAGCAAGAACGTTAAGGCGGATGCGTTGTCCAGGTGTTTTGAGGCAGAGACAGCACAGCCCTCCGTTCCAGAGACCATTGTTCCCCAGAGGTTGATATTGGCAGCAACTGGAACTTGGGAGGATTGGAAGGAAACTTTGATCCCCTTTCAGCAGGACATCCCGGAAGGGAAGCCCGCAGGGGTTTTATTCATCCCTCTGCCTTTTCGTCTCCAGGTACTGGAGGTATTTCATACACATAAGAATGCTGGACATCCAGGGGCATCCAGAACACAGGATCTGGTGGCTAGATGTGCCTGGTGGCCCTCTCTGGCAGCGGATTGCAAGGAGTATGTGAGGGAGTGTGCGATATGTGCCAGGAGCAAACCCTCCCGGCTGGCACCTGTCGGTACTCTGCAGCCTTTGCCCACCCCGAGTGAGCCATGGACCCACCTGTCCATGGATTTTGTGGGTGAACTTCCCAGATCTGAAGGCATGGCGGTCATTTGGGTCATAGTTGACCGCTTTAGCAAAATGGCCCACTTTGTGCCATTGAAAGGACTCCCTTCGGCTCAGGAATTGGCCGAGTTATTCATTACTCACGTCTTTCGATTGCACGGCATTCCTGAAGACATAGTCTCTGATAGGGGAGTCCAATTTATTTCCCGATTTTGGAAGGCTTTTTGTCAGCTTATGGACATAAAGCTATCATTTTCATCAGGTTATCATCCTCAGACAAATGGCCAGACTGAGAGGATAAATCAGTCCTTAGAGCAGTTCTTGAGGTGCTATGTTGCAGAGGCGCAAGACGATTGGGTCAGATTCTTGCCCTTCGCAGAGTTTGCTCAGAATAATTTAAAAAACTCATCTTCCGGATTTTCTCCCTTCCAGGTAGTAACGGGGAGATCACCCAAGTTCTCCCCATTACCTGGGGCCTCTACTCCGTTCCCAGCCCTGGAGGTCTGGCAAAGCTCATTTAGGGACCTTTGGGGGACGGTAAAGAGTAACCTAGAAAAGGCATTTCTGAGTCAGAAGGGTCAAGCTGACAAGAAACGCTCAGTGGAGTGGAGGTTCCGACCAGGAGACTTGGTCTGGGTATCCACACGTCACTTGACCCTGAGGCAACCTTCTGACAAACTTGGTCCCAGGTTCGTGGGTCCATTCCCAGTTACTAGGAAAATCAACGATGTCACATATACCGTTGATCTTCCCACCAGCATGCGGGGGGTGAGGTCCTTCCACGTATCACTTCTCAAACCCGCAGTCCAGGTTGCTCCCACTCCTCCTCCTCCTGTCTTAGTTGATGCCCAATTCGAATATGAGGTGGAGAAGATCATAGACTCACGTACTGTACAAAACTCGGTACAGTATCTCGTACATTGGAAGGGGTACGGCATTGAGGAGAGGCAATGGGTACCTGGGAACCGCATGCATGCGGACGAGTTAGTGAGGGAATTTCATGCTTTACATCCGGAAAAACCTGGAAGGAGCTGTCCGGAGTCCACTCCTCTGGGGGGGGTACTGTGAGAAAACGCGGAAGAGCCGCCGCCATGAGCCAGCGGCTGGCGGCTCTTTCCGCGTACAGCGGCCACACACACGGAGAGGCAGCCACCTCCTCCCAGCAGGAGGCAGCTGTCCCTGTGCAGAAGCATGCGGAGTGCGGAGAAACCGCCGCATTGGACGCGGCGGTTAGCGCGCATACCTCCACGATGGAGGCACAGAGCGGGGCTGCTGTGGCTGAGACATGTAGTCCCTCCAGATTTAGAGTGACGCGCGCGCGCGCGCACTCAGGCAGGGCCTATATGGTAGCCAGAGGTAGTCAGCTGACCAGGCTGGTCAGCTGACTCTGGCTTCACTCCCCATTGGTCCAGCACTGTGGAAGGTGCTGGGGAGCGAGATGTGTATATATACTGCTGGCTGGTCATTTCTCGGGTGTCTGGCGTTGCGATCACATATGTGGGAGCACCCAGATCTGTAGTCAGATCCGCAAGTGTGCCGGGACCAGCTGGAGCTGTAATCCTACACTTAGCTAGATATTGATAGCTAAAGTACTAGTTTGATTGTGATTATCTGTTTGACCTATTGTCTGCCTGACCATTCTCCTGAACTCTGATCTTGTACCTCGATATTTCTGATACTCTGTTGCCGAACCACGGCTCGTTCCTAGACTCTGTTTCTGCCTCCTGATTTTGTACCTCAATCTATCTGATATCCCGTTGCCGACCCCTGCCTGTACCTTGACTCCGCCTTTGCCTCCTGATCTTGTACTTTATCTGTCTGTGTGTGTACGACCTGGCTTGTCCGACCTCGAGAACCGACCTTGCAGTTAGAGGCGGTTCCTCGCTCTGTTAGTGACCCTTCCTCTTGTGGGTTACTTCCAGACAATCCTTCCTACTGTCAGCCTGACTCCTCCCGTCTTGGAGTGTCCAGGTCTGCGGATGGAATCCGTGCAGTACTCTCGACTGCGCTGAGGCCTTGGCCTCCAAGTGTTACTGTTACACCAAAACACTACACTCTACTCAGGTGAACAGAGGTTAGTTAGTATATTGGATTATCGGTGATACTGCAGATCACTTATAATCTGATATACATCTGTATTCCCTGTGATACTGCAGATCACCGGTAATCAGATCCTCTCTGTGCTTCACCGATCGTTACAGCAGCATTGCTAAAACATTTTCACAGGTATAACTTATCAGCCTCAACTACAGCAGTGAGTGATGTCATCTTTTGGACATCCCTCTTAAAGGGGAGTAACATGATTTCCTTTCTCTTTCGCTACATACTGTGGTAACATAAAAGAATGCTGTACCTTAGAATGATGTGGGAGATGCATCAAATTCAAAATTATTGTGCTATGCCTCGTGAGATCTTAAACTACTGGACTTACATACAAAAAATGCCTTCTTTGAACATTTGAGGCATGGTTTCTCTTTAAAAGAGTCAATCTATCTGCAAGAAGTATTGTTGTTCTTGGCTTTTTATGCAGCTTTCCATTCTAGGGTTTTATGACAGATACAGTAACATTTTCAGAGAAAAGCAGTGGAATCCTCCATATTCTTGCAGTTTAGAGCCTCTTTCTTTGTCTTTAAGTACCGAGGTGAACTTTTACACATTGCATAATTGTGTTCCTTTCCTATTGTTTATAGGGCATTCCTCAAGCCAAATACTTTTTTGTTTTTGTTTTAATACTCCAATTCCCTATAAACTAAAAAAGCCACACCGACAGGTTTTCAGAGAGCCTTGGCAGTAGCAAGGGCTCATGGGAGCTCAGTCTGGGCAGGAGCAGGGAGTGGTGTTACTAGCCAGTGCAGTTTCTAGGCTAAAATGCACCCAGGGCGAGTGTGTAAAAATTGCGCCCCCTCCCCCCCCCCAAGCAAGGTATGGGTGCCCGCAGTATAGGTTAGCCAGGTCTAGTTGCACTTAGTATAGGTCCCCCCAGTATAGGTAGCCAAGAATAGGTATCCCAGTATAGGTAGCCAGGCATAGGTGAGCCAGTATAGTTGCCCCCGCTATAGGTTAGCCAGGTAGGTGCCTCCAGTATAGGTAGCCAGTATAGTTGCCCCCAGTATAGGTTAGATAGGCAGGCGCCCCCGGTATAAGTTAGTTAGGTAGGTGCCCCAGTACAGGTTAGCTAGGTGGGTGCCTCTAATATAGGTAGCCAGAATAGTTGCCCCCAGCATAGGTTAGATAGGTAGGTTCCCCCCAGTATAGGTTAGATGGGTAGCTGCCCCCCAGTATAGGTTAGATTAGGTAGGTGCCCCCCAGTATAGGTTAGATTAGGTAGCTGCTCCCCAGTATAGGTTAGATTAGGTAGCTGCCCCCCAGCGTAGGTTAGATTAAGTAGGTGCCCCCCAGTGTAGGTTAGATTAGGTAGGTTCCCCCCAGTATAGGTTAGATAGGTAGGTGCCCCCCAGCATAGGTGAGATTAGGTAGCTGCCCCCCAGTATAGGTTAGATTAGGTAGCTGCCCCCCAGCATATGTTAGATTAGGTAGCTGCCCCCCAGTATAGGTTAGATTAGGTAGCTGCCCCCCAGCGTAGGTTAGATTATGTAGGTGCCCCCCAGTGTAGGTTAGATTAGGTAGGTGCCCCCCAGTGTAGGTTAGATTAGGTAGCTGCCCCCCAGTATAGGTTAGATTAGGTAGGTGCCCCCCAGTGTAGGTTAGATTAAGTAGGTGCCCCCAGTGTAGGTTAGATAGGTAGGTGCCCCCCAGCGTAGGTTAGATTAGGTAGCTGCCGCCCAGTATAGGTTAGATTAGGTTGGTGCCCCCAAGGGTAGGTTACATTAGGTAGGTGCCCCCCAGGGTAGGTTAGATTAGGTAGGTGCCCCCCAGTATAGGATAGATAGGTAGGTGCCCCCCAGCGTAGGTTAGATTAGGTAGCTGCCCCCCCCCCTTCCAGTATAGGCTAGATTAGACAGGTGCCCCCCAGTATAGGTTAGATAGGTAGCTGCCCCCCAGGGTAGGTTAGCTTAGGTAGGTGCCCCCAGTATAGGATAGATAGGTAGGTGCCCCCCAGCGTAGGTTAGATAGGTAGCTGTCCCCCATAATGGAGGGGGGAGCCGGAGCCGTGGGGAGGGCAACCCGACCTCTCCCTCCCTCTCCCCGGGCCGCCCTCCGTGCTCCCCGCTCAGATGTAGAGCGCAGCAGCAGCAGCAGCCAGGGAGGAAGCGCTGTAAACAACATACCTCCCTGCGTTCCAAGCGCTGCTCTCTCGCCGCCGGTCTCTTCCTCTCTGCCTATACGATGATGCACACGCTGGTTCCTGTTAGCCGGAACTAGTGTGTGCATCATCGTATAGGCGGCAGAGAGGAAGAGACCGGCGGCGAGAGAGCAGCGCTTGGAACGCAGGGAGGTATGTTGTTTACAGCGCTTCCTCCCTGGCTGCTGCTGCGCTCTGCATCTGAGGGGGGAGCACGGAGGGCGGCCCGGGGAGAGGGAGGGAGAGGTCGGGTTGCCCTCCCCGCGGCTCCGGCTCCCCCCTCCATTTCAGCACCCACCTCCCAACAGCGCCCCGGGCGGCGGCACGGGCCGCACGGCGCTAAAAACGGGCCTGTTACTAGCCATTGATTTCAGAGGCAGAGGGGAGGAGAGGGGATTAGGCTGATGGCTCAAGATACAGATAAGCCTGCCTCTGTGTAATGTTTACAAACAACATGGCTGCTGTCATTGTATCACAGGAATAAATAATCATATTCTATTAAAACTGTTTGCAGCTAGATTTGCTGTGTAAACCATCTAAACTTTAGATAAGCTATATAGACAAGTTACTTGTTATAGTTAGTTTTTCATCTCGGATCCGCTTTAATTTTCCTGTTATACCCTTTTACATTTTTTTTTTCAGCTTAAATTGTCATTTCTTCGTAGGGTAAAGACAAACGTGGTTGGACGTTGAACAGTGCAGGTTATCTATTAGGACCACGTAAGTAACAACAGCAGTTTTATATACTCTGCATTTCCATGTCCAAGTTTCTTGATGCTAGTTTACTTTAGGGAACCCAGCAGGAAACCTCATAATGAAATTCAGCTAACACGGTTGGATGGGCAGCGCCCTCTGAAGCTGCTAGACTTCCAATAGGTTGTAGTAAACTATTCCCACACTATTTGACCAATCACAATGCTTTGTGCTGTAAGAGGGTACAGGGATTGAAGTACTGATCATTATGAGGATTCCTGCTGGGTCCCCTAAAGTAGACTAGCGCCAATTTATTTTACTGTGCACGTATTTATAATTACATACAATTAGGTTTCTTTTACAGTGTGACGTTAAAGTCGCACGTTACAAAATGTTTTAACGTGGACTAAGACATAGCAATATTAAGTCTGTGCAACATTCACAGTGCACACGTTCCGTTGTGTGTAACGTGTAGCAATATTTAGAAAGTGCTGCATGCTGTGCGTTTAGCAATAAATCTGCTGTGTTGTATGTGTTGCACATGCTCAGTAATGTTTTTTTATTTTTTTTTATGTAACGCATGCACCATTTTCGTTCCATTACTGTGTGATGAAAACGGCGCACCAAATGCAGGGCTAAAGAATGTACTATAACGTCCAAGTTAGTCTTTCAATGCGTTGCATTAGGGACACGTTATACAACCTTAACGTCGCATCAAACGCACCGTCCCACCGTGAAAGAGGCCTTAGAATGTGATAATTACAAATTACTACACTAAGTACATTACATAGCTTTTTAAAGAAAAAATATGACTCCTAAGCAAACATTAATATTAAAAATTAAGTATGTTGACTCCATGCCTCTTTACCTACAAATCATCTCCACAAAAAACCCCCAAAATAAAGCTAGCTCTATCCCAGAAAAACTTAAATAAGTGTATACGGTGAAATTATTAAGTGGAATTATAAAATCCAAGCCATTTGCTTCCACATGTTTGATACATACAATAAAGAATAGATGAAATCATACAATAATTATGTTTAAAATGTTGAATTCTGCTTTAACCTGTTGCCGACCACTCCACACCGATTGGCATGATTGCGACAGCAGCACAAGGACCACTCCACGCCGATTGGCGTGAATGGCTTCCTATGGGGATTGCAGGAGCGCACGCATCTCTGCTTGGATGACGGAGCTCCACCTTCAGTCTCCCAGCGGCGATCACTGATCGGAGACTGTTAGACGGCTTTTATCACTGTACATCGCTGCGATCTCAGGCGATGTACTGGGGACAGCCAAATGACATGGGTGTCCCCCTGGGGGACACAGGAGTGATCCGCTGTGATAGGCTGAAGCATATTACAGCCGATCACTGTGATAGGCTGACTGGGGGAGGGAGAGAGGGAAGGAGGGAAAACTAATAAAAAAAAAAATAAGTACATTTATTTAAAAAAGAAAATATTTACAAAAAAAAAGAAATAAACATTGGGGGAGCGATCAGACCCCACCAACAGAGAGCTCTGTTGGAGGGGAGAAAAGGGGGGAGGGGGTCACTTGTGTGCTGAGTTGTGTGGCCCTGCAGCTAGGCCTTAAAGCTGCAGTGGCCCATTTAGTTAAAAATGGCCTGGTCACTAGGGGGTTTAACACCGCGGTCCTCAAGTGGTTAAAGATTTGCAGTGTATTCTTTTCTATGAAATAAAAAATAGAACTATGTCCAGAGGTAAACATGAATCCATGGGAAATCACATTGTGCTTTTATTTTATTTATTTATTTATTTACTGAGAGAGGTGCATTTACTTCTTTAGTTCTTCAGCAACTGACCATCACAAAATGCAGAATCATCATGCTGTAGATGTTATCGTAAATATCTGTACCTCACTTTCAAACGTCTCCCTCCCCCTTTCAGTGTTTGTTTGTCTCCTGTTTGAATTACAAACCTGGTATACCTAATCATGTGTGCAAAATACTCCATGAGACTTTACATGGGGAAACAAGGCAAACGCTGCATCAGCATATTAGCATGCACAAGTTCACTATTGATAATTATCAAACTACACTGCATTTCAAATTATTATGCAAATCATATGTTTCTCTTATTTCACTAAATAATTGATGCAAGCGGCAGTCAACATAATTTCTGAGTAATCAACCATCAGGGTATAATTTGAATGTTACTGAACAAAGCTCCTAATAATAACAGTATGTTTTTCAAACATGCAGGGATGATCGTAGTCAGCCAACTTCGCTACGCTGGAAATACGCGTAGTTTTATGCAATTACGCTTCGCCAAACTACGGCTTCGAAAACAAATATTCGCTTCGTATGCATTTCGTAGAATACGCGTTAAAATACGCAATTACGCGTAGTGCGAAGCGTAGTGTATGCGGATACTTATGCCCGTATGCAGAAAATTGTACGCATTAATTTCTTTAGAAATGCATATACTGGGAACCCTTCTATGCGTACATTCCCCTTTCCAATGCGTAAATATGTATGCATACAATCGCATGCGGAAAATTAAACGTGAGTAACGCATTCGTATTTCACTACGCAATACACATGTTAACTACGCATAGTGGGCGTAAGCTACGCGTAGCGGTACTTCGCTACGCGTAAATTCGTAAGCGCAGGTTTGAAACTTCGCCTATGAACTACAATGTGTAGATGCGAACTACGATGCGTAAATTCGCACTGGCGTAGTTTCTGCTCATCCCTGCAAACATGAAAAAAGAGTTTCAAAACATATTATAGGTTGTAAAGAACTGAAAATGTTCATTTGTTTAATTTACTGCATTAGGAAGGAGATCATATTTACTGAAATCCAAAGCTATTTCACTCAAAAACAACTTAACAGGTCCTCCTTATGTCTCCTACCTGTTCATGCATCTCCATTACCGTACACCCATCCTATGGATCTGAGAGAACTCTTGAGTGAACTCGACTTGCCTATTCTCCATGCTTTCATCCAGTGACTGACTAAGCATTACCTTGTGCTGTGGGATCAGGTTATTCTTGTATTCCTGTATTATCTTATAGAGATGGGCCGAACCTCCGATTTTAGGTTCGTGAACCCGGTTCGCGAACCTACCGCAAAAGTTCGGTTCGCACGAACTTTTGCAATAGACTTCAATGGGGAGGCGAACTTGGAAAATTTGAAAAAATTATGCTGGCCAGAAAAGTGATGGAAACGATGTTTCAAAGGGTGTAACACCTGGAGGGAGACATGGTTGAGAGGGATAGACGTCAAAAGTCCCGGAAAAAAAATTGGTTTTGACGCAAAGCAGTGTTTTAAGGGCAGAAATCTCATTCAATGCTAAATTGCAGGCCTAAACTACTTTATAACATCTTGCAAGCGTATACATCAATCAGGGAGTGTAATTCTTCCTCCCCTCCACCTCCTCCTCTCTTGTCTTGTCTTCCAGGGATTTGTAGAATGTCAAAAGCCAGCTTACATGCATTGGCCGGGAATCGAACCCAGGTCAACTGCTTTGAAGGCAGCTATGCTCACCACTACACCACCAACACTACATGCTGAAGCCAGCCTAGCATGTACCATTGTGATGTACCCAAGAGAAAAATGAGCTTGCTTAGGGATTTGTAGGATGTTAAAATCACCCTCACATACATTGGCCAGGAATCGAACCCAGGTCAACTGCTTTGAAGTCAGCTATGCTCACCACTATACCACCAACACTACATGCTGAAGCCAGCCTAGCATGTACCATTGCGATATACCCAATAGAAAAATGAGCTTGCTTAGGGATTTGTAGGATGTCAAAAGCAACCTCACATTGGCCAGGAATCAAACCCAGGTCAACTGCTTTGAAGGCAGCTATGCTCACCACTATACCACCAACACTACATGCTGAAGCCAGTCTAGCATGTACCATTGTGAAATACCCAAGAGAAATTTGAGCTTGCTTAGGGATTTGTAGGATGTCAAAAGCAACCTCACATACATTGGCCAGGAATAGAACCCAGGTCAACTGCTTTGAAGGCAGCTATGCTCACCACTATACCACCAAAGCTACATGCTGAAGCCAGCCTAGCATGTACCATTGTGTTATACCCAAGAGAAAAATGAGCTTGCTTAGGGATTTGTAGGATGTCAAAAGCAACCTCACATACATTGGCCAGGAATCAAACCCAGGTCAATTGCTTTGAAGGCAGCTATGCTCACCACTATACCACCAACGCTACATGCTGAAGCCAGCCATAGCCCCATAAGAGAAAGTGTCATTAGGGCCTTGCTGTAACATAGATAATACTGTAACTATTTCAACTAATGTACCCTTCTTAAACTAGAAGGTTATATACAAACGTAAGCAGAGTGATGCAGCGGAAGTGTGCTGGGGCCATAACCCAGAGGTTGATGGATTGAACCCATCCTTTGCTAGGCATGATTTCATTTTTGCACCTCGCTTTATCGCATGGGCAAAATGGTTTCCATAGCCCTGTAAGAGAAAGTGTAATAAGGGCTCTGCCGTAACATAGATATTACGGTAGCTAAGACTACTCCTGGGCCTTTCTTGTAGTTGAAGAGGTGAGTGAACTGTGACACCACACTTAAAAACCACCCAAAAAACAGCAAACAGAGAGGCTTCCCCATATTGGAGCATTGGATTTGGCAAAGTCTTAAAGGGGAACTTCAGCCTAAACAAACATACTGTCATCAAGTTACATTAGTTATATTAATTAGAATAGATAGGTAATATAATCTCTTACCCACCCTGTTTTAAAAGAACAGGCAAATGTTTGTGATTCATGGGGGCTGCCATCTTTGTCATGGGGGCAGCCATCTTTTTGGTTGAAAGGAGGTGACAAGGAGCAGGAGACACAGTTCCAACTGTCCTGTGTCCTGATCACCCCTCCCAGCTGCACACGCTAGGCTTTAAATGTCAAATTCTAAATGTAAAAAAAAAAAGCAGCAGGATTGGTTGCATGGCCACCTAGCTTTTCATACTTCACACCCTTGCCCTGGAATTTTCCAGACTTCAAATTGCTGTCCTTTGCTGTGTGTGTTACACCAGCATCATCCAGGGGGGCACATGATCTTTCTGAAGTCTTGAATTGAAGCCTGTACGCAGTATCACTGTGTCCCACTGCTTTCATCTAGCAAATTAGGTAAATAAGCAAGCTCATTTTTCTCTTGGGTACATCACAATGGTCCACACTAGTGATGTTGCAAACTTCTTTGTTTGCAAATGCGAATTTGCCGCAAACGTTCACGAACTGGCAAACCATGCGAACCGCCATAGACTTCAAAGGGCAAGCAAATTCTAAAACATGGAGGGACTGTTTCTGGCCACAAAAGTGATGGAAAAGTTGTTTCAAGGGGCCTAACACATGGACCATAGCAAAAGACCCACCAAAAATAACATAGCTGACCCAAAGTCATGTTTTAATCTCTAATGGGCAGAAATCACATTACATTCCTACATTTGTGTAATAAAGTGCTGTAAAATGTCCAGCGTGTGTACACATCGATCAGGTAGTGTAAGGGTTAGGCACGGTTCACACTGACAGACGAAACACCACATTTAACGTATATTAGCATTTTTGCTGATCACTGCTGTTAACCAACCATCTGTCAAATATCTGATCGATATCTGCTTAAAATGATTATCAACTACCTCAAAGGGCCAGCCTTGAGGTCGTCATAACCAAGATTAGACAGTAGTGGGTGCGTGCTCACTATAAACAGAATATTTATAGGTTAACAGTTTTACCTCTGAAAGAAATATGCAACACTCAGCTGTTGAATTTTATAAAATTATCTTGTTATAAAAATTAGATAAAGCATATATATACAGGAATATACATCTCTCCAGTTGTTGTCAATCATCCAAAAAATACATTTTCATCCAAAAATACGTTTTCAAAGTTCCTTTAGTTAAACCAGTCCATTTCAATATAGCAAATATTCTACTGTAGCTTTTATCCTTCATCGATAATTATTGTCTCGAGATTGTACAGTGTATGTTACACACAATATAGCTTTATCCTTAAAAAATGATATATGAAGTTCTATTCTTATATAAAGAACTTAAAGTAGATATATCTTAATCAATCAAAGCTTGGTAATTATCTCTAAGCTTGCATTTGCATTTGAACAGTACTGCTTACTGATGTATATGAAATAGAGCATAGAAAAAAGTTACCGTACTTTTCGCCGTATAAGACACACTTTTTCTCCCCAAAAAAAGTCCCTGCGTCTTATACGGCAAAGGCAGGGAATCCCCGACTTACGAACGCCCGCCGATACGAACCGCGACCCGCCGTCGGGGATTCCCTGCCTGTGTATCCTGCTGTGGCCGTCTCCTCCTTCCCCCCTGCTTGCCCCCCTCCTCGTGTCCCCCCTGTGTGTGCTCGGGCCCCCCTCTGATTGAGAAGCGGCAGCTCTTACCTCCTCCATCTTGCCCGCGGCGATTGAAGACATCCGGCTTCTGTGGGCGGCTTCCTGTAGTGCCGGCTTGTAATGACGCGTCATCGATGACGCCCACAGAAGCAGGATGTCTTCAATCGCCACGGGCAAGATGGAGGAGGTAAGAGCTGCCGCTTCTCAATCAGAGGGGGGCCCGAGCACACACAGGGGGGATACGAGGAGGGGGGCAAGCAGGGGGGACCCGGCGAGCACACACAGGGGGACCCGGCGAGCACACACAGGGGGACCTGACGAGCACACACAGGGGGGACCCGGCGAGCACACACAGGGGGGACCCGGCGAGCACACACAGGGGGACCCGGCGAGCACACACAGGGGGACCCGGCGAGCACACACAGGGGGACCCGGCGAGCACACACAGGGGGACCCGGCGAGCACACACAGGAGGGACCCGGCAAGCACACACAGGGGGGACCCGGCAAGCACACACAGGGGGACCCGGCAAGCACACACAGGGGGGACCCGGGCAGACAGCAGGACACATGGGGGCAGACAGCAGGACACATGGGGGCAGACAGCAGGACACATGGGGGCAGACAGCAGGACACATGGGGGCAGACAGCAATGTGCAGACAGCAGGACACATGGGGGCAGACAACAGGACACATGGGGGCAGACAGCAGGACACATGGGGGCAGACAGCAGGACACATGGGGCAGACAGCAGGACACATGGGGGCAGACAACAGGACACATGGGGGCAGACAGCAGGACACATGGGGGCAGACAGCAGGACACATGGGGGCAGACAGCAGGACACATGGGGGCAGACAGCAGGACACATGGGGGCAGACAGCAGGACACATGGGGGCAGACAGCAATGTGCAGACAGCAGGACACATGGGGGCAGACAACAGGACACATGGGGGCAGACAGCAGGACACATGGGGGCAGACAGCAGGACACATGGGGGCAGACAGCATTACACAGGAGGACACCATTTGGGGGAGGTCATGTACAAGACGCTCCTGAAATATGGACGCACCAGGTTTAGTTTATATTTTTTTTTCCTGGATTTTGCCCTCTAAACCTGGGTGCGTCTTATATTCTGGAGCGTCTTATACGGCGCGAAATACGGTATCTAAAAAACTAAAAAAACTACTGAAGTGTGAAAATGACAAGTCTTAACATTTGCATAGACTAACTGTCAAAGAATTTACCAAGAATTATTGCATATTACCTCTCTTGGGTTTCAGAGTCACAATGGAAGGTGAGGCCTCAATCGATCTCAGTAGAGTTTCAGGCTTGATGCTCCAATGTGCTAGCCTGCCAGGCCTTTTTATTGTAATTTTTCCAATATGACAGAGGCGCTCAGTGTGGTTTTGATGCTGTTAAGCTGTATGCTCCTTTTTGATTGGCCTGATGAAGCGGGATTGAGCCCGTGAAACGCGTTGCCTATTTTTACTGTGGAGTATAAATACATTGTTGTTTGACTGTTGATGCCACAGTCCTTCCTTTGTTTGCTTTGTCTGCATGGATGGGATAGGCCCACCACTGCCCCATCGGTTTTAAGCTTGTTTAAGTGACTTTTATTCTATTGGCGCCTCTGGAAAGCTTCTACATATTGCTAAGTCCACTCTTGGTGGAGGGTTGTACCCATCTTCTTCTCATCTACAGAGAGCGACTTTTAATCCTGAGTGGGGTCAGGTTAATCTCCCCACCTGCCTTCACAGTGGTTGCCTAATGGTAACCCTGGTTTGTGATTAACCCTGGTTTGTGAGTATTACATTGTTATATTACTCATTATTAATTATCATCTATACAATATCACACTATTGGGCTCTTGGTGTCCCCCCTCCCTTTTTCCAATATGGCGTTGGGGTAGGGGATTTTACATGAAGTCATGTTCTTTTTATAACCTTCTAAAAATACATGTACATGACCTCACATGGACCACATGGACCATAGCAAAAGACCCACCAAAAATAACACAGCTGACCCAAAGTCATGTTTTAATCTCTAATGGGCAGAAATCACATTACATTCCTACATTTGTGTAATAAAGTGCTGTAAAATGTCCAGCGTGTGTACACATCGATCAGGTAGTGTAAGGGTTAGGCACGGTTCACACTGACAGACGAAACACCACATTTAACGTATATTAGCATTTTTGCTGATCACTGCTGTTAACCAACCATCTGTCAAATATCTGATCGATATCTGCTTAAAATGATTATCAACTACCTCAAAGGGCCAGGATTAGACAATAGTGGGTGCGTATCTCACTATAAACACAATATTTATAGGTTAACAGTTTTACCTCTGAAAGAAATACGCAACACCCAGCTGTTGAATTTTATAAAATTATCTTGTTATAAAAATTAGATAAAGCATATATATACAGGAATATACATCTCTCCAGTTGTTGTCAATCATCCAAAAAAATACATTTTCATCCAAAAATACGTTTTCAAAGTTCCTTTAGTTAAACCAGTCCATTTCAATATAGCAAATATTCTACTGTAGCTTTTATCCTTCATCGATAATTATTGTCTCGAGATTGTACAGTGTATGTTACACACAATATAGCTTTATCCTTAAAAATGATATATGAAGTTCTATTCTTATATAAAAAACTTAAAGTAGATATATCTTAATCAATCAAAGCTTGGTAATTATCTCTAAGCTTGCATTTGCATTTGAACAGTAATGCTTACTGATGTATATGAAATAGAGCATAGAAAAAAGTTATCTAAAAAACTCAAAAAACTGCTGAAGTGTGAAAATGACAAGTCTTAACATTTGCATAGACTAACTGTCAAAGAATTCACCAAGAATTATTGCATATTACCTCTCTTTGGGTTTCAGAGTCACAATGGAAGGTAGTCTCTTGCTAGGCCTCAATCGATCTCAGTAGAGTTTCAGGCTTGATGCTCCAATGTGCTAGCCTGCCAGGCCTTTTTATTGTAATTTTTCCAATATGGTGTCGGGGTAGGGGATTTTACATAGTGTTGGGCGAACAGTGTTCGCCACTGTTCGGGTAATGCAGAACATCACCCTGGTCGGGTGATGTTCGAGTTCGACCGAACACCTGATGGTGTTTGGCCAAACCGTTTGGCCATATGGCCGAACTAAGAGCGCATGGCCGAACGTTCCCCGAACGTTCGGCTAGCGCTGTGATTGGCCGAACGGGTCACGTGGTTCGGACCCGAACGCGCTCTGATTGGCCGAACGGGTCACGTGGTTCGGGTAAATAAATACTCGATCCACGTCATTTCTCCGCCATTTGTCTGTGGGTTTAGCTTTGGGTAGGCAGGCAGGGTAGTTCTCTCTCCAGCCAGGCTAGCCATGGTCCCCCCAGTCATTGTGTCGCTGCTGGGAACAGTAGTACACCGCTCACCCACACTATATAGCATTGTGTTTACTGCCACTCTGTGTACACCGCTCACCCACCACTGTATATCATTGTGTTTACTGCCACTCTGTGTCTCTGCTCGGAACAGTAGTACACCGCTCACCCGCCACTGTATAGCATTGTGCTCTGTGTCGCTGCTGGGAATAGTAGTACACCGCTCACCCACCACTGTATAGCATTGTGCTCTGTGTCGCTGCTGGGAATAGTAGTACACCGCTCACCCACCACTGTATAGCATTGTGCTCTGTGTCGCTGCTGGGAATAGTAGTACACCGCTCACCCACCACTGTATAGCATTGTGCTCTGTGTCGCTGCTGGGAACAGTAGTACACCGCTCACCCACCACTGTATAGCATTGTGCTCTGTGTCGCTGCTGGGAATAGTAGTACACCGCTCACCCACCACTGTATAGCATTGTGCTCTGTGTCGCTGCTGGGAATAGTAGTACACCGCTCACCCACCACTGTATAGCATTGTGCTCTGTGTCGCTGCTGGGAATAGTAGTACACCGCTCACCCACCACTGTATAGCATTGTGCTCTGTGTCGCTGCTGGGAACAGTAGTACACCGCTCACCCACCACTGTATAGCATTGTGCTCTGTGTCGCTGCAGGGAATAGTAGTACACCGCTCACCCACCACTGTATAGCATTGTGCTCTGTGTCGCTGCTGGGAATAGTAGTACACCGCTCACCCACCACTGTATAGCATTGTGCTCTGTGTCGCTGCTGGGAACAGTAGTACACCGCTCACCCACCACTGTATAGCATTGTGCTCTGTGTCGCTGCTGGGAATAGTAATACACCGCTCACCCACCACTGTATAGCATTGTGCTCTGTGTCGCTGCTGGGAATCAGGGATGGTCGTAGTCAGCCAACTTCGCTACGCTGGAACTATGCATAGTTTTACGCAATTACGCTTCGCCAAACTACGGCTTCAAAATCAAATATTCGCTTCGTATGCATTTCGTAGAATACGCATTAAAATACGCAATTAAGCGTAGTGCGAAGCGTAGTGTATGCAGATGCTTATGCCTGTATGCAGAAAATTTTACGCATTAATTCCTCTTTAGATGCTTATTCCGGTAACTCTTCTATGCGTACATTCCCCTTTCCAATGCGTAAATTTGTAAGCATACAATCGTACGCGGAAAAATAGACGCGAGTAATGCATACGTAGTTCACTACGCAATACACATGTTAACTACGCATAGTAAGCGTAAGCTACGCGTAGCGGTACTTCGCTACGCGTAAATTCGTAAGCGTAGTTCTGCAACTTCACCTACGAACTAGGATGCGTAGATGCAAACTACGATGCGTAAATTCGCACTGGCGTAGTTTCTGCTCATCCCTGCTGGGAATAGTAGCACACCGCTCACCCACCACTGTATAGCATTGTGCTCTGTGTCGCTGCTGGGAACAGTAGTACACCGCTCACCCACCACTGTATAGCATTGTGCTCTGTGTCGCTGCTGGGAACAGTAGTACACCGCTCACCCACCACTGTATAGCATTGTGCTCTGTGTCGCTGCTGGGAATAGTAGTACACCGCTCACCCACCACTGTATAGCATTTTGCTCTGTGTCGCTGCTGGGAATAGTAGTACACCGCTCACCCACCACTGTATAGCATTGTGCTCTGTGTCGCTGCTGGGAAAAGTAGTACACCGCTCACCCACCACTGTATAGCATTGTGCTCTGTGTCGCTGCTGGGAATAGTAGTACACCGCTCACCCACCACTATATAGCATTGTGCTCTGTGTCGCTGCTGGGAATAGTAGTACACCGCTCACCCACCACTGTATAGCATTGTGCTCTGTGTCGCTGCTGGGAATAGTAGTACACCGCTCACCCACCACTATATAGCATTTCTGTACTGCCACTGTACTGCTGCCAGTCAGCGTGTACTTTAAGGATAAGTGAAATGAAGAAGAAATCCTGTGAAAGAGGGAGGGGCAAGGGAAGAGGTGTTTCCCCTGATGGTTCACGTACAGGCCACAGTGGAGCACCGAAGAAAACCCACTCAATACCGCCCATGTTGTCCAGGAAATCAACCCTCACAAATCCAAAAGAACAGGACCAGATAATTAATTGGATGACCTCTCAAGCATCCAGCAGTGGGTTAAGCAGCACCAGCACATCACGCACGAGGTCCGAGTCCTCAGCCAGTTACAAGGAGCCAGTGGGCACAAAGCTGACACAACCGGCAGCGACACCACGCACACAACTGCCAAATAACCAGTCCGAAGAATTTCCTCAGGACACAATGGGGTATTCGCAGGAGCTATTCCCAGCCCAACAAACTTCCACCTTTCAAAGGTCAATGGAACAGCCAGAAATGTTGTGCCCGGATTCACAACCATTTACTGTGGGAAATGCACCGCGCACTGAAATGCAAGGCGAGTCCGAGGACTTTGAAACCCAAATCCCAGAGCAAGTTGTTCAGGAGGGGTTTCAATTGCAGGAGGTCGGCCGAGAAGATCTGGAAGACGACGTTGGAGTGAGCTGCGCAGAGGTTGTTCTGGGGAGCTCTACTCCACGGCGGCGGCCCACAATCACATATGACGAGTTTGAGGAGATGGAAGAGGAGGAGGGTATGGACAATGTTGACAGAGACCCAGATTTTGTATGTGAAGGAGAACATCGCCGTCGTAGCAGCACAGATGAGTCTGTTGAAGAACCCACTGCTGCACGAGTTCGCCTTGTGCCACAAGGTAGGCGGCGCGAAATTTCAGGCACCACAAGCGTGGAAGTTCAAGTGAGACGCAAAAGAGGCGCAAACAGAAATCGCCAGCAAGGCAGGTGCTCCAAAGTCTGGCCTTTCTTTGAAGACTGCAGTGAGGATGGTACCATGGTGATTTGCAAGGTGTGCAACCTCTCCACCACCAGCATGACCCGCCACATGGTATCCAAACATCCCACTCTGTGGGCAAACGCGTCAGGACAGGGTACCAGCAACACTGCCTCCCTTGGGGTCACCAGACTCACCACCAGACCCTCCTCAGCAGCAGCAGTAGCCCAGCCATTGCGTGGTTCACAACAACATTCACAAACATCAGACGACGCTGACAATGTCACTTTCCGGAATAGTGCTCTTGAGGTCTCCCAGTCTTCATCAAACACAACAACCAACAGCCCTTCAGTGTGCAGCCCTACGGTTCAGTTGTCTGTCTTGGAGATGTTTGAGCGCAAGAGGAAATTGCCAGCAAATGACCCCCGGGCCGTGGCACTAACAGCCAGCATAGCCAAGCTTCTGGCCTGCGAAATGCTGCCATATCGAGTGGTGGAGACAAACAGCTTCAAGGGCATGATGTCAGTGGCCATCCTATGTTACGTGGTTCCCAGCCGCTACCACTTTGCGTGCTCTGCAGTGCCTGAGTTGCATGAGCACGTGGTCAGCAAAATAACCCGAAGCTTGAAGAATGCCGTTGCCTGCAAGGTTCACCTCACCACTGACACCTGGACGAGTGCGTTCGGCCAGGGTCGATACATCTCCCTTACCGCGCACTGGGTGAACCTTGTGGAGCCTGGCAGCGATTCCTCACCTGCTACGGCGCGGGTGTTGCCCACGCCGCAAACAGCTGCACCGCCGTCCCTCCCACTGGATAACAACAACAGCAGCACCTACCTCTCTGACTCCTTCTCCTCCAACGCATCTCAAAGCTGTACCTCATCCGGAAACGCTAACCCAGCAGCAGTAGGATCGTGGAAGCACAGCTGTTGGCATGCGTCAGCAAGCGTTGCTGAAGCTGATCTGCCTTGGGGATAAGCAGCACACAGGGGAGGAAATTTGGAGGGGAATAAAGGAACAGACGGATTTGTGGCTGGCACCGCTGGACCTGAAACCGGGCATGGTTGTGTGTGATAATGGGAGTAATCTCATTCGCACTTTAAGGTTGGCTAAGCTGACACACATCCCTTGCCTGGCGCACGTGATGAACCTAGTAGTTCAGCAGTTCCTGAGGACATACCCAGGCATGGCCGATCTTCTGTTGAAGGTGCGACGAGTGGCCAAACATTGTAGAAATTCCAGTACTGCTTCGGGGGCACTCGCCAAGATGCAGGAGCGCTTCAATCTCCCCCACCATCGCTTGCTGTGTGATGTCCCTACGTGCTGGAATTCTACGCTGCACATGCTAGCCCGCTTTTTCGAGTAGAAGAGTGCAGTGGTCCAGTACATGACGGCGCAGTACCGAGGCGCATCCGGTCAGCTGCCAAGCTTCTGTGGATCCGATTGGGCCAACATGTTTGACCTCTGCCAAGTCCTCCAAAATGTTGAGCAATCCACGTTGCTTGCGAGCAGTGACAACTCTTCAGTCAGCATTACCATACCACTGCTGTGTTTACTGAAGAAGTCAATGTTGAAAATCAAGGAAACAGCTGTCATGATGCAACTGGGGGAATGTGAAGGAGAAAACGATCAGCGTGATGATACCAACATCAGGCCACCTGCCTCAGGAAACGCTGGCCCCAGCAGCTATGACGAAGAAGAGGAGGAGGAACAGCTGGAGTTGGAGCAGGAATTTCATGCCACCACTGACGAGGGCCAGAGCGGTGCACGTTGGACTTCCACAATTCAGCGCGAATGGTCAGCAGAAGCAGACCAGGAAGAAGATGACGACTATGATGCATCACAACTATCACAACGCTCACAAGAGGATGATGAGGATTCTGGCAGGACTCTGGCACACATGGCTCAATTCATGCTAGACTGCATTGAACGCGACCCACGCATTGTGCGCATTCTGGACAACACCAATTACTGGGTTTATACCCTTCTGGATCCACGGTACAAACACAATGTTCCAAAACTGCTTGAAGAAAGAGTCAGACAAGTCAAAATGGAAGAATACCAGCAGGCCCTTGTGTAGACTTTAGAGAGGAGATTGACATCCTCCCCCTCCTCTAGCCAGTTGTACGCCGACAGACTGACTTCCGCAAACCCAGGACGACCAGGAGGGCAGCAAAAAACACAAGCCGCAGCTAGTGCCCAAAAGGGAATGGTATCGGCAGTGTCCTTGGAGTGGGAAAATTTTCTGACACCCATGCAGCAGCCCACAGAACAGCAAGCATGCAGATCCACCTCCAACACCGATCGCCTGGAGAAGATGGTCAAGGACTACATGTCAGATGGCGTAGCTGTGTTGAACAATCCATCTGCACCCTTCAACTATTGGGTATCGAAGCTAGACACCTGGCACGAACTGGCAATGTACGCAATAGAGGTGCTGGCTTGCCCGGCAGCCAGCGTTATGTCGGAACGCTGTTTCAGTGCTGCCGGAGGCATCGTCCCAGATCGGCGTATCCGCCTCTCCACAGAAAATGCAGACCGTCTGACTCAAATTAAAATGAATCAATCCTGGATTGGAAACGACTACGCAACACTCCCGGACCCCAACCAAGTAACATGAACAATGAACATCTGTGATTGATTAGCGTTTCCGGTCCCTGTTTATTGAACCTCTCATCTGTATTACATTTATGACTGCATGGCGACAAAATGCATTGCTATCCGCACGCTTCTTGTCCTCATGCAAAGCCTGGGTTGCGCCTGAAAGCGTGGCCTTCTCCTCCTGCACCTCCTCCTGTTCCATCACATGTGCTGCTGCTGGGTTAGCGTTGCCGGTCCCTTTTTACGGAACCTCTTATCTGTATTACATTTATGACTGCATGGCGACAAAATGCTTTGCTATCCGCACGCTTCTTGTCCTCATGCAAGGCCTGGGTTGCGCCTGAAAGCGTGGCCTTCTCCTCCTGCGCCTCCTCCTGTTCCATCACGTGTGCTGCTGCTGGGTTAGCGTTGCCGGTCCCTTTTTACGGAATCTCTTATCTGTATTACATTTATGACTGCATGGCGACAAAATGCATTGCTATCCGCACGCTTCTTGTCCTCATCCAAGGCCTGGGTTGTTGTGTCTCAAAGCGTGGCCTTCTCCTCCTGCGCCGCCCTCCTCCTGTTCCATCACGTGTGCTGCTGCTGGGTTAGCGTTACCGGTCCCTTTTCCTGGAACCTCTTATCTGTATTACATTTATGACTGCATGGCGACAAAAAGCATGTTACCTGTGCAAAGAAAAATGACATTTTCCACATTTAAAAGACATTTTTTCCTTTGAAACTTTACAATCAATTTTCTCAAAAACTATAAGCTCTTTTTCAAATATTTTTTTTCCTCTTGTAGCCACTCCCAAGGTGCACATACCCTGCAAATTTGGGGTATGTAGCATGTAAGGAAGCTTTACAAAGCACGAAAGTTCGGGTCCCCATTGACTTCCATTATGTTCGGAGTTCGGCGCAAACACCCGAACATCGCGGCCATGTTTGGCGAACGTTCGCGAACCCGAACATCCAGGTGTTCGCCCAACACTAATTTTACATGAAGTCATGTTCTTTTTATAACCTTCTAAAAATACATGTACATGACCTCACTTTTTATTTTTTAGATGGGGATCTCTAGATGCCCCTTGTGGTTATAAGTGGTAGTAGCAAGCACAAGGCTTAAGGCCTACTGTTTTAACACAATCCGACATAAAGTGTATATTATTGATCAGCTTATTAGATATGCGTGAACACTATGTGATTAACATATTGCGTATAAAATAGGCTTAGCTTAAGCAGTGTATATCTTGACCCTAGATGGTTGAACTTACTAACACAACAATACTGCATAACATGTGAACATCTCTTCAATACTATCTCATTCTTAACCTTATAGAAATAAACAGCTTACTTCCAAAAATCTAATTCTGTTTCTGATCATACTCACAAATTTCGAAATTCACTCAAATTATCTGCAAAACATTTAACATTTGTATATGATTTGGGCAAGGGGGATGATCAGTTCTCTGCATTAATATGAGATTCTGACACATCCACCACTCCATTTGGACCATGAAGAGTTGCACGGCACTTATCAGGAAACAAGACTGAACATTTTCTATAGTTCTGGGCCTACTGCAGCTGCTTCTGCTTGTGAGCTTAGGTTAGGTGTGGTTGAATAGAAGGTTTATGCACTGAAATTCTTTAAAGAATCCTGCATTTGGATGTTTGTGGGTCTCCGGAGGCACTCTCAGCTTCAAATATGTGTTTTCTGCTTTGTAATGGTATTTTAGCAGCTGTTCTCTTAATCTGATGTATTTGTTTAGCAGAACCCTTCCTCATTTTGGAACAGGTGCTGGAGGCACCCAAAAATGTTAAAGAGATAGAAGTTCAGATAAAAAAGGTTCTAATATTTATTTACATAAAGTACAGTCACGACGTGTTTCTCGGTGAAAAGCCGCTTCCTCGGGTCCAATTGAAAAAGAAAACAGAACAAAAGGTGGCAATCAGATGCAAACTATCACATAGTGTGAAGAAAATTATATAACAGAACTGCATGATAATATTTACAGATAAAAGCCATCACAACAAAATTACAACAATGCTATAAGCTTAGCATACCAGTAGCGGGCGAAACCATAATATATATATATACATATATATATACATATATATATATATATATATATATATATATATATATATATATATATATATATATATACAGGATCTTCTCAAAAAATTAGCATATTGTGATAAAGTTCATTATTTTCTGTAATATACTGATAAACATTAGACTTTCATATATTTTAGATTCAAATACACACAACTGAAGTAGTCCAAGCCTTTTATTGTTTTAATATTGATGATTTTGGCATACAGCTCATGAAAACCCAAATTTCCTATCTAAAAAAATTAGCATATTTCATCCGACCAATAAAAGAAAAGTATTTTTAAAACAAAAAAAGTCAACCTTCAAATAATTATGTTCAGTTATGCACTCAATACTTGGTCGGGAATCCTTTTACAGAAATGACTGCTTCAATGCGGCGTGGCATGGAGGCAATCAGCCTGTGGCACTGCTCAGGTGTTATGGAGGCCCAGGATGCTTCGATAGTGGCCTTAAGCTCGTCCAGAGTGTTGGGTCTTGCGTCTCTCAACTTTCTCTTCACAATATCCCACAGATTTTCTATGGGGTTCAGGTCAGGAGAGTTGGCAAGCCAATTGAGCACAGTAATACCATGGTCAGTAAACCATTTACCAGTGGTTTTGGCACTGTGAGCAGGTGCCAGGTCATGCTGAAAAATGAAATCTTCATCTCCATGAAGCTTTTCAGCAGGTGGAAGCATGAACCCACTTTTGAACCAGAAACAGCGGCAGAAGCGCCTGACCTGGGCTACAGAGAAGCAGCACTGGACTGTTGCTCAGTGGTCCAAAGTACTTTTTTCGGATGAAAGCAACTTTTGCATGTCATTCGGAAATCAAGGTGCCAGAGTCTGGAGGAAGACTGGGGAGAGGGAAATGCCAAAATGCATGAAGTCCAGTGTCAAGTACCCACAGTCAGTGATGGTCTGAGGTGCAATGTCAGCTGCTGGTGTTCTGCTGGGGTTGGTCCACTGTGTTTTATCAAGGGCAGGGTCACTGCAGCTAGCTATCGGGAGATTTTGGATCACTTCATGCTTCCATCTGCGGAAAAGCTTTATAGAGATGAAGATTTCATTTTTCAGCACGAGCTGGCACCTGCTCACAGTGCCAAAACCACTGGTAAATGGTTTACTGACCATGGTATTACTGTGCTCAATTGGCCTGCCAACTCTCCTGACCTGAACCCCATAGAGAATCTGTGGGATATTGTGAAGAGAAAGTTGAGAGACGCAAGACCCAACACTCTGGATGAGCTTAAAGCCGCTATCGAAGCATCCTGGGCCTCCATAACACCTGAGCAGTGCCACAGGCTGATTGCCTCCATGCCACGCCGCATTGAAGCAGTCATTTCTGCAAAAGGATTCCCGACCAAGTATTGAGTGCATAACTGAGCATAATTATTTGAAGGTTGACTTTTTTTGTTTTAAAAACACTTTTCTTTTATTGGTCGGATGAAATATGCTAATTTTTTGAGATAGGAAATTTGGGTTTTCATGAGCTGTATGCCAAAATCATCAATATTAAAACAATAAAAGGCTTGAACTACTTCAGTTGTGTGTATTTGAATTTAAAATATATGAAAGTCTAATGTTTATCAGTACATTACAGAAAATAATGAACTGTATCACAATATGCTAATTTTTTGAGAAGATCCTGTATATATATATATATATATATATATATATATATATATATATATATATAGCATTCCCAATGGATGAGAATGAGATTAATATATACTGGGAGAAAACCAATATACTACAGATAAAATATAATACAACATCTGCAGTGCATTCATATGTCATTATTTGTTATGATATATTCATACACCATTAAATAGATGATTATTTTAAAAAGGACAAACAAACTCTGGGAAATGCATATCCTAGGTTTTCTATCAATACATATGTCTACATATATAAAATATTGCACATTCACATATATAAGCCCCCAATCACTACGGTAGTATAAAGACACAGGGCCCTATACTAGGAGGGAGGGATATTGAAAATTAAAGGAATACTTAAGTCTGTTAAAAAAATTACTTTTACTCACCCGGGGCCCCCCATAGCCCCCTGCAGCTGAATGGTGCACTCGCCGTGTCCCTCCGATGCGCCTGGACTCGCCGGCGGCCACTTCCGGTTTGGCCGTCACCGGCCGACAGGCTGGGAACGCGGCTGATTATCCGCGTTCCCGGCCGCAATAGCGCCCTCTATAATGCTATTGCGGCCGGGGATGCGGATAATCAGCCGCGTTCCCAGCCTGTCGGCCGGTGACGGCCAAACCGGAAGTGGCCGCCGGCGAGTTCAGGCGCATCGGAGGAACACGACGAGGGCACCGTTCAGCTGCAGGGGGCTGAGGGGAGCCCCGGGTGAGTAAAAGTCATTTTTTTTAACAGACTTAAAGAGACACTGAAGCGAAAAAAAATATATGATATAATGAATTGGTTGTGTACTATGAATAATTACTAGAAGATTAGCAGCAAAGAAAATATTCTCATATTTTTATTTTCAGGTATATAGTGTTTTTTCTAACATTGCATCACTCTATAATATGTGCAGATTACACAACACTCAGCATTCAAAATGAGTCTTTCAGAGCAGTCTGTGAAGTAATTAACTCTCCTCTAGCAGAGGAAAAGTAAACAGTTCAATTACAGTTGAGATAATAAAAGTCAGATAACAGCCCTCTCCACGACCAAGTTAGTCGGAAAGCTTAATAGCTTTTTTGCATAGAGATAACAACTGGAGTTTCTCAACTCTTCCTGTACTGGAAACAATTAGACTGATGTATCTGATCTTAATGTTTTTTTTCTTAGCTGTACTACACATACAAATCATAATATCATCATTTTTTTTTCGCTTCAGTGTCTCTTTAAGTATTCCTTTAAGGTGGCTTGGACAAGAGCTAAAGGGTCGTGAAGGGCTGTCAACAGAGTATAAAGATGAAGGGAAAGAGGGGAGCATGGGGGGATGAGTTAACAGGGCAATAGTAGGGCACTGGAGGTAGGCAGAGGTGGTGTAGAGATGTCACAAACATCATATTTTGGGTTCACAAATGTTGAATCCGAACTTCCGGAAAAAGTTTGGATTCGCACAAACCGAGTGAACCTCCATAGACTTCAATGGGCAGGCAAATTTCACAAACTACTAAAACTGTTTCTGGACACAAAGTTATGGAAAACTAGTTTCAAAGGCTCTAAGACCTGGACATGGGCATGGCGGTGGAGGATCCATGCCAAAAGTCCCACCAAAAAATACGGAGTTGACGCAGAGTCAAGTTTTAATCCCTAAAGCAATTTCCTACCTTTATTTGGTCAGCAGGTGCCAGTCAGCCAATCAGGTGTACTGTCTCTTATACACCCTTTGCCTGCCATACCAAATCTAGCAGGAATTGCATAAATTAGGTAGCATTCCGGAGGGAGGCTTCGGGTGGGTATAATTGTAGATTACATCGCTAGCAGGGATGCCCCGTGCAGGCAGATCTCCCATACGGTCCCCTCCCTAACCACTCATCTGTCAACTGTATCCTGGAAGCTGCAAAAAAGAAATTTAAAATCACAAACACTGGTTCGCACGACAGCCGGGGGCCCTGGACTCTCACATTAAATTTCTTTTTAGCAGCTTCGAGGATGTAATCTACGATTACATCCAACCAAAGCCTCCCACCTGAATGCTACCTAATTTATGCAATTCCTGCTAGATTTGGTACGACAGGCAAAGAGTGTATAACAGTACAACTGATTGGCTGAATGGCACCTGCTGACCAAATAAAGATAGGAAATTGCCTTAGCTGGGAGTGAGCAATTGTGTGTGTTGCAGTTAGCATTCAGTTCAGAGACAGTAGGGGTGAATTCCCTGGTGGTGAGAGGTCCAGGGCTCGCCTGCACTTTCCTCTGGGTATTGCATGGTGGTGTGGGGGCCCTGGCCAGTGAGAGAGTCCGGGGCCCCTGGCTGTCGTGCGAACCAGTGTTTGTGATTTTAAATTTCTTTTTTTGCAGCTTCCAGGATGCGGTAAACAGGTGAGTGGTTAGGGAGGGGACCGTGTGGGAGACCTTCCTGCACAGGGGGTTGCCCTGCTAGCGATGTAATCTACGATTACGTCCAACCGAAGCCTCCCACCTGAATGCTACCTAATTTATGCAATTCCTGCTAGATTTGGTACGGCAGGCAATCGGTGTATAACAGTACACCTGATTGGCTGAATGGCGCCTGCTGACCAAGTAAAAGTAGTGTTATAACGTTATTACGTGACAGTAAAAGTGGGGGTTCACACAACGCCTAAAGCTCAGTTAGTCACCCTGCCAGGGACTACTCAGGAACCCCACCTACCGTCATGTGAGATACATCAGGTTGTAAAAAGTGGCCCTTTCCAGTTAAATCAACTGAGGGCGACTCCAGTTATCATGGAGGCCCAGATTCAATTGATCACTTGGCAGATTAATTTAGAAGAGTGGGTAATATCTAATATATACCCTAACTGCAGCACTGTCACTGCCACCCTGGTACAGGCTTTTATTTCATGGGCGCATTCCACAGGGAATAGCGTAGCCATAAGGAGGTCCCGAGATTTAACAGATACACTCTTGGGAGGAATGGGCGCTGGAATGGGGGTAGCAAACAGTGTAGACATAGAAGGGATGACAGAGGTCATTCAACAATTAGGCACATTGGGACAACAGAATGTGGGTACCCAACACCATCTGAACTTGGTTTTGGAACAGTTAACGCACAACACCTATAGAGTTCAGGGGTACACTCAAAGGCACATTCAAATAATTCTTCAGAAGATGATTGAACATGCTAGGGGTACTGCATGGGAGACAGCATGCCTGTCAATGCAGACCGAGTTAACAGCAGATTTTAAGATAATGGCTCAAGCCTTATCAGAAGGTAAAACTCCTTTACAGCTGAGACTTGACAAGGAGCGATTTGTCGATTTTCCGGGGGAAGGATCTTTTGCATGGAGGCACCGAGAGGTGTGGATAAACAAATGTATGGGGTGCGACAATTTTTTATGCACCGCTACTTCCTTAGTTCCTAGCGGCGGAGAAACTCAGGTAGTTTTTCCAGTAGTATCCCTGGGTACGCCCGTTTCCTCAACACATGTCTTACACCATGACCTGAGAGGTCAACGGTTTTGGTGCTAGACGGGGAGGTAAAATAAGTAGATTTGTCATCATGCTGGCAATTCTCAGAGAGGTAACTGTGTTTGCCGGGGCAAGTCCGATTTAGTGAGGAAGCCTGCTGGCTCAATAACACAGAGTGCGCAGCTGCCATCCAAAAGATCCCTCATAATGCCAAACCAATATCTCCGGTGGCTGAAGGAAAAGTGTGTTTTTTAAACATGAGGTCTAATGACAGATTCATTGTACATTTTCATAATTGTTCCGATAGGGTTGGTCTTTTAAGGGGAACATATTGTGTGAGCGGAGATCCCATACGGATCAATTCATCCAGGTTTGACTACGTGATTCCTCAAATTGTGAGGAGAACTCTAAAGTTCAAAGCTCCACAGGAGGTGCCCATCCTGAGGGATAACACGCCATGGGACAAATGGGTACAGGTTTTGACACAAGATCACACTTTGTTAAAACGGTTAAACAAATAGAACACTAAATTAGAGGTGATATTTCGTCATGATCAAGGCGATCTTAAAGAGGTTGAACACAAATATAATCAGGTGAGTTCCAGTCTGACCTGGTGGAAACGGTTTCTGGCAATATTCCAGGGACATTCGGACTGGGCCTCTGCAATTCAGAATTTCTTCCTACATCCACTGGTCGTAGTGATGGGCAGGGCCGGATTTGTGGGCAGGCCACCAAGGCTGGGGCCTAGGGCGGAGCCTAGGACGATGGGATGGCTGGGGCGATTCATGCTTGCCTCTGCTCGTCAATGCGTCCTTGCTCTGCCCGCCCTCTATGCGATCTGCATCTGCCCGTCTGGTGTATGTCCGCCCGCTCCTCCTGTCACCCGCCTGCTTCCCTCCCCGGCTTGCTTCTGCTCTCCTCTGTCCGGGGTCAGGTGTACCGGCATTTGGCTCCTCTTAGCTCCCCCTCGCTCGCTGCCTGCTCAGCATACATACTCGCACCACAGATCAGCGCCAGTAGCCGGGGCGCCGCTCACAGAGATGAGGACAGCGAGAGGCGTACAGTGCAGTGCCGTATACAGGAAGTGACATCACCGTCATGTCCTTGTATTTGAACTACATGGCATGCACTACACTGTACGCCTCTCGCTGTCCTCATCTCTGTGAGCGGCACCCCGGCTACCGGCGCTGATCTGTGGTGCGAGTATGTATGCTGAGCAGGCAGCGAGCGAGGGGGAGCTAAGAGGAGCCAAATGCCGGACGGAGGAGAGCAAGAAGCGAATGAGGACTGACGGGAGCCAGCCGGAGGGGCTTAGGTAAGAGCCAAGGAAGAATGGTCTATGGGAGGGGTCTTTTGGAAGCTCACCTGGGTATCTATACAGAACTGGGGTGGGGAGAGCTCACCTGGCTACCTATACTAAATTGGGGGGAGGGAGAGCTCACCTGGCTACCTATACAGAACTGGGGTTGGGGGGAGGGAGAGCTCACCTGGCTACCTATACTGAACTGGGGTTGGGGGGAGGGAGAGCTCACCTGGTTACCTATACTAAATTGGGGGGAGGGAGAGCTCACCTGACTACCTATACTAAATTGGGGGGAGGGAGAGCTCACCTGACTACCTATACTGAACTGGGGTTGGGGGGAGGGAGAGCTCACCTGGCTACCTATACTAAATTGGGGGAGGGAGAGCTCACCTGACTACCTATACTAAATTGGGGGGAGGGAGAGCTCACCTGGCTACCTATACTGAACTGGGGTTGGGGGAGGGAGAGCTCACCTGGCTACCTATACTGAACTGGGGTTGGGGGGAGGGAGAGCTCACCTGGCTACCTATACTGAACTGGGGTTGGGGGGAGGGAGAGCTCATCTGGCTACCTATACTGAACTGGGGTTGGGGGGAGGGAGAGCTCACCTGGCTACCTATACTGAACTGGGGTTGGGGGGAGGGAGAGCTCATCTGGCTACCTATACTGAACTGGGGTTGGGGGGAGGGAGAGCTCACCTGGCTACCTATACTGAACTGGGGTTGGGGGAAGGGAGAGCTCACCTGGTTACCTATACTGAACTGGGGTTGGGGGAAGGGAGAGCTCACCTGGCTACCTATACTGAATTGGGGGGAGGGAGAGCTCACTTGACTACCTATACTAAATTGGGGGGAGGGAGAGCTCACCTGGCTACCTATACTGAACTGGGGTTGGGTGGAGGGAGAGCTCATCTGGCTACCTATACTGAATTGGGAGGGAGGGGGGATGGGAGAGCTCACCTTGCTTACCTACACTTGACTGGGGGCAGGTGAGGTAGTGGTCATCTGGCTACTTATACTGCACTGGAGGAGGGGGGAGGTCATCTGGCTACATATAATGTATGGGGAACTTCATCTCTATTTTGTCCTGGGGGGGGGTCATTTGGAAACGTGTACTAGGGGGACGGGTGGGGTAGGGTCATCAAGCATTTATACTGTAAGGAGTGGGTCATCTGGCTACCTATACTAAATGGGGGCCGGGGGGGGGGGCAATTTCTTACATATTTTATTCATCAAGTTACATTTGTCACTGCAATGACCACTTCTGTGCTTTGTACAGTGTCTATATTTGGTGTACACCATTATCTGTATTATTATGTACGCTGTGTTTATATTCCTACTTTATACAGCGCCACGGAATACGTTGGTGCCTTATAAATCAATAATATTCATAATGTTGCTGCTTAATTATTTTATCTTGAGGCAACTTGTGGTTTCATTTAACTTCTGGCCCCTTACTGGTAATTATTGTATCTGCAGGCATGTGACTGTTTGTTTTACATGGAGGCATGTGATTACTTAAAGGACAACTGAAGTGAGAAGAATATGGAGGCTGCTATATTTATTTTCTTTTAAACAATACCAGTTGCCTGGCAGCCCTGCTGATCTATTTGGCTGCAGTAATGTCTAAATCACACCAATAATGTCAGAAATGCCTGATCTGTTGCATGCTTGTTCAGCGACTATGGCTAAACGTTTTAGATCAGCAGGACAGCCAGGCAAGTGGAATTTCTTAATAAGAAAAAAATATGACAGTCTCCACATACCTCTTGCTTGCAGTTGTCTTTTAATTCTCTTATCTGGGATCACTACTTTTTATCTTTGGCATCTAGCTACTGTATTCTTTTATCTTGGGGCATGTGACCACTTGATTCTTTTATCCTGAGGCATGTGACTACTAAATTATTTTATCTATAGGCATGTAATGTGAATACGTAATTGTTTAATCTGAGAGCATGTGGCTACTTCTTGTATCTAGGGAAGCTACTGCAACCTAATGTTTGTATTCATGGGGTTATAGTGGCTTTTCAATTGTGTGTATAAGTTGTGTGTGTGGGGTGGGGGTGTTTCTATTGGTCAGGACAGGGGGCGGCTGGTGATAGCGGGCCTTGGGCGGTAAAAAGTACAAATCCGGCCCTGGTGATGGGGGTGGCAATCTTGGGAATCATTATACAGGTGAGTTTGTGTGTAAAATTACGCAAACAAATTAACACGATCGAGAGATTGGTGCCTCATAAACAATCTCATGAACCAATATTTTCAAATTAAGGGATATACAGGGTTACGGGTATAGGGTTAGTAGTACCGGTGATGGAGCTGATTGTATAAAGGCGCTCTTTTAGAAGGCACCTGGCACTGCTTCATTGAGTAACAAACAAACGAGTTTCACTTTTCTGTGGTCATGCAAGTTTGTGAGTGATACGCAAGTGACGCAAATGCTGAGCATGTGGTATAGAGGGATTTAGAAGTAGGGCCTACCCAGAGAGCCTGGTTACAGGAAGACCAAGAGGTCTTGCTCTCTCTCTTCCAGGAATAACCGCCGAGAGCAGAGAAGTTGTGTAAGCACGAACAGTGAAGTTGTGTGAGCATCGAAAAGTGAAACATAAAGGAAAGAAACCAGGTACGGTTAGGTTCAGAAGCTGGGATCTGCGGATCAAGCCTTTTTAGGGGGGATTGTTATAATTTAAGTAGGCCTCAGTTATTTGGACTGAGTTAGTCAAAAAGGCTTGAGGAGCAGACCTGCCCTTTAAGGGATTTTCTCTTAGAGAGAAAATCTGCAGTTCTGTCAGCAGAACTAGAACATACCAAGAAGCTGTTCTATGGACAAGGCCGCAGGTCTCACTGACCTCAGCTTGTACGCCACTGGAACAATAAACATCAGCCATATTTACTAAATATCCACATTCCAGTAAGTAAAGGAAAGGTGACATTAAATATTAATCGAGTGGGTGGGTATTATGACACCACGATGGGGCTCATCCAATAGTCTGGTCTAGGGGATGGCGAATATGATGTCACGTTTAACTCTTTCCTAGTCGGTATTAAAAACCTAGGTGGGTGCTCAGAGCTCACTCTGCTTCTGACTTTCCCACTAGATCTAAAGGCTGACTGGAACCTCTATTTTCATTCTATATGTAATCTGATATAATGTATGCTGTACATACTGTAGGTAGTCTAGTGTAACGTAGTTAGGAAGAAGGTACCTGATTGACTTCAGCAGGAAGTCTAATCAAGAAGCTTGTAACGCAACATGAAGATTGGCGTGGCTAGGATATGATGAACTGTGTCTATCTGTATTTCTGTCTCTTGAATAAATAACGTAAACCTTGAAGAAGCCTGAGAAAGTCTATCTCCTGCTTGCTGTGTTGAGAGTAGTGTTGGCCGAACAGTGTTCGCCACTGTTCGGGTTCTGCAGAACATCACCCTGTTCGGGTGATGATCGAGTTCGGCCGAACACCTGATGGTGTTCGGCCAAACTGTTCGGCCATATGACCGAACTAAGAGCGCATGGCCGAACGTTACCCGAACGTTCGGCTAGCGCTGTGATTGGCCAAACGGGTCACGTGTAGTGTTGGGCGAACATCTAGATGTTCGGGTTCGGGCCGAACATGGCCGCGATGTTCGGGTGTTCGAGCCGAACTCCGAACATAATGGAAGTCAATGGGGACCCGAACTTTCGTGCTTTGTAAAGCCTCCTTATATGCTACATACCCCAAATTTACAGGGTATGTGCACCTTGGGAGTGGGTACAAGAGGAAAAAAATTTTAGCAAAAAAAAGCTTATAGTTTTTGAGAAAATCGATTTTAAAGTTTCAAAGGGAAAACTGTCTTTTAGATGCGGGAAATGTCTGTTTTCTTTGCACAGGTAACATGCTTTTTGTCGGCATGCAGTCATAAATGTAATACATATAAGAGGTTCCAGGAAAAGGGACCGGTAACGCTAACCCAGCAGCAGCACACGTGATGGAACAGGAGGAGGGTGGCGCAGGAGGAGAAGGCCACGCTTTGAGACACAACAACCCAGGCCTTGCATGAGGATAAGAAGCGTGCGGATAGCAATTTGCGTTTTGTCGCCATGCAGTCATAAATGTAATACAGGTGAGAGGTTCAATAAACAGGGATCGGAAACGCTAACCCATCACAGATGTTCATTGTTCATGTTACTTGGTTGGGGTCCGGGAGTGTTGCGTAGTCGTTTCCAATCCAGGATTGATTCATTTTAATTTGAGTCAGACGGTCTGCATTTTCTGTGGAGAGGCGGATACGCCAATCTGTGACGATGCCTCCGGCAGCACTGAAACAGCGTTCCGACATAACGCTGGCTGCCGGGCAAGCCAGCACCTCTATTGCGTACATTGCCAGTTTGTGCCAGGTGTCTAGCTTCGATACCCAATAGTTGAAGGGTGCAGATGGATTGTTCAACACAGCTATGCCATCTGACATGTAGTCCTTGACCATCTTCTCCAGGCGATCGGTGTTGGAGGTGGATCTGCACGCTTGCTGTTCTGTGTGCTGCTGCATGGGTGTCAGAAAATTTTCCCACTCCAAGGACACTGCCGATACCATTCCCTTTTGGGCACTAGCTGCGGCTTGTGTTGTTTGCTGCCCTCCTGGTCGTCCTGGGTTTGCGGAAGTCAGTCTGTCGGCGAACAACTGGCTAGAGGAGGGGGAGGATGTCAATCTCCTCTTTAAAGTCTCCACAAGGGCCTGCTGGTATTCTTCCATTTTGACCTGTCGGACTCTTTCTTCAAGCAGTTTTGGAACATTGTGTTTGTACCGTGGATTCAGAAGGGTATAAACCCAGTAATTGGTGTTGTCCAGAATGCGCACAATGCGTGGGTCGCGTTCAATGCAGTCCTAGGCCGAAGAGGTCATAGCCTAGGGTCACAAAAACCTGTTTATTTGGGCTATTTCAATGGTAGTGATGGTGACGTACATAAATATCAGCCATGGCCGTTAGCAACGTCTGAATTTCACGAAATGTCTTATGCAGGTAGAAGACATATTGTTAGACTTGGATTCCAAAGATGGGGTCCCTACATCTCTGCAAACCAGAGTTACAGGGGTCCAAAATTGGTAAAATCCCCCTTAGACTTTCATTGCCTCCCTATTTCACTCTCCAAAATCTCACATCTTTTCAAAGGGCAATGGCTCAGCAGTACCAAATTTTCTAGCATTGTAGGGACCCTTAGGGGGATCATGACTGGTGAGTTTCGGGCCCCTAGGCCAAAGAGGTCATAGCCTAGGGTCACAAAAACCTGTTTATTTGGGCTATTTCAATGGTAGTGATGGTGACGTACATAAATCTCAGCCATGGCCGTTAGCAACGTCTGAATTTCACGAAATGTCTCATGCAGGTAGAAGACATATTGTTAGACTTGGATTCCAAAGATGGGGTCCCTACATCTCTGCAAACCAGAGTTACAGGGGTCCAAAATTGGTAAAATCCCCCATAGACTTTCATTGCCTCCCTATTTCACTTTCCAAAATCTCACATCTTTTCAAAGGGCAATGGCTCAGCAGTACCAAATTTTCTAGCATTGTAGGGACCCTTAGGGGGATCATGACTGGTGAGTTTTGCCACTGCTGAGCCATTGCCCTTTGAAATGGTGTGAGATTTTGGAACGGTAAATAGTAGGCCCAATGAAAGCCTATGGGGGATTTTACCAATTTTGGACCCCTGTAACTCTGGTTTGCAGAGATGTAGGGACCCCATCTTTGGAATCCAAGTCTAACAATATGTCTTCTACCTGCATGAGACATTTCGTGAAATTCAGACGTTGCTAACGGCCATAGCTGAGATTTATGTACGTCACCATCACTACCATTGAAATAGCCCAAATAAACAGGTTTTTGTGACCCTAGGCTATGACCTCTTTGGCCTAGGGGCCCGAAACTCACCAGTCATGTTCCCCCTAAGGGTCCCTACAATGCTAGAAAATTTGGTACTGCTGAGCCATTGCCCTTTGAAAAGATGTGAGATTTTGGAAAGTGAAATAGGGAGGCAATGAAAGTCTATGGGGGATTTTACCAATTTTGGACCCCTGTAACTCTGGTTTGCAGAGATGTAGGGACCCCATCTTTGGAATCCAAGTCTAACAATATGTCTTCTACCTGCATGAGACATTTCGTGAAATTCAGACGTTGCTAACGGCCATAGCTGAGATTTATGTACGTCACCATCACTACCATTGAAAGAGCCCAAATAAACAGGTTTTTGTGACCCTAGGCTTTAACCTCTATGGCCTAGGGGCCCGAAACTCACCAGTCATGTTCCCCCTAAGGGTCCCTACAATGCTAGAAAATTTGGTACTGCTGAGCCATTGCCCTTTGAAAAGATGTGAGATTTTGGAAAGTGAAATAGGGAGGCAATGAAAGTCTATGGGGGATTTTACCAATTTTGGACCCCTGTAACTCTGGTTTGCAGAGATGTAGGGACCCCATCTTTGGAATCCAAGTCTAACAATATGTCTTCTACCTGCATGAGACATTTCGTGAAATTCAGACGTTGCTAACGGCCATAGCTGAGATTTATGTACGTCACCATCACTACCATTGAAATAGCCCAAATAAACAGGTTTTTGTGACCCTAGGCTATGACCTCTTTGGCCTAGGGGCCCGAAACTCACCAGTCATGTTCCCCCTAAGGGTCCCTACAATGCTAGAAAATTTGGTACTGCTGAGCCATTGCCCTTTGAAAAGATGTAAGATTTTGGAAAGTGAAATAGGGAGGCAATGAAAGTCTATGGGGGATTTTACCAATTTTGGACCCCTGTAACTCTGGTTTGCAGAGATGTAGGGACCCCATCTTTGGAATCCAAGTCTAACAATATGTCTTCTACCTGCATGAGACATTTCGTGAAATTCAGACGTTGCTAACGGCCATAGCTGAGATTTATGTACGTCACCATCACTACCATTGAAATAGCCCAAATAAACAGGTTTTTGTGACCCTAGGCTATGACCTCTTCGGCCTAGGACTGCATTGAACGCGACCCACGCATTGTGCGCATTCTGGACAACACCAATTACTGGGTTTATACCCTTCTGGATCCACGAGTAAAAAAACAATGTTCCAAAACTGCTTGAAGAAAGAGTCCGACAGGTCAAAATGGAAGAATACCAGCAGGCCCTTGTGGAGACTTTAAAGAGGAGATTGACATCCTCCCCCTCCTCTAGCCAGTTGTACGCTGACAGACTGACTTCCGCAAACCCAGGACGACCAGGAGGGCAGCAAACAACACAAGCCGCAGCTAGTGCCCAAAAGGGAATGGTATCGGCAGTGTCCTTGGAGTGGGAAAATTTTCTGACACCCATGCAGCAGCACACAGAACAGCAAGCGTGCAGATCCACCTCCAACACCGATCGCCTGGAGAAGATGGTCAAGGACTACATGTCAGATGGCATAGCTGTGTTGAACAATCCATCTGCACCCTTCAACTATTGGGTATCGAAGCTAGACACCGGGCACAAACTGGCAATGTACGCAATAGAGGTGCTGGCTTGCCCGGCAGCCAGCGTTATGTCGGAACGCTGTTTTAGTGCTGCCGGAGGCATCGTCACAGATCGGCGTATCCGCCTCTCCACAGAAAATGCAGACCGTCTGACTCAAATTAAAATGAATCAATCCTGGATTGGAAACGACTACGCAACACTCCCGGACCCCAACCAAGTGACATGAACAATGAACATCTGTGATGGGTTAGCGTTTCCGGTCCCTGTTTATTGAACCTCTCATCTGTATTAAATTTATGACTGCATGGCGACAAAACACAAATTGCTATCCGCACGCTTCTTGTCCTCATGCAAGGCCTGGGTTGTTGTGTCTCAAAGCTTGGCCTTCTCCTCCTGCGCCACCCTCCTCCTGTTCCATCACGTGTGCTGCTGCTGGGTTAGCGTTACCGGTCCCTTTTCCTGGAACCTCTTATATGTATTACATTTATGACTGCATGCCGACAAAAAGCATGTTACCTGTGCAAAGAAAACAGACATTTCCCGCATTTAAAAGACAGTTTTCCCTTTGAAACTTTAAAATCGATTTTCTCAAAAACTATAAGCTCTTTTTGCTAAAAAAATTTTTTCCTCTTGTACCCACTCCCAAGGTGCACATACCCTGCAAATTTGGGGTATGTAGCATGTAAGGAAGCTTTACAAAGCACGAAAGTTCGGGTCCCCATTGACTTCCATTATGTTCGGAGTTCGGGTCGAACACCCGAACATCGCGGCGATGTTCGGCGAACGTTCGCGAACCCGAACATCTAGGTGTTCACCCAACACTAGTTGAGAGTCAAGTGATCTCACAGTCTGTGAGACGCAACTGTAAGAAGTTAATGGTGTCGAAGCAAGGTGATTAGAACAGTTTATAACAAGTAGAAAATTGCTTTAGCTGGGAGTGAGCAATTGTGTGTGTTGCAGTTAGCAATAGCATTCAATTCAGAGGCAGTGGGGGTGAATTAACTGGTGGTGAGAGGTCCAGGGCTCGCCAGCACTTTTCTCTGTATCGCATGGTGGTGTGGGGGCCCTGGCCAGTGAGAGAGTCTGGGGCCTGCGGCTGTCATGCGAACCAGTGTTTGTGATTTTAATCCCTAAAGGGCAGAAATCTCAGTTCATTCCCACATTTGAGGAACAGGGCTGCTTTAAAATGTCCAGAGTGGTAATGTAACGGTTATACCCGCTTCACACTGACAGACCAAATGTGTGTTTACCGAGATTGAGTGCTAACAGTTATGTAAGGCCCCTAGGTGTGTGGGCACTGCATGCGTGCTCAACTGAGGCAGACTGCCTCAGTGTACAGCTGATTTTGTTTTCTTGGGCCTATTTGTTAAAGTTATTGATAAAAAAATATTTTGAAAATTATTTATTTATAGATTTGTAATTTATAACAGATTAAAAATACAAATTTATTTATAAAAAATACAAAATTTCAAGAAAATATTTAACATTTCAATGATAATTTTCAAAAAATGGCTGGAGGCCTGCCTGCCATACGTGGTGGGGGTGATGTGGTGGTGTCACCAAACACCAATGCAGAGTCAGTTGTCATTGGTGTACTGTGGGTGGCAGGCTGGCAGCAGTCCTGTCTACCATTCCTGGTTGTGGTTAGAGATGTCCCGAACGGTTCGCCGGCGAACTTCGGGTGCTTCGCCTTCACTGGCGAAGGCGAACTTTCCCGGAAGTTCGATTCGCCCCATAATGCTCTATGAGGGTCAACTTTGACCCTCTACATCACAGTCAGCAGGCACATTGTAGCCAATCCGGCTACACTCAGCCCTGGAGCCCCCCCCCCCCCCCCCTTATATAAGGCAGGCTCCGGCGGCCATTAGACTCACTCGTGTGCCTGCTGCTAGTCAGAATAGAGCGAGCTGCTGCAGACTTGTTCTCCTAGGGACAGATTAGTCAGGCTCTTGGCTTGTTAACTTGCTCCTGGCTGAATCATATTGCTTAAATAGCACCCCTCATTCAACAGCTCTTTTCAGAGCTAATCCTGTTTTTTTTTTTTCTGTGTGTCAAACTGACACTTGTGTTGTTGCATAGACAGCATTGCTAATTCATACAGTGTGTGCCACTGCCAGCAGCCAAGTAGCACATTCAGTGACTACCTGTGTGTGTGACAGGGAGCTGCACATTGTACTACACAGTACTGCGTATACCTACTAGTACCTGTTGTGTTTAGTTCACCCACCTCATCACTGCATATGCCTACCTTTGTGTTGAGTGAACTCACCTCTCTGCATATAACTACCTTTGTGTTGAGTGAACTCACCTCAGTGCATATAACTACCTTTTGTGTTCAGTGAACTCACCTCACTGCATATAACTACCTTTGTGTTGAGTGAACTCACCTCAGTGCATATAACTACCTTTTGTGTTGAGTGAACTCACCTCAGTGCATATAACTACCTTTTGTGTTGAGTGAACTCACCTCTCTGCATATAACTACCTTTGTGTTGAGTGAACTCACCTCAGTGCATATAACTACCTTTGTGTTGAGTGAACTCACCTCTCTGCATATAACTACCTTTATGTTGAGTGAATTCACCTCAGTGCATATAACTACCTTTTGTGTTCAGTGAACTCACCTCACTGCATATAACTACCTTTGTTGAGTGAACTCACCTCTCTGCATATAACTAGCTGTTGTGTTGAGTGAACTCACCTCTCTGCATATAAATACCTTTGTTTTGAGTGAACTCATCTCACTGCATATAACTACCTTTGTTGAGTGAACTCACCTCACTGCATATAACTACCTTTGTGTTGAGTGAACTCACCTCTCTGCATATAACTACCTTTGTATTGAGTGAACTCACCTCAGTGCATATATAACTACCTTTGTTGAGTGAACTCACCTCTCTGCATATAACTAGCTGTTGTGTTGAGTGAACTCCCCTCTCTGCATATAACTACCTTTGTGTTCATTGAATTCACCTCACTGCATTCAACTACCTTTGTGTTGAGTGAACTCACCTCACTGCATATAACTACCTTTGTTGAGTGAACTCACCTCTCTGCATATAACTACCTTTGTGTTGAGTGAACTCACCTCTCTGCATATAACTACCATTGTGTTCAGTGAACTCACCTCACTGCATATAACTACCTTTGTTTAGTGAATTCACCTCACTTCATATAACTACCTTTTGTGTTCAGTGAACTCACCTCACTGCATATAACTACCTTTGTTTAGTGAACTCACCTCCCTGCATATAACTACCTTTGTTGAGTGAACTCACCTCTCTGCATATAACTAGCTGTTGTGTTGAGTGAACTCACCTCTCTGCATATAACTACCTTTGTGTTCAGTGAACTCCCCTCACTGCATATAACTACCTCTGTTTAGTGAACTCACCTCACTGCATATAACTACCTTTGTGTTCATTTAACTCACCTCACTGCATATAACTACCTTTGTGTTGAGTGAACTCACCTCACTGCATATAACTACGTTTGTGTTCAGTGAACTCACCTCACTGCATATAACTACCTTTTGTTTAGGGAACTCACCTCACTGCATATAACTACCTTTGGGTTGAGTGAACCCACCTCACTGCATATACCTAGCATCCCCCGAGATGGACAAAATGGACAAACCAGGTAGAGGAAGAGGTAGAGGCAGACCCAGAGGAAGGCCACCTGGCACAGGCAGGTCTGTGCGAGGTGGTGTTGCTGTGATTTCGTGCAGACCTGGCCCAAAGTACAGTGCTCAGAAGAAGGCACGTGCCATCACTTCCCAAAATTGTGAGGATGTGCTTGAGTATTTAACACAGAACACCTCATCTCCCGCAGCCACCAGCGCTACAACAAGCACCACATCCCCTGCATTTGACACTTCGCAGGAGTTATTTGGTGTGGAAAGCACTGATTCACAGCCAATACTGCTACAACAAGATGAAGGAACTAAGCAAGTTACCCCACCTCATACGTCTGAGTTAGGTGGCGATAGTATGGACGTAACGTGTGAGGAGGGGGATGATAAAGCACCTGATGTTGGTGCAGTTGTGGAGGTGTCTGAGGAAAGCGAAGCTGGGCAGGAGGATTATGATGACGATTATACGGATGCCAAAAAGGTTCCCAATAGAGGAGATGACCAGGGGGACAGTTCAGAGGGGGAGCCAGAGAGGAGTAGGAGGAGAAGAGTCCATGAAAGAAGCAGAGGGAGCTCGTCCTCAGAAACAGCTGGGGCAGTGTCTGGCGCCATGTATCACCAGCTATGGACAGGCAGCCAACATGCCCTTAAAGGTCAGCTGCTGATGCCACCGTAGTGCCATCTCCCCAAGGGGGTTCAGCGGTTTGGAAATTTTTTAATGTGTGTACCTCAGATCGGAGCAAAGCCATCTGTTCTCTCTGCCTCCAGAAATTGAGCCGTGGAAAGGCCAACACTCATGTAGGGACAAGTGCCTTACGAAGGCACCTGGAGAAAAGGCACAAACAGCAATGGGATGAACACCTGAGGAAAAGCAGCACCCAAAAGACACCCTCCTTCTCCTCTTCCTCCTTCAGGTGCATCGTCTTCATCCGCTTTCTCCCTTGCACCTTCAGAGCCACCCTCCTCCACACCACCTGTGCCCTTGAGCGGTTCCTGGTCCTCTGCTCACAGCAGTGAAGGAAGTCTTTGAGTGGAAGAAGCCCATTTCTGCCAGCAGTGGACCAACTTGTGACACCTCCACATCTTGCAGGCAGGCCTCCTGCCACCTCCTCTCCTTCTCCTCCTGCTACATCCTCTTCACTGTCCTCCTCCTCCTCCTCCTTGGCTGAGTGGCAGTTCAACTCTAGCGATGCTGCCATCTCCTCCTCTTCAGCTCCACAGCCCCATCTCCCCAGAGCCTACGCTGCATGCGAGGTACGACGGTGTCACACCATTTTAGACATGTCTTGCCTCAAAGCGGAGAGTCACACTGGACCAGCTCTCCAGGCTGCTCTTAACAAAGAGGTGGAGCAATGGCTGACCCCGCACCAGCTGGAGATTGGCAACGTGGTGTGTGACAATGGCAGCAATATCATTTTCGCGTTGAATTTGGGAAAGCTGACACATGTACCCTGCATGGCACATGTGCTGAATCTGGTCGTACAAAGATTTGTCTCAAAGTACCCAGGCTTAGAGGACGTCCTGAAGCAGGCCAGGAAGTTGTGTGGGTATTTCAGGCGGTCTTACACGGCCATGGCACGCTTTGCGGACATTCAGCGGAGAAACAACTTGCCGGTGAGACGCCTTATTTGCGATAGCCCGACTCGCTGGAATTCCACCCTGCTCATGTTCTCTCACCTGCTAGACCAGGAGAAAGCCGTAACACAGTACCTGTATAATTACAGTAGAAGGAAACAATCTTGGAAGATGGGGATGTTGTGGCCCAACAACTGGACACTGATGCAAAATGCGTGCAGGACCATAAAGCCGTTTGAGGAGGTGACCAACCTGGTGAGTCGCGCTGAAGGCACCACCAGCGACTTGATCCCCTAGGCTTACTTCCTGGAGTGTGCCGTATGTCGAGTGGTGGATGAAGCTGTCGAGGAGCGTGAACAGGAATAGTTATGGCAGGAGGAGTCGTGGGAGCGATTTTCATCCGAACCAGATGTTTCCTCGACACCTGCGGCAGCACAGAGGGGGGGGGGGGGGGGGGGGAGGGGAAGAGGAGGAGTCGTGTGGGGAAGGAGAGGAGTCAGACGAGGATGAGGAAGGTGTTTCTGTGGAAGAGGAAGAGGCGGCGGCAGAAGAAAAACCGCAGCAGCCATCAGAGGGGGCTTCTGCTGCTCCACGTTCCTGTGGTATTGTTCGTGGCTGGGGGGAGGAAGAGGACTTGCGTGACGTCACTCAGGAAAAGCAAGAGGAGATGGAGAGTACGTCTGGATCCAACTTTGTGCAGATGGCCTCTTTCATGTTGTCCAGCCTGTTGAGGGACCCCCGTATCAAAAAACTCAAGAGGAATGACCTGTACTGGGTGGCCACGCTGCTAGACCCTCTGTATAGGCACAAAGTGGCGGACCTGTTACCAATTCAACACAAGGCGGAAAGGATGCAGCACTTGCAGAACAAGCTGGCAATTATGTTGTACAATGCTTTTAAGGATGATGTGACAGTACAACGCAATAAAGGTACCACTGGCAGTAATCCTCCTCCTCCCAAGTCCACGCAGGCAAGGACAGGGCGCTCCAGCGATCTCGGGGTGATGTCGGACATGCGGACATTCTTTAGTCCAACGCCTCACCGTTGCCCTTCCGGATCCACCCTCCACCAACGCCTGGACCGGCAGGTAACCGACTACCTGGCCTTGAGTGTGGATGTAGACACTGCGAGCAGCGACGATGAAGGGGTACCCAAGGGGTCTACTGGGTGTGCAGGCTTGACCTGTGGCCAGAGCTGTCCCAATTTGCCATCCAACTTCTCTCTTGCCCTGCCGCAAGCGTCCTGTCAGAAAGGACCTTCAGTGCAGCTGGAGGCATTGTCACAGAGAAGAGAAGTCGCTTAAGTCACAACAGTGTTCAGTACCTCACCTTTATCAAAATGAATGAGGCATGGATCCTGGAGGGCTACTGCACGACCGAAGACTATGTCAGTCCCCACACACAGCATCTCTGCCTGCAGGCCGCTTGACTGCCTTCTCCTTCACCGCCAACAGGGTCCAGGACTCTAGGCGGATTCCAGAATTTTTAAGGCCGCTGCTAGCAGCGGCCGCTATACTAATTTTTCTGGTGCGTGTACATGCCTGCCTAATTTTTCTGGCTGCACTGCGGGCGGCTGCAAAAAAAAAAGGCATGTACATGTGCCCATCCCCCTTCATGATCATTACTTTGCCGCGGTGAAGGGGCTTGCGTATCACAATGAAGCAATGACCGCCGGCTATATGAGTGTCTCGGGTGGGGGTGGTTCCCCTGCCATTACCCTTGGTCACAATGGCAGACTTGCCCTCCATAACAGATTCTCGTTGCAGGTACTGAACAGCAAATAGAAAATGTAATGTAAAAATAGATGTAAGCTTTAACAATGGTAGAGAAAGAACCATCGAAAGTTGATAAGGCAGACAGACATTACCTAACCAGACATCACTGAGTGAGGAAGAGCAATCCTCGCCATGGTGCCATGGTGCGCAGTAGTCCAGCACGGCCGTCACTACACAAACAGCTGTTTGCGGTGCGTTACACAGTGAGTTTCTAGTTTTCCAGCATAAGTGTTTCTAGTTTTCCAAGTTTGCCTCCCCACTGAAGTCTATTGTGGTTCACAAACTTTTTCGCGAACCGAACCTTCCGCGGAGGTTCGCTAACAGGGTTCGCGTACCGAAAATCAGAGGTTCACAACATCTCTAGTTGTAGTGCCACCAATGTCACTGCAGAGCCACGCAGTGGAGGCTTGCAAGGAATGAAATGCAGGCTACCTGAAACTCCATCAAGGTGTTTGAAGAACAGAGAATGAGAAGGGAGGGTGTTGGTGGTGGCTGCTGTGCGCCGTGAACTGACACCCTCCTTTTTTTTAGTTTACCTATATTTTTGAAAAATATACTTACATATATAACATATTTGTGTTTTTGACATTTTGAAAATTGAAAAAAAAAAAAAAAACATTCTCTACTCTAACAAAACTGAGAAGCATCACACAGAAAAATGTTGCTGCAGATAAATTGCAAGCTTGGAGGAGAGGTCTGGGGAGAGGACATTCCCCTGAAAAATGTTATGGTAATCAGAATGGATCTACCATGATGCTGGCCGGAGTTCAAGTTCAGTGGCAGGCTTTGTGGCCAGCATAAATTCTTGCCTGACCTGCTGCTACTCCCATGTAGTCTTTCAACTTCCACATCAGGAGATTATGGATGGCATGAAGCTGTGCGTTGGGGCCACTCTCCAGAAATACTTTGAGGTAAATCATGCGCTGCCAGAGAAGATTGGGGTGTACCGACCTGGAGTGTCAGATGGACAGCTCAGCACAGTGCAGAATTCTGAGATCCCACAGTTACATACCTGCTTTGGTACTTTTGAAAATTATTACCCTCGCATGATTGTCACCGTAGACCAGAAAAGGATCAAAACCAATCTGTACTGCTCCGCGTCTTGAGCATTTGTTAATCCTGCTCCCGGTTACGTGTTGGTCCACACTGTCACCAACTGTGACTGGGTGGATTTCCTCCTGCTCTCCCACCATGTCAGGCAAAGATCTCTCACTATATACAGTATGTAATCAGGGCCGGATTTGTGGGCAGGCCACACAGGCTGGGGACTAGGGCGGAGCAAAGGCTGGGGCGGAGTTACAACTGTTGGCAGATCAACTGTTCTATAATTGCTTCTCTGCTCAGAGCTGATTTTTTCCTCCTCGCCTCTTTCCTGCACGCATTGCTCTCTCTCCTCTTCCGCCCTTTTCCTTCACTCTGACACTGATGGGAGGGGCTGAGCAGGTCAGACGTCAGAGCTGCCCCGGGAAATTAGAGATGGAGGATCAAAGCGCTGATCAGATGGACTGGTGCAACAGCAGATCTGCTTCCACCTTCTGTGCTAGTCTGTGAGTGTGCTCGCTGAGTGCCTTTATTTACACATGCTCTGGGCTAGTCTCAGTCCCCTCCAGAAGAGTCTGCATGGTAGCGATCTTGTCCTGTAGAAGTTGCCTTTCAAAGCGTCTCCCTCCTGCATACTTGGAATTCCTTAGCACTTGCAATGATAGCAGAAACATTGCCTATCATTGCAGTGTAATTTAAGAGAACAGGCTGAAAGGGCAGAGGAAGGGAAGTGAGAGCTGACTGTCTGTGTGCAGAGACTTGCAGAGTTGGTTAGTGGCTGTCTTTGTGCTGTTATGTATTCCACTCTTGAAACAAGTGTCTTGTTATATGCATAATGGAGATAGGTTTGCTTTTTATGCTGTTATTAGGGTGGTTAGGTGTTAAAAGATACAGCACAATTGAATTGGTTTGTTTGGTCACTCATTGGCAGTTGGCAGTTGGTATTGCTTTAGGGCTCGTTCACACTATGGTGTGTCATGACTGACATGACAGCACTGCACTTGTCTAAAGACTTACCATTCACACTGCAGAGTGCGTTCCCGTGCGATGTGTTATAACGCAGCCGGGAACATCCTAGCACATTATGCACGCATTTTCATGCATTTTTCTTCAAAGGGATGGAAGACGCATGCGATTTAGCGCATTGCAATGTGCACTTCCATGTGTTGCAATGCATGCATGAGACTGCATTTGTGCATGGGTTGCCCAGTGTGATTGACAGAAAGAACTTATGGAACTACTAGTGACCTAAGCCCATTTAAAAACGGGCTCTAGGTCTGTCACCTCCACCACATGTCAGTCCGGCCAGCCTGTCCTGCTCCTGTCCCAACGGCTCCCCGTGCAGGACATGCGCAGTAGCGCAAACGCACGGACACACATGGACAGGACGCAGAGACACTTAGGTATTATTATATAGGATTCATTTTGTGCACATAATATAATGGACAGTGTAATGGTTAAGGGCTCTGCCTCTGACGCAGGAGACCAGGGTTCAAATCTTGGCTCCTCCTGTTCAGTTAGCCAGCACCTATTCAGTAGGAGACCTTAGGCAAAACTCCCTAACACTGCTCCCTAACAGGACACGCTCTATAACACTGCTACTGCCTATAGAGTGTGTCCTAGTGGCTGCAGCTCTGGCGCTTTGAATCTGACAGGAGAAAAGCGTGATATAAGTATTCCGTGTTTTGTTTATTGGTTGGGAGGTATGGGAAAAAATTTTACTTTTCAATTATAGGTTCCACTGAGTAACTGCAGTGAGCAGTTCTGCTGATTACTCTTCAAACTCATTTAATAAAAAAAAAACATTATTTCTGGGAACCTGAGACGAGAAGCGGCTCGGGTTCCATACTTGCCTGAGGCTTCCTTAAGTCCCCTTGAGGCTGCTCATCCCTCGCCTTCTCTCCGGGTGGTTCCTGTCACTTGCAATTCAGCCAGAATACCTGGCCGAGTCACACTTCGTCACGCATGCCCGGCCAGGTGCGCACTCATGACTCGGCCAGGCATTCGGGCTGAATTGCAGGGGACAATAACTACTACTCAGTGAGATGGTGAGAGATGAGCAACCTTAAGGGGGCTTAAGGAAGCCTCAGGTAAGTATGGATGCCTGAGACACCTCTCGTCTTAGGTACACTTTAAGAAATGTGAACACGTTTATTGGGCATGTGATAGTAGGAACATATAATTACTCCAACCCACCATGTGATCAGCTCCTGTGTTGTAGGCAATCATATGCAGGGCTATTTTCACATGTACAGGCTCTACTGAAACTTGGGAGGGGCGGTTGGTGAAAGTGGGCCTTGGGTGGTAAGAAGTACAAATCCGGCCCTGTATGTAATGATGAACACCAGGGCCGGATTTTCAACCAGGCAAATCAAGCAGCTGCTTAGGGCCCCATTCAGGGTCTAAAGGGCCCCATCAGGGTTGCCAACTGTCCATATTTGGAGAGGCAGTGTGTCCAAATGACACTAAATAGTTAGTGTCCATACTGTCTGTCCTTTTGGGACAGGTGTCCACCTAAAATGGAGCTCATTGCCATGACTGTAGTTTTCCTGCGTAGTCAGGCTAGCTGAGCTAAAAAAATTAACAGGCCTCTTTCTGCCCCTGCCACCCACCAATCAGTAAGTCCCTTTCATTTTGGGGCCTCTCTCCGCCAATGAAAAAGTCTTGTCCAGCTGTATCAGACATGTCTGTGTAGAAGCTGAGGTTGGTGTCATTGAGTTCAGTTGCCTGTATCTGATCCTAGGACAGTGTAGTGATCCCCCTCCCCCTTGTACAATCACACTTCTGGAGCTTAATGGTAACTGTGCACAAAAATAAAACATGTTTTTGCATTGAACCTCGCCATAAGGAAGGTTTGGAACACTGCATGCCATAAGGGGTTGAAAATTGCGCAAAAGGTGGATCAGCGCAACACCAGGCCGCCTCCGAATGGCCTCCATCAGAGATGCGCTGAGCCCCCCCAGGAACTACAAACGCACCTTGAACCCAAACAGAAGCTCTGCATATACACCAAAAGCATGGCTGTTAAGCGGGAGCAGCTGACCAAAAACGAATTACATTAGTACACAGCAAGGAAATGAGCAGCGCTACTTAAAAACAGACTAGTGCCTACCTGCAAAAGAGTGCAAGCCCCACTTGTGGGGTCGAATACACACCGAGCATACACATGACCTGTCTACCACTAGAGGAGGATGTTGGTTTCCATTAACAGCTTGCATGCAACCTATTAAGTACTCGTCCCTCCCACTGCAAAGAAGTCAATCCTCCATGGGAGGGGCCTAACACTAACTAAATCCTAACCTATTTATATGCATAGTTTGGGTGCGGCTAATCAAATAAAATCAAAAATTGAAAATTGCGCAAAAGGTGGATCAGCGCAACACCAGGCCGCCTCCGAATGGCCTCCATCAGAGATGCGCTGAGCCCCCCCAGGAACTACAAACGCACCTTGAACCCAAACAGAAGCTCTGCATATACACCAAAAGCATGGCTGTTAAGCGGGAGCAGCTGACCAAAACGAATTACATTAGTACACAGCAAGGAAATGAGCAGTGCTACTTAAAAACAGACTAGTGCCTACCTGCAAAAGAGTGCAAGTCCCACTTGTGGGGTCGAATACACACCGAGCATACACATGACCTGTCTACCACTAGAGGAGGATGTTGGTTTCCATTAACAGCTTGCATATTAAGTACTCGTCCCGCCCACTGCGAAGAAGTCAATCCTCCATGGGAGGGGCCTAACACTAACTAAATCCTAACCTATGTATATGCATAGCCTGGGTGCGGCTAATCAAATAAAATTGAAAATTGCGCAAAAGGTGGATCAGCGCAACACCAGGCCGCCTCCGAATGGCCTCCATCAGAGATGCGCTGAGCCCCCCCAGGAACTACAAACGCACCTTGAACCCAAACAGAAGCTCTGCATATACACCAAAAGCATGGCTGTTAAGCGGGAGCAGCTGACCAAAAACGAATTACATTAGTACACAGCAAGGAAATGAGCAGCGCTACTTAAAAACAGACTAGTGCCTACCTGCAAAAGAGTGCAAGCCCCACTTGTGGGGTCGAATACACACCGAGCATACACATGACCTGTCTACCACTAGAGGAGGATGTTGGTTTCCATTAACAGCTTGCATGCAACCTATTAAGTACTCGTCCCTCCCACTGCAAAGAAGTCAATCCTCCATGGGAGGGGCCTAACACTAACTAAATCCTAACCTATTTATATGCATAGTTTGGGTGCGGCTAATCAAATAAAATCAAAAATTGAAAATTGCGCAAAAGGTGGATCAGCGCAACACCAGGCCGCCTCCGAATGGCCTCCATCAGAGATGCGCTGAGCCCCCCCAGGAACTACAAACGCACCTTGAACCCAAACAGAAGCTCTGCATATACACCAAAAGCATGGCTGTTAAGCGGGAGCAGCTGACCAAAACGAATTACATTAGTACACAGCAAGGAAATGAGCAGCGCTACTTAAAAACAGACTAGTGCCTACCTGCAAAAGAGTGCAAGCCCCACTTGTGGGGTCGAATACACACCGAGCATACACATGACCTGTCTACCACTAGAGGAGGATGTTGGTTTCCATTAACAGCTTGCATGCAACCTATTAAGTACTCGTCCCTCCCACTGCAAAGAAGTCAATCCTCCATGGGAGGGACCTAACACTAACTAAATCCTAACCTATGTATATGCATAGCCTGGGTGCGGCTAATCAAATAAAATCGAAAATTGAAAATTGCGCAAAAGGTGGATCAGCGCAACACCAGGCCGCCTCCGAATGGCCTTCATCAGAGATGCGCTGAGCCCCCCCAGGAACTACAAACGCACCTTGAACCCAAACAGAAGCTCTGCATATACACCAAAAGCATGGCTGTTAAGCGGGAGCAGCTGCCATAAGGGGTGCCTGGGGGTTAAAAGGAGCGCAATTGGTTACCTGCGGGGGTCACCATCCTGGCCACACTTCGAAGGGCTGCTTCTGACGATTGCTCCTGGCCTCATTGCCAGGAGCAGCTGGATTGTGAATTCTACTGAGGACAGTGAATTACATGACTAAGTACTCTGAAATGTGCTGCAGAAGATGTCATTGCTATATAAATACATAATAATAATGTGGTAGGACATTAGACTATGACTATGGTAGGATTAGAGTGTGAGGTCCTCTGAGGACAGTCAGTGACATGACTATGTACTCTGTAAAGCACTGCAGAAGATGTCAGTGCTATATAAATACATAATAATATTAATAATTTTGGAGGACATTAGACTATGAATATGGTAAGATTACAGTGTGAGCTCCTCTGAGGACAGTCAGTGACATGACTATGTACTCTGTAAAATGATGCAGATGTCAGCGCTATAGCATCTTGTAGTGCTGGATTCCCGGTTTGAATCCCAGCCAGGGAAACTTCTGCAAGCAGTTTGTATGTTCTCCCTGTATCTGCATGGGTTTCCCCGGGCACTCCAGTTTCCTCCCACATTCCAAAAACATACAGATGTTAATTGGCTTCCCCATAAATTGGCCCCAGACTATGATACATACACTACATACATAGCCATGACTATGGCAGGTATTAGATTGTGAGCTCCTCTGAGGGAAAGTTAAGTGACAAGACTATATACTCTGTACAGCTCTCAGGAAGATGTCAGTGCTATATAAATACTAAATAATTATAATTTTATGCAGGGGTGGGGAACAGAGGGGGCTAAGGGAGGGCGCCCAAACCTGCTACTTTGCTTAGGGCCCCATTCGGCCTTAATTCGGCTCTGATGAACACTGCAAACCTCAGCCCTGGGCATCTACAAAGGTTGACTTTCAAATCATGCCACATGTACTGGAACTGGCCTGGGACCATCCGAGTGCCAGCACTCAGATTTTGAGTCCACGCACCCAAAAAGTTTGTGAAGAGGCGAACCCGGGTGAACCACCATAGACTTCAATGGGCAGGCGAAAATATCAAAACCTACAGGGACTATTTCTGGCCACAAAAGTAATGGAAAAGTTGTTTCAAGGGCAAATATGCCCACAGAACAGTAACTCTCCCGTTGATCGAATTTAGTCTGTCCACAATGAAACAACGACCTTATTATCTTGGGTGTGCCCCCAACACACTCATATAGGTCATATTATAGAGTGTGCTGTCACACAGATACAGCGGAGGTATGCACTGGTATAATACAGTGTGCTGTCACAAAGATCCAGTGGAAAGGTATGCACTGGTATAATACAGTGTGCTGTCACACAAATACAGCGGAAAGGTGTGCACTGGTATAATAGAGTGTGCTGTCACACAAATGCAGTGTAAAGGTATGCACAGTGGAAATACAGTGTGCTGGGCCTGGCACAATAGTACAACAAGGGCAAGCTGTGACAGACAGGGCTGTATAAATGAAAATGAAACCTTATTTATACTAAATGGTAGCCCATAGAACTGTAATGATCGCTGCTGCAGCAGCTATTGCTGGAGGTAGTGCTGCAGCTCAGGCAGTTCTGATCTATTTCCATGCAAGCTGTATAGCTTTGTCTGTTTTTCCCTGCTGTCAGCTTGTGACTGATTATCATTCACCTGTGTGGGAATCTGCATGTCTGCTCCCATTGGATGACCTCAGTATAAAGATCTGCTTTCTGCAGGGTTTCCTTGGGTTTTCATAGCTTCAGCTTAAGCCTGCCTTGCTGTCGCTTTAGCCCCCGATCGTGTTTCTTGTTATAAAGATACTTTGCTGGTCTTTGCATCATATATTGGTTCATTGCCAATATATATGCATACCAGCACGTTTATTATTTTCCTTGTATTTGTGTTACGTTAATACATCAGTGTCGCTGATGTATACGTACACGAACTGTTTATATCCTGTGTGCAGTTAGTCAGCCTTCCAGCACGTTTTGGTAGTTTGCGCGTACCGTGAGCACCCGTGCTGAGCTAGTTATCCTGTTCCTGGTACCGTTTGTGGATTGCGTTCATCTCTGCGAAGAGATAACGAATCCTTCTGAATCCTGTTCTGTCACTGTTTGTGGATTGCGTTCATCTCTGCGAAGAGATAACGAATCCTTCTGAATCCTGTCCTGTTACCGTTTGTGGATTGCGTTCATCTCTGCGAAGAGATAGCGAATCCTTCTGAGCCCTGTTCCCTGTTTTGCTCCAGTGTTAGTCAGCGTTCCTGCTTATGTCATATATCGGTTCATTGCCGATATATACATATGTTAGTCAGACGTTACAAATAGTTTCATTGATAGCTGTAATTGTAATACGCTAGGAAAACATACTTATTGTATATTTATCTGTGTTATGTTCATCTATCTCAATCCTGCTATTTTCTGACTATCCTGTCCTGTCTTTGTGAGGCACGCCATCGCCGCATCGCATTGGCTGCCTCATTCCAGTCTGTCTGGTTTTGGACGCTTGCTGTCGCTAAGTAGCCGCTAGCTAGCAAGCGTTCATTCTGTCTACCTGTCCTGATCTCCTCAGTTCCGGTTTATGCGCTCAGCGCTACTTTGCGCTGAGACGTTATACGAAAGCATTGTTTGTGGCTGTCAGATCTGCACCGGCTCTGTGCGCCACAATCTCCTATTGGAGTCAGTCCTCCCCTCCACTATACTAGGGATAGCCTGTTTCCTGGTGCTAGTGTGTGTACCTCCTCCACGCCAGCTCATGCGTTGCATGCTGACTGTGGAGAATACACCACCAAGCCTTACATTATGAAAACCCCATTACCAATCCCCATTGTGGGGGGGATTCCCAGAAAGTATGACACTGTTAATTATGGTTCCTGTTCCTTTAAGAAATTTGAAGAACTTAGCTCTGAAACAGAAAATGAGTTTTTCTCTGAATGTGCCAGGTTCCTGACCAATCCTGATCTCCAAGCGACTCCTGTTTCAACCTGGGCACTCCAACTAAGTTATATTTTGTTTAAAGGGGAATTATTCCAGTGGGCATTTGATGTTCTCAATCATTCCGATTTGAAAGATAGACCGCTGGAATTTCTAGCGTTTGTGATCCATAACTGGTTGCGCATAGATCCATTGCCTTTTCCTCTTAATGAACTCCTGGCAGCAGGCCAATCAGCTGCTCCTTCAATTGCTTGCAAGAATGAGCAGCAAGCAGAAAGTGTTACTGATAATTTTCCTGCAGCTTTGAATAAATCACCAAAAACCGCAAGGTCAAAGGCAAAACGCAAACGTTCTAAGAAACGTGTCCAATCTGCAGAATCGTTATCCTTAGCGACTGAGACCTATAATGAGATTCTGCCATTAACAGATAATGAAATGCAATTGTCTTTCAGGGGAGTTAAATGGACTTATGAAACTACTAATGAACTTTCCTCCCTGGCTAGGGAAAATAAAGATTTTTGTTTAAAAGAATTATCTGAGTATGATTATGAGGAGATATTACAGATTATTGAACAAATCAACTTATTTGTAAAGCAAGGAAAGTTTGCATACACTACAGTTCAGCACTTGCTACAGGTATTGGAGATTCTTAGGAATAAGGAATCTGCCAATCACCTGCTAATTAACCCTATACATGTGCCTGCCACAATCATATCTGCAAACCATGATCTGCCTGTTAAGTATGCTTGGAATCCTCCATTTGAGAAAGGAGAGATGGAAGCTCTGGTCAATGAATGGAAGAATGATTCAAGTTCATTTTGTCAATTTTACAGTGCAAAAAGTGAATTGGTATTGAATGCATGCATTAGGTCTGCCTATAACCTAATAAAAACTGGTGTGTGTGAGTATGACTTTGTGGCTCCATTGATTGATGTGTGGGAACTGATTTTGGATGATTTTTTTGTGACTCCGAATTCGCAAATTTGGCGTTCTGACCCGCCTGCTTCAGCACCTTTGGCTGATTCAGCAGGTGATTCGGAGCTCTTTTTGTGTGAAGTTGAAGTTCCTGCAATTCCACCCTGTACCATGGATAACTCAGTGTTACTTCCCAGTAAAACAGAAGCCACTGATACTTTCTTAACTTTGCCCTGCACAAATTTCTCAGCAGAGAATCCAGAGGTCCTGCTGACTTCCGAGTCCAGCCTAGCCAGTACTCATGACTCTTTGTTCAGTGAAACAGACACCAGAAAAATCTTGCCTGTCTCTGCAAACACTTCTGCAGAAATTACCTGTGTTAATAAAGTTCAACTCCTGTCTGATCCAGCAGATGCCAATAGATGCACTACATCAGTTTCCGAGTCCCAGCAATCCTGTCTAGAATCCTCAGAACCCCAGCATCTGAATTTTCCAATTTTACAAATGAATGGTGATTCAGATGCGCAAACATTGTGTCTTGATCTTCCTGTTTCTACACCTCGCTCTAGTTTCGTGAATAGCTCAGAGCATCTGCTATGTGAACCTGAAATCGCAGAATTATTACCTTGTTCAGAAAATTTTCCAATAAATTTGCCCTGTACCATAAATTGTGCAGTAGATCTCTCCAATGAAACTCAGGTCACAGAATCATTATGCTGTCCAGCAGGTGCTTCCATGGTTTTGCCCTGCAATATGGACTGTTCAGTGATCCTGTCCAGTGAAGCTGTGGTCGCAGAGTCTTATGCTTCACCCAGTACTTTGGAGACTTTAAACCCTCTAGCAGAGGAGGCTGAAGCACTGCTTACCTCAGTTGGTGTTGCAGTAATATTCACTTGTCTAGCAGCTGTTTTGGAATTACAGTCTGCTCTAATAAAACTTGATGAATTTCTGCCCAGCAAAGCAGAAGCCATTGAAATATTGTCCTCGTCAGCAAGTGTGTCAGATACCTTGCCCTGTACACAGTCTGATTTAACCAATGTTGAGTCCCTCTCCAGTGTTGTAACAGCCGAGGAACTCCAGCCCTGTCCTCTGAATGTTTCAGAAGTCTTGCCCTGTAACATGGATAATTCTGATTCTCTGGTCAAAATAATAGAAATCTCAGAATTTCAGTCCGGTCTGATGAGTGTTCCTGAAACCCAGCCCTGTATCCTGAAAGATTCTGGTTCTCTGGCCGCTGTGGCAGAGGTTCCAGAGTTCCCTTCCTGTCCAGGGAATTCCTCAGTTTTGCCTAGTCCAGTGGGGGCTGCTGCAATACTGACTTGTTCTGCAGCGCCTCATGAGCTCCAATCCAGTGTATTAAATGAGTCTCTGTCCAGTCCAGAGGTAGTTGTGGAGTCCCTGTCTGGTTCAGTGCATACATCAGAAGATGTGTCCTGTCTTGTTAGTGCCCCTGAATCTGATTTGTTACTGACTTTGCTGGAATCAGCGACATCTAAGTCTGATCCAGCATTCTCGTGTAAAAGTCCAGTAGTTGCGAAGTTTAGTCATGATGATTTTTTTTTGGCCAGTCCTGGTTTTGGTCCTGTCTTGGCTGACCCTGAGGCTCACAGTTCCTTGACATGCCCAGAGGTTTCTCTTGTGCCAGTGTGCCCAGATGTTCTTTGTGTGCCAGAATGCCCAAGTGTGTTTAAGGTGTTAGCGTGCTCTGATGCTTCCTTAGTGGGAACACGTTCTGATATTGCCAGTCTGCCTGCATGCCCAGAGATGGTTCTGGTCCCTGAAAGCCCTGATATTGATGTTTGTCCTTGTGGCCCTGACTCGGGAATTGCCCTAGGTTCCATAGGGGTTCTTGATAGTTCTCCATGTGAGCCTAAGGGGCATTCTGACCTATGGGGATCTCTTTGGAGCTTCAAGGTGTTCTGGGAGGTCTCTGAGAAAACTTGTCCTGGTGCCTTGGACTGGTTCAACAGTGGGTTTTGTGTTGGTAAAGACAGTACCGGTGGGCATTGCAAAGGCTTTGGCGTTTCTGAACGGTTCCTGGAAGGCGGTGGGTATCGCTCAGGGAGTTTCGGAGGGCTTTCTTCTGGAAATCATGGTTCTGATGGGTGTCACACTGGGGCTTGTAGTACTGATGGGCATGGTTCTGTAGGTTCTGGTTCTGATGGGTCCAGTCTTGTGGGGACTGATTCTGGAATTCGGTCTTGCCGGGCTGTCCCGGTCATCATGAATTATCAGTCAGACTGTTTTGTTGGAAATTTCAGTTTTGAAAAGCGTCTGGAATCCACTTTTAAAGGCGGGGGTACTGTAATGATCGCTGCTGCAGCAGCTATTGCTGGAGGTAGTGCTGCAGCTCAGGCAGTTCTGATCTATTTCCATGCAAGCTGTATAGCTTTGTCTGTTTTTCCCTGCTGTCAGCTTGTGACTGATTATCATTCACCTGTGTGGGAATCTGCATGTCTGCTCCCATTGGATGACCTCAGTATAAAGATCTGCTTCCTGCAGGGTTTCCTTGGGTTTTCATAGCTTCAGCTTAAGCCTGCCTTGCTGTCGCTTTAGCCCCCGATCGTGTTTCTTGTTATAAAGATACTTTGCTGGTCTTTGCATCATATATTGGTTCATTGCCAATATATATGCATACCAGCACGTTTATTATTTTCCTTGTATTTGTGTTACGTTAATACATCAGTGTCGCTGATGTATACGTACACGAACTGTTTATATCCTGTGTGCAGTTAGTCAGCCTTCCAGCACGTTTTGGTAGTTTGCGCGTACCGTGAGCACCCGTGCTGAGCTAGTTATCCTGTTCCTGGTACCGTTTGTGGATTGCGTTCATCTCTGCGAAGAGATAACAAATCCTTCTGAATCCTGTTCTGTCACTGTTTGTGGATTGCGTTCATCTCTGCGAAGAGATAGCGAATCCTTCTGAGCCCTGTTCCCTGTTTTGCTCCAGTGTTAGTCAGCGTTCCTGCTTATGTCATATATCGGTTCATTGCCGATATATACATATGTTAGTCAGACGTTACAAATAGTTTCATTGATAGCTGTAATTGTAATACGCTAGGAAAACATACTTATTGTATATTTATCTGTGTTATGTTCATCTATCTCAATCCTGCTATTTTCTGACTATCCTGTCCTGTCTTTGTGAGGCACGCCATCGCCGCATCGCATTGGCTGCCTCATTCCAGTCTGTCTGGTTTTGGACGCTTGCTGTCGCTAAGTAGCCGCTAGCTAGCAAGCGTTCATTCTGTCTACCTGTCCTGATCTCCTCAGTTCCGGTTTATGCGCTCAGCGCTACTTTGCGCTGAGACGTTATACGAAAGCATTGTTTGTGGCTGTCAGATCTGCACCGGCTCTGTGCGCCACAATCTCCTATTGGAGTCAGTCCTCCCCTCCACTATACTAGGGATAGCCTGTTTCCTGGTGCTAGTGTGTGTACCTCCTCCACGCCAGCTCATGCGTTGCATGCTGACTGTGGAGAATACACCACCAAGCCTTACAAGAACCTATTGACTGTTCCCTTAGTCCTTTATCTCCTCCCTCGGGTCTCGTCTTCCAGGGAATTGTAGGATTTCAAAAGCCAGCTTACATACCTTGCCCAGGAATAGAACCTAGGTCTAGTGCTTGGTAGGCAGCTCTCTTCACCACTATACCACCACCAACACTACATGCTGAAGCCAGCCTAGCATGTACCATTATGATATATCCAAGAGAAAAATGAGCTTGCTTAGGGATTTGTAGGATGTCAAAAGCCAACTTGCATACATTGGCCAGGAATCGAACCCAGGCCTACCGCTCTGTAGGTTGCTATCCTAACCATTACACCACCAACACAACACACTACAATGCTACATGCTGAAGCTAGCCTAGCATGTACCATTGTGATATATCCAAGAGAAAAATGAGCTTGCTTAGGGAATTGTAGGATTTTAAAAGCCAGTTTACATACATTGGCTGGGAATAAAAACCAGGCCTACCGCTTGGTAGGCTGCTATCCTAACCATTATACCACCAACACTACATGCTGAAACTTCTTGGAGCAGACTTACTTCCTGCCTCCAAAAGACACACATACATCCCCATAAAATCATTCAACAGCAACTGTGTGCACAGTCTTTGTGGTACACAGTCTCTGTGGCACAATTGGTTAGCGCTTTTGGCTGTTAACTGCAAGGTTGGTGGTTCAAGCCCACCCAGGCATGGCCTTGCCTTTGGTGTTCAACAGTTGTCCGAAGAGAACCTCAGATAGCCATGTAGATTTATATCTCTCTCTCTCTGTTAGGGATGATCATCGCTTTCTGCGGAATTGTATTTTTCGCAATTTTGGGCGGAAATTGGTCATTCCAGTCCGTTTGGTCGGAATGGAATTGCTTTTTCAATCCGGCGGAATTCAGAAATTATCTGCGAAATTCTGCCAGTATCCGTTGATGGTTTTAAGCTGAAAATTCAGTTCAATGGCATCAAGTCCTAGAGAGAGAGAGAGAGAGAGCTCATTTTTCTCTTGGGTATATCACAATGGTACATGCTAGGCTGGCTTCAGCATGTAGCATTGTAGTGTGTTGTGTTGGTGGTCTAATGGTTAGAATAGCAGCCTACCAAGCCCTAGACCTGGGTTTGATTCCCAGCCAATGTATGTAAGCTGGCTTTTGAAATCCTACAATTCCCTAAGCAAGCTCATTTTTCTCTTGGATATATCACAATGGTACATGCTAGGCTGGCTTCAGCATATAGTGTTGGTGGTGGTATAGTGGTGAAGAGAGCTGCCTACCAAGCACTAGACCTGGGTTCTATTCCCGGCCAAGGTATGTAAGCTGGCTTTTGAAATCCTACAATTCCCTGGAAGACGAGTCTGTTGAGAAGAAATTCTTCTGATTAGGCAGAAATCAGTTCAGTGGGAAAAAAAATTTGAATTCCGTAAAATTCCGCGGAAATTCACAACGGAACGGAATCATCAAATTCCAGCCGGAATCACGGAATTTTTAATTCCTCGGAGTCCAGCGACCATCCCTATTTGCTACCCGCCGTGGGCGCGGGTAGCTGATATCCGCGCGGACTACCTGCCGGGCGGACTGTTCGGGCCATCTCTAGTCAGCAGTGCACCCTGCAAATATGCCCACAAGCTGGCAGTTCCTTCACCATGAGCCTTCCATTCAGCTGTGTGATAAGCTCATCTTTCTTTAAGTGCTGGGAACAATTAAGTCAGTGCGTTACACTCATGTAAATGGACCAGCATCAGGATGTCACCTGTACCAGAGGCCTGGATGGGATGGAAAGTTAATTTCATAACTTTATGATGGTAGCAAGCAGACTGGTGGCTCATTGTACAACCTATTTTCTTTTGTTTTTCTTAAATCATGTTTGTAAAATGTATCAAAAATTATTTCTCACGTGTATATTTGTGTGCTGCTTTTATTAACGTGTGCATACCATTGGTGTTTGTGTTTTGCGATTAGGTGCCTTCGCAAAACAGTTGTTCCTAGTTAGGTTTTGGGCTTCCTGTGACTTAGTTTCTTTTGGCAGAGGTTGCAGATGGCATTACTGGTATCAGAGGCACACACAAAAAAAAATTCCACACTGGTGAGCTTTGGAATGTCGGTATTCAGATGTTGGCAAAAGCCGGCATTTAAGGGCGCGTTTTCTGGATGACCCCAAGTGCATCACTAAATGCATCTCCTCTGACACATCAAGTGGGCAGCTGTGTTGCTAGTGGTGGTGTTAAGTTTTTGTGGGGTACCAGAAGCAGACTTAGCAGAGCAGGAGGAGGACGGTGTGTCAAGGAGGTTCTGTGCGGAAGCTGTGGAAAATGTGGTGCCATATGTAAGCCAGTCAACCACATTTTCAGAATTTTGGGGGTTGAGGGTATGTGCCCTGAATACTGTGCATTCTTCCAGGGCCGAAGGAAATCACAGCAGCATGACCTCAAGGACACTTGCGGGGTGGCCTGCCTCTGTCTTTGCCTGGCATTTTTTTTTTATTGGGGTACTGTGCCTGCAAAAAGTGAAAAGTAATGCAGTGGAGGTTCCTGCAACTGAATATGGCAGCAACAATAGCATTAGCTCTGGTTGTCATTGGGCTGTGTAGTGACACACACCGAGATACGCAACAGTTCAAACACAATACATTGACAATAACAGAGGCTCTGGAGCACTAGTGGTAAAACCATGCTTGTGCTTTCTTTATGTGGCACAAAATTCAATACTACTGAAGGTGGGCACAAGTGCGGCTCTGTGCCAGTGTGCTGTCTGTGCAATAACACACAGACCGCAACACTTCAAACACAATTGAGTGATGATAACAGAGGCCCTGTTTTTTTTTTTTTGCTATTTAATATGGTTTAAAAAAAATGTCAGGCAAAGGCAGGCCACACCTCTGCTGTGATTACCTGTGACCATAGAATAATGCCCAGTGTTCAGAGAACACATACCCTTAACTCACAAAATGCTGATGACATACTTCACTGGCTTACACAGCACACCCCATCTTCTACTGCTTCTGCTTGGAACCTTGCCACACCATCCTAATCCTGCTTTGATATGGGCACCCCACGACTTACCACTCACCACCACCACCACTAACACCACAGGCTCTTCACTTGATGTGTCAGAGGAGTTATTTACACATCAGTTTGAGGAAATTAGTGATGCACAAGCATTATTGCCAGAGAATGGAGATAAGAATGTTATATCTGATATGTCTCAGTCAGGAGACATTACACAGATAAATGTAATGCTGGATACACACGGTGCGTTCCTGCACTCGATGCACTGCTCGATTCCCATCGATTTGATTATTTCCGACATGTCCGATTCGCGTTTCGATGGATTGTTAGGTCGATTTGGCATACTTTACATGTGAATCGACCTAACAATCATCGAAATGCACTCGGAAATGCTCGGAAATAATCGAGCAGCTGGAAATTGAGCGGCGCATCGAGTGCGGGAACGCACCGTGTGTATCCAGCATAAGGTGTGATGATGGATGATGTCCTTGCTGCTGCCTTTTGTGAGTGAAGCAGCTGGTGCTGACAATGTGTCGATGGATGTGATGTTGGTGCCCACAAGAACAGATCAAAAAGAGGACAGTTCAGATGGGGAGACAGTCAGACAGAGGGAGCAGAAGACTAGTCTAAAGCAGGGAGAACTCACAAAAAGCTGATGGCAAAAAGCACCTAGGGTCAGCCAGCCAACACACCCGCCAACTTCACCACCAGAATGCCATCATCGCAAGGTTAAGCAGTGTGGAATTTTTTTGCACGTGTGTGCCTCTGACAACAGCGATTCCATTTGCAACCTGTGCCATAAGAGTCATGGGAGGGCCAAATCCCACTTAGGTACAACTGTTTTGTGAAGGCACCTGATCTCCCATCACAAACGACAAAGGAATCAACACATGAACATAAGCAGCACATAAACGCAAATCCACCCTCCTCCTGGTCCTGCTTCTTCTTCAATGTCTACCTCTGTGCTCCTTGACCCTTCTCAACCACCCTCCACTCCGCCTCTCACCTTGACCAGTTCCTGCCCACAGTCAAGTTTCTGTGGAAGACATTTTACTATACCCCAGCTGGTGGACTCTAAGACATTTAAAAAAAATTGTAGCGATTGGGACACCACAGTGGAAGGTGCCAGGCAGAAACTTTTTCTCCAAAAAGGTAATACCAAACCTGTGCCATGATGTGCAGAGCCAAGTCAGCTCAGCTCTGGTACACAGTGTTGGGGCAGGGTCCATATGACCACTGATACCTGGTCCTCAAAGCATGGTCAGGGCAGGTATGTCATCTACACTGCCCACTGGGTAAACCTGCTGATGGCTAGGAAGCATGGAATGCATGGCTCTACAGTGGAGTTGGTGACAAAATACCTAAAATGTATAAGGGCAGGATTCCACTACCAGGAAGACCAATAGTCTCTGGGCGTGGGAGGGAATCTCACTGACGAAGTCAGCCAATATGTAGACCACTTTCTACATCGAAATCATGAAACACTATTGGCCAATCTTGCAGAAGAACTAGGACCTCGTTAAGATATTACCAGACAGGGGGCGTGACCGCGACGGCAAGCAAGACGGATGCTTGCTAGATCAGTTTCGGCTCACATAAACCGGCTCACAGCATGGCGCAAACCGCTACAAACATCCAGACTCTGCAGGAGGAGATGGAGACAGAGCTGGATGCAAGCAAGAATCATAAATTTGGCACTTTAAAGCCGCACAAACTCATAGACTACTTCGGTGCAAAGGGTCAGAGGCCTTCCCGGAGATCCCAAGATGGCGCCGGCAGCTCTAACCACGCCACCGCTGACAACCCGAACTCTGCAGGCAAACATCCAGACCTAGACGGCATCCAACCACTGAACTCACCGGTTCCCTCTCCTACCAACAGCCCGGCGAGATCCAGACTCCGGGTAGATGACAGCAGCGACAAAGAACCGGTAAGAGCACATGATCCCCCACTGCACAGGCTCCAGCCATGTTTGCTGACTTCCCGGGCACAGATCAACCTGCGTCACAGGCCTTCATCAAGGAGATCCTATTCTCATTCCGATCCTCTCTACTGGCTGACATTGCTGCCATCTCCTCCACACTGCACAATAACCTAAATGATGTAGGAGACAGAGAGGACGATATAGAGCATAAAATCACTGAAATTGTAGCAGAGCACAATATTATGGTGGATGTCTCAAGGTCAAGGAGAAATAATCTAAAATTTAGGGAGATCCCAGAGAATGTGCCCACAAGTGATTTGAAATCCTACATTCAGCAGATCACAAAAACTGCACTACCTGGTGCGAATGAAACTGAACTGATAATCGACAGGGTGCACCGCCTGCTTAAGCCATTGCACTTACCTACCCACACTCCACGCGATGTTATCATCCGATACCTGTGTTACCATGTCAAATATAACCTGTTATTTGCAATAAGGAAAAAAGGAACACTGCCTGATCCATTTGATAAAATCAAAGTATTTGCAGACCTATCGCAACATACTCTACAACTTCAGAAAGAATTAGACAGACAAGACAAATAACATTTATATTGCGCTTTTCTCCTTGCGGACTCAAAGCGCCAGAGCTGAGCAGCAGCCACTAGGGCGCGCTCTATTGGCAGTAGCAGTGTAAGGGAGACTTGCCAAAGGTCTCCTACTGAATTAGTGCTGGCTTACTGAACAGGCAGAGCCGAGATTCGAACCCTGGTCGCCTGTGTCAGAGGCAGAGCCCTTAACCATTACACCATCAGCCAACAAATTACAGCCGATCACCACTGCTCTGAGAGCAGCAAATATCCCATATAAATGGGGTGACCCCACGGAAATTATCCTTTCTATACAGGCCCAGCAACATATCATACCATCGATCACTGCAGGTCGCACCCTACTGAAAAACCTGAAAATCCAGCTCCAGGAAGAACTCTCACCTAAGAGCTTCTCCTCTTCAAAAATAAATCAAGATTGGCGCAATGTACCTACCTAAGCCGGAGTTTGCTTTCACCTGGCCAAACTGTATTTTTTCATGTCTGGTGCCTTTTCTATCTCTATGCACCTGTGCAGGTCCTTTCCTGCCCTCCCCCAAGATGTAGAGCAAGGAACATTTTGTTCTACCAGGCTTCTAAGCCTAACATTATTGCTTATCATTTCTGCTATATCTATATGGAGAGATCATGTGATCTGTATACCCTCCAACAGTACCAGCCGCTTACATACTAAGCCATTTTATGTTTTGGTTGATCTGTTTCATAATGTTGAGGTTATATGTGTTTTACGTTATTAGCGTTAGTCTATGGCTCTCAATCTGATCTTATACCTATTCTCACAAGAGTTACTGGGATACTAAATATTAACAATTTGACTAGTATGTGTCTCTTTAGGTGGCTATATTTTGAAATCCAAATACCTGATTTATTGGTTTCTAATATGACAATCCTACTATACAAATCTACCATGTGGTCAATAACAGCATGTCTATAAAACTTACGTCCATTAATGTCCGAGGGCTAAATTCCCCCTATAAAAGACATCTCCTGTGGAATGAGGTCAAACAACACAACTCACAAATTATATTCGCCCAAGAGACACATTTGGAGGAGAAACATATCCATCTTGTTTGTTAATAAATAATTACCAATGATCTTCCATAGTACCTTCTCTAAGAAAAAACGTGGGGTTTTGATGGCATTCCACAAAGATCTTAAAGTAAACACCTTTGAGACAATAACTGATACCAACGGTAGATATATAATCTTTATTGGACAAATTAACGACCAAATTCTTACCCTGGTAGCAGTGTATGGCCCCAATAATGCTCACCAGACCATTTACCAAAAACTTTTTGCAAATATCAAGTCTGTTCAAAAGGGTCAATTACTGCTAGGTGGCGATTTTAATGCCTATCCCTCCATCTTAGACTCCTCCTCCAAACCCCGGAACAATTACTATTGATAAACAACTACGGGTGGCATGACCTATATGACCCTTGGCGCATTTTCAACCCCTCAGCTAAGGACTACACCTAGTTCTCTACAGGTTTCGTACTTCTTGGACAGCACACCAATCTTGGTTCAACGGCTGTGCCAGGTCTAGCCTGTGTGGCTGATACAGACTTGATGCAAGCAAAAAAGTAAAGATGATCAGCACTTGCCAATTCTTAAAAAGCAGGATATTTATTTAACAAAAAATGAGTGAATAAAAATAGCCATGACATCCGGACTCCCAGAATGTAACTATAGCTCTTGGTAGTAAGTATAGCTCTTAGCTGCATACAATGGCATGAGGACTTCCTCCAGAATAGGTTACGCCTCCATTGCAGCCCAATTCTAATCACAACGGACTGTCACTGTTTAGAACGGATAAACTGCTCTTTGTCAAGTGAAAGCATGTCACTATTGCCTGCCTAAACCCTATTTATACCCCTCCCCCCTAAGCTGTAGCCAATCGCTACAGAGGTGGACCTGATGGGGAACTGGAAGAAAACTCCAAAACATCCAATCACATACCTGGATAAGCAAATTTGAAAAGCCGTTAACTGGGAGTGTGTAAAACGCCATGTCTACCAATCACAATCCAAAACGTCATATTCATGCATAAAAACGGTCGCATTAGACGCGTCAAAAAAAGGTTGCATAATTATCACGCAAGCCGCATTAGCGTCTTGTACGCATGGATAAATTCAATGCCATCTGGTGGCAACATAAGAGAATGCACCTCAAAAATACAATTCTGCTTTGCCATTAGCTCTCATCAAATACCAATAGACACATGGGTCCTAAAATTACTGGACATCCATACATACCGCTGCATTTAGGTTTCATTTGAGGGACAGCAAAGCAGAATAGAATATCCAGGCATTGTTCACCAGATGTGGAGTACTCCCATCCTATCATCCTAAAAATTAAAAAGAATTTTTAATAAAAACATTATATAGGAGAGAACAGAGGCGCCAAAAGGATAAAAGGGGTTTTAAAGGAGCTTAAAAGCCAAAAATTTGGTAATTAGAGAAGGCAGTGGTGGACTTACCTCCTCCAAGCTTCCTCAGGCAATAGAAAAAGGAGTTACAGCATCTAGCAAAACAAACAACACTCGGCACCTCTAGATGCTGTAACTCCTTTTTCTATTGCCTGAGGAAGCGGGCACTGACCCGTGAAACGCGTTGCTTTGTTTTATCTGGAGTTCGTTAATAAATAGACTGAATGTACAGTCGTGTTGTGTCTGCTTGGAGGAGGTAAGTCCACCACTGCCTCCTCTAATTACCACATTTTTGGCTTTTAAGCTCCTTTAAAACCCCTTTTATCCTTTTGGCGCCTCTGTTCTCTCCTATATAATATTGTATCCACCCTGGGTGGAGGGTTGCGACACTTTGCTACTATCTACAGAGAGCTACTTCTTATTCCTGAGTGGGGTCAGGATAATCTCCCCACCTGCCTTTACAGTGGTTGCCTATTGGTGACCCATGCTTGTGAGTATAACAACTATTACTCTTTGTCATTATCCCCTTTGTCAATACATACTACACTATTGGGGCTCTTGGTGTTCCTCTGTTTATCTCGTTTTAATGAAAACACTTTAAAAAAAGAGGGATAAAGGGGTTAATTAAAAACAAAATGACAAAAATAGTGAAAAAATATAGAATGGGCTGCAATGTGGCAATCAACCTTTACATTAATCAATAAAGTCAGATTACAGGTAACAGGTCATATTCCCGGTTTAGACCCCGGGGATGTAAAGTCCCCAATTGTCTGATCCACCATGCTTCGGCCTTAAGGAGTAATTTCAACTATCCCCACCTCTCCTTGGTCTATGAATCTGCTGTAATACTTGGAGACGTAATGACGCCACCCCATGTGACCTTTCAGTAAAATGGGCAGAAACTGCCTGTTCTATTCGTTTTTTTCTAATCGCGGATTTGTGGGCAGAGATCCTATCTTTCACCCTCTGAGTGGTTTGGCCCACATATAATAGCCCACATGGGCACTTTATGCAATATACTACAAATTTAGAGTTGCAGTCAAAAAAACCTTTCAGTGGGAAATTTCTTCCACTCAGAGGGTGTTGGACAGAGTCACCACCCAAAACATTTCCGCACTGGACACAATCCCTACAGGGGAAAGTTCCCCTCCTTCTCGTGACTACATTGTCAACTGAAGGACCCAAATCTGACCTTACTAACTTGTCCCTAAGTGAGGGTGCCCGTCTGAAGGAGAACAAAGGAGGGTCCCTAAATTCAGGAACCCTCGGAAGTCCCTCCCTCAGAATGGACCATCTTTGCTGTATAATACCCTTAACTTGATTTGAAATTGTGCTAAACCTTGAGATAAACGGAATCCTACCACTATTTTCTCTTCTCTTCTTCCCACCCCTCTGGTGCCCATCCCTTACTTTTAAGACCCCTTCCGGGTAACCTCTCACCCTAAATCTATCTCTTAATTCCTCTACCCGTAAATCACATGTGGTTGGATCAGAAACTATTCTCTTAACTCTCAATATTTGAGATCTAGGAATTGCACTTTTTAGAGATAATGGATGAAAGGAGTCAAAGTGTAGAGTGGAATTTCTATCCGTTCATTTTCTAAAAACCTTCCTTCTCCACACTTGACCCTGACATCCAAAAAATCAATACAGGTACTGCTGACGTGTGACGTCAACTTAATAAAAGGATACCTTCCGTGCAGGTCCAGGATAAAGGCATCAAGGCTCGAACGTGGCCCCACCCACAAAAGAAAAACATCATCAATATATCTTACCCACATCCTCGCATGTGCATAAAACAATGGATGCGTATACACGAACGCCTCTTCGTATGCTTCCATAAAGAGGTTCGCATAGCATGGGGCCACGTTCGAGCCCATCGCCGTCCCCCGGACCTGCTCGTAAAAGACATCACCAAAAAGAAAATAATTCATCGTCAGCACTACCTGTAAGAGAGACATAAGGAAATCACATTGCTGTTTATCAAAATAAGAACGGGTGTCAAAGACATGTTGTATTACCTCCATTCCCTCTTGGTGGGGAATGGAGGTGTACAAACTCTCCACACCCATGGTGACCATAAGGAATTCTCCTTCAGGGTAAGGTTGAGACTTCAATAATTCCAGAAACATGCCCGTATCTCTCACATACGAGGCCTGAATCTGTAAATATGGTTGAAGAACAGCATCAATAAAGATGGCCAGAGGGGATAACACAGAATCCAACCCGGAGACGATAGGTCTCCCCTGGGGGATTAGGTAGATTTTTGTGAATTTTAGGTAAGGTGTAAAACACCTGTGTGATAGGATGTTTTTTTTATCAAGAACTTTGCCAGGCCCTCATCGATAATTTCCTTTAGAGTTGCTTCCTGTACTAATCTCCCTATTATTCTTTCAATCCTTGGGAGTGGATCACTATCAAGTCGTCGATATGTAGAAGTGTCCTCCAAGAGGCACTGCACACTCTCCAAGTAGAAGGACTTGTCCATCACAACTAGGGCTTCCCCCTTGTCTGCCGATTTGATAATTATCTCATCGGTGGACTGCAGGGATTGTAGAGCCAGTTTCTCTGTCTGTGAGAGATTGTTCTTATAGCCATGACGTCTCCCAAGTTTTACTTCGGCCTCCAGTTTGTGGACATCCTCCTTCACACAATCTATAAAGTTCTCAATTGTTGGATTGGACGATGGATTAAAGTCACTTCGATTTTTTAAGCCAAGAGGACCCAAGGATAGAGGGAGTGAAGACTCCGGAACAGCAGATCCTTGATCTCGAGAAGGGAGATTGGCGAAAAAGTTCTTGAGTCTGATATTCCGAAAAAATCTCGTTAACTCAATGTCCAACTCCAAAAAATCAGGTAAAAACATAGGACAAAACGATAAGCCCCTCTTAAGAACTCCCTCTTCTTCCTCAGAAAGAGCACGAGAGGAGATATTAATATCGAAGTGACTTTAATCCATCGTCCAATCCAACAATTGAGAACTTTATAGATTGTGTGAAGGAGGATGTCCACAAACTGGAGGCCGAAGTAAAACTTGGGAGACGTCATGGCTATAAGAACAATCTCTCACAGACAGAGAAACTGGCTCTACAATCCCTGCAGTCCGCAGATGAGATAATTATCAAATCGGCGGACAAGGGGGGAGCCCTAGTTGTGATGGACAAGTCCTTCTACTTGGAGAGTGTGCAGTGCCTCTTGGAGGACACTTCTACATATCGACGACTTGATAGTGATCCACTCCCAAGGATTGAAAGAATAATAGGGAGATTAGTACAGGAAGCAACTCTAAAGGAAATTATCGATGAGGGCCTGGCAAAGTTCTTGATAAAAAAACATCCTATCACACCGGTGTTTTACACCTTACCTAAAATTCACAAAAATCTACAGAATCCCCCAGGGGAGACCTATCGTCTCCGGGTTGGATTCTGTGTTATCCCCTCTGGCCATCTTTATTGATGCTGTTCTTCAACCGTATTTACAGATTCAGGCCTTGTATGTGAGAGATATGGGCATGTTTCTGGAATTATTGAAGTCTCAACCTTACCCTGAAGGAGAATTCCTTATGGTCACCATGGGTGTGGAGCATTTGTACACCTCCATTCCCCACCAGGAGGGAATGGAGGTAATACAACATGTCTTTGACACCCGTTCTTATTTTGATAAACAGCAATGTGATTTCCTTATGTCTCTCTTACAGGTAGTGCTGACGATGAATTATTTTCTTTTTGGTGATGTCTTTTATGAGCAGGTCGGGGGGACGGCGATGGGCTCGAACGTGGCCCCATGCTATGCGAACCTCTTTATGGAAGCATACGAAGAGGCGTTCGTGTATACGCATCCATTGTTTCATGCACATTCGAGGATGTTGGTAAGATATATTGATGATGTTTTTCTTTTGTGGGTGGGGCCACGTTTGAGCCTTGATGCCTTTATCCTGGACCTGCACGGAAGGTTTCCTTTTATTAAGTTGACGTCACATGTCAGCAGTACCTGTATTGATTTTTTGGATGTCAGGGTCCAGTGTGGAAAAGGAAGGTTTGTCACCGACCTTTTTAGAGAATGAACGGATAGAAATTCCACTCTACACTTTGACTCCTTTCATCCATTATCTCTAAAAAGTGCAATTCCTAGATCTCAAATATTGAGAGTTGAGAGAATAGTTTCTGATCCAACCACATGTGATTTACAGTTAGAGGAATTAGGAGATAGATTTAGGGTGAGAGGTTACCCGGAAGGGGTCTTAAAAGTAAGGGATGGGCACCAGAGGGGTGGGAAGAAGAGAAGAGAAAATAGTGGTAGGATTCCGTTTATCTCAAGGTTTAGCACAATTTCAAATCAGGTTAAAGGTATTATAAAGCAAAGATGGTCCATTCTGAGGGAGGGACTTCCGAGGGTTCCTGAATTTAGGGATCCTCCTTTGTTCTCCTTCAGACGGGCACCCTCACTTAGGGATAAGTTAGTAAGGTCAGATTTGGGTCCTTCAGTTGACAATGTAGGCACGAGAAGGAGGGGAATGTTCCTCTGCAGGGATTGTGTCCAGTGCGGAAATGTTTTGGGTGGTGACTCTGTCCGACACCCTCTGAGTGGAAGAAATTTCCCACTGAAAGGTTTTTTTGACTGCAACTCAAAATTTGTAGTATATTGCATAAAGTGCCCATGTGGGCTATTATATGTGGGCCAAACCACTCAGAGGGTGAAAGATAGGATCTCTGCCCACAAATCCGCAATTAGAAAAAAACGAATGGAACAGGCAGTTTCTGCCCATTTTACTGAAATGTCACATAGGGTGGCGTCATTACGTTTCCAAGTATTACAGCAGATTCATAGACCAAGGAGAGGTGGGGATCGTTTAAAATTACTCCTGTAGGCCGAAGCATGGTGGATCAGACAATTGGGATCTTTACATCCCCAGGGTCTAAACCGGGAATATGACCTGTTACCTGTAATCTGACTTTATTGATTAATGTAAAGGTTGATCGCCACATTGCAGCCCATTCTATATTTTTTCACTATTTTTGTCATTTTGTTTTTACTTAACCCCTTTATCCCTCTTTTTATAAAGCGTTTTCATTTAAAATTGTTTTTAGTTTTTAGGATGATAGGATGGGAGTACTCCACATCTGGTGAACAATGCCTGGATATTCTATTCTGCTTTGCTGTCCCTCAAATGAAACCTAAATGTGGCGGTATGTATGGATGTCCAGTAATTTTAGGACCCATGTGTCTATTAGTATTTGATGAGAGCTTATGGCAAAGCAGAATTGTATTTTTAAAGGTTCATTCTCTTATGTGGCCACTAGATGGCATTGAATTTATCCATACGTACATATGTGTAAGTGATGCGTAAATTTGTACGCATAACGCTAATACGGCTTGCGTGATAATTATTCGACGGGTTTTTTTGACGAGTCTAATGCGACCGTTTTTATGTATGAATATGACGTTTTGGATTGTGATTGGTAGACATGACGTTTTACACACTCCCAGTTAACGGCTTTTCAAATTTGCTTATCCAGGTATGTGATTGGATGTTTTGGAGTTTTCTTCCAGTTCCCCATCAGGTCCACCTCTGTAGCGATTGGCTATAGCTTAGGGGGGAGGGGTATAAATAGGGTTTAGGCAGGCAATAGTGACATGCTTTCACTTGACAAAGAGCGGTTTATCCGTTCGAAGTGGCGACAGTCCGTTGTGATTAGAATTGGGCTGCAATGGAGGCGTAACCTATCCTGGAGGAAGTCCTCATGCCATTGTATGCAGCTAAGAGCTATACTTACTACCAAGAGCTATAGTTACATTCTGGGAGTCCGGATGTCATGGCTATTTTTATTCACTCTTTTTTGTGAATAAATATCCTGCTTTTTAAGAATTGGCAAGTGCTGGTCATCTTTTTTGCCTATTTCTCTCCAGTACATAACAGAGGTAAGGAGGTTGGTCAGCACACCAGTTTCTTCAATGAACGAAGTTTAATCAATCACATGTCAACACGCAAGTTAACAATTGTTTCGGGGCCACAAGGGGTCCCATTCATCAGAACAGTGCAGACAAACAGTGTAATAAAAAATTTGCACTAAGTATATACACCAAGTGATTAAACAGAACCACCCCCAATCATAAGGTACATCCCTCCCTCATCTCAATGTAAACATTGCATTACTGTCCTCCAGTTCAGTAATCATAATTCCAACAAGTACATATACGCAATAGTCATAGCATAGGAGGATGAGTTACATGGGACATACATAAATATATGGGCATGATCACTGTAAGTACCCCAATCTATATCACACCATTACCTGTCAATCATCCATAGTTTCAAATCCATTGGCTCAATAAATCGCGGCAAACCACCGCCTCCCGTTGTTCCAGCCATTATCTCCGCCGGGTCTGCCTCCATCGATAGTTGCCATCGCAACCTGCTACCCAGAGCGCTGTGCGCTGCCGGTAAGCCAATCCGCACTAAGCGGGCAGAGGACCTCCCGCCCTCCGCACACGTCACGGATGATGCGCAATGCTCATGCGCACTGTGCTACGCATCCGCGTCGCTATGGAAACGTCGCTGTACGGGTTACGATGGTAACCCGTACACATAGTTATACCGACCCGCGGCCGTAGAGTTCTCTTGCTGCTAAAAAGCAGCAGAGGATGCTCCTGGGTGACATGTCTGTGAGAAACAGCAATAAAATGCTGTCTTCCTCACATTAAGGCTGGAATTATCCGGAATATATATGAGCCATATGCTAATATGGCACATCATATATAAAAACGATAATTACCTGCCTATTTCTCTCCAGTACATAAAACATATTCCAGAATAGACCTCTTTTTAACAGACAAAATACTTCTGCAAAAAGCTTCTGATCCCCTCATTGATATTAAGACATGGTAAGACCATGCCCCAATTAACATTGCACTCGATGCCAATATTGTTGACACTAGACCTTCGCTTTGGAGACTCAATACCTCCTTGCTCACAGACACTGTATTCTATAAGAAACTAAAGGGAGATATCCAAAACTTTAATCAAGAAAACAGTACTCTTGGTATGGGGGTGGCCGTGATTTGGTCTGCATTAAAGGCATTCACAAGGGGTATTTTGATAATGCAAGGTTCCTTCCTGAAAAAGAAAAGAACTGACAAATTCAACCTACTGTTAAAACAGATCCAGATGCGAGAAAGATAACATAAGCAGTCCCCTTCTCCAGACCTAGAAAGAGAACTATTCCACCTAAGACAAGATCTAAATAACATTCTTCAATCCAAATACGAATTCCTGAGACAAAAACTAAAACTAGATACCTATACTCATAGTGATAAAGCAGGTTCCTATCTTGCCAGACTAATAAAATTAAGACAGGCCAAAACAAATATCCATTTAATTAAGCATCCCTCCACCAAAGAAACAGTGTCCAATCCCAAACTAATTGCAGATGCATTCTGCGATTATTACGCTACTTTATATAACCTCCAATCACATGACTCCTTAACCCATCCCAATGAAGCCTCTATCTCTAACTTCTTAAAATCCATAAACCTCCCCTCCTTGACCCCCTCACAACTAGACAACCTCAACACCCCCCTTTAAAACAGACAAAATTATTTCTACAATTAAATCCCTTAAACGTAATAAAGCTCCTGGACCATATGGTTTTGGGAATTAATTTCTAACAGCCTTCAATCCCACCATATCCCCCCTTTTGACGGACCTATTCAATGAATTTGCCACATCCGGCTCAATACCAGAGGAATATCTGCAGGCTATAATCCTTAATGACCAATTATAGGCCAATTTCATTGCTGAACTCTGACGTAAAGGTATATGCTAAGCTGTTAGCGAATAGACTGATGAGGTACACCCCCTTTCTTCTGGCCCAGGATCAGGTGGGCTTTACCTCTGGGCGTCAAGCCTCAGATGCAACAAGACGGATGGTTACAGCTCTCGTCCATGTGCAGCTCTGTCAGATGCCTTCTCTGCTCCTAACTTTGGATGCGGAGAAGGCATTCGACAGAGTCCACTGGCAATTCCTCAGGGCCACTCTGGCAAAGTTTGGCTTTACTGGCCCAATATTATCAGCCATTATGGCTCTCTACTCTGCGCCATCTGCTCGAGTAAACGCAGCTGGTTTCATCTCAAAATCCTTCCCCATCACTAATGGTACTAATGGTATCCTGCCTCCCTAAAACCCTGGGTCCAGCTTGACTGTGCTCTTCTGAGATCCAACCTAAGAGAAATCTTAATCAGTATTTTGATGGGCGCCAAACCACCCCAATCGGTTTATCCTTCCATTTAAGCATCCCTAAGATCCCAGGAATACTTTGTCAAAAACCCACCACCCCATAATAGCACAATCCATTTCCCAACTCCTTTATCAGCCCTCAAACACTTCACCAAAGATCTAGATCTACATGCTTGGACAAACTCAGGTATAATGTATGTACAAGACCTCTTTAATGACTCACACCTCAAACTATTCGCGGAGCTACAAAAACATTATAACCTTCCACATTACGAATTATTTACATACCATAGAATCTTCCATTTAATTAGAAATATTAAACTATTCCTTCCTTACCCCAAAATATTCTAACCATGCTCAACTACACAGGACATTTTAAAGGTGGTATCTCTACCTGGTACAAACAACTCAGAAATGAAGACATATCACCTCTAAACAGATATGCTACAGTATGGTCAGTAGATCTCAACAGTAACATCTCAGTTGCAAATCTACGAACAGCTAAAAAGATTGTGGCTAAAATATCACGCTGCAATTCCCATTGGGAAATTACTAAGAAAATAGTGTATACATGGAATAGAACTCCCAGACAACTGGCTTCTTTTACAGCCTCAGCTTCTCCAATCTGCTGGAAATGCAATACTCACCTAGGCACATACCTTCATATGTTTTGGCAATGCCCTCTAGTCTCCAAACTGTGGTCCCTAGTAGAAAAACTTATCTGCAGAATTTTTAAAAACGGCTTCCAGCTCTCGCCAAAATTCGCCCTCCTTCTCATAAGTGATGGTCATATACCTTCCAACATTAGACCTCCCATTTATCACCTTATACTCACTGCTCTTTACTTACTAACCTCAAACTGGAAAGCACAGGAAGAAATACCCGCTTACCAACTCCTTTTCTACACCAAAATAATATATGTATGGAACAAGCATCAAGAGGCAGATTAGGTCTCGAAACTTCTAACTTCTATATGCCAACAGAGTGGTGTCATTAAATGAACCAATATTACCTGAGTTCTATCCAATCTAATTGAGTTCTAGATCCATGGTACTCCTCCCCACCTCCTAAATCAAGTACCATTATAAGTACCATTATAAATTATAACAATTTTGCTCTCCACCACCTATGAGAGACAAGATATAGGCATAGATAACTCCTATTATTCAAAACTAGTTCATGGTTTATGTTTAGTTTATAGTTTGATAATAATATAGCTAACAATATGTCCCATATTGTTGATTCCCTAATCAGGTTCGGATACCTTTTTTTCTCGTTTTATTTCCTTTTATATTGAATACTATATGACATCCACTCCTGGCTACTATTCTAGTGAAGGCCCGTTCTGGCCTACTGATTTTACTGGAATATCTACAATCCTGACTATTCCATAGATATCCTCTTCCTGGCTACCTATTAGGTACTGTAAATGCCTGTATTGAGAGTATCTCAGGTCTGATTGGTCACTTGATTCTAAGGTCCTAATATTGTTCAAGAGATTCATCTGTAACCATCTAGTCATATAATTTGATTATCGTATGTAATAATGATTTTGCTATGTTAAAGTTAATGTTCTGAATCATGATTTTCATAGCTTGTTTATGTTTATGTATGTCCAATATTTCAAAATTCAATAAAATTATTGTATGATGAAAAATATATATTACCACCCAATCCAACTATCACATATAAAAGGTTGCCGAACCTGAGAGATATGTTGGTCCATAGCATAGCACCTTTCCCAAAACACCATCACCAGTGAACACATGGCTGTCAATTAAACCTAATGGGTCCTTCAAATGTGGTAAATGTAAGGCATGCAAGTACATGCCGACAAAAAAGACATTTACCTCACCTAATGATGGAAGGGTATACACCATCTTGTCCTTCATACATGTGATACCCGTGGGGTGGTGTACGCAGACTACTGCAAATGTAATTTGTGGTACATAGGAAAAACCACTCGGACTCTCAAGGACTGGTTACTTGAGCACATAGGCAATATAAAACACAACAATGACACTTCCATCGCAAGACATATAAATCTGGTACATCCACACTCTCGCTTTGACATCTGTTTCTGGGGAATTCAATCATGGAAAAATGGGATCAGGGGGAAAACCTGGACAAAACATTGATTCAAATCGAATCCAAATGGATTTTCCGGCTGGACACCATTGCCCCTACGGGGTTGAATTCAGATTTTAATTTGGCATGTTTCTTATAATATGCAGCCATATGACAATTATGTATGGGTAAAAGGATATGAGGTGATTATGGGTTCTGTCTCTTATATATACACTAGACAATCAAAGATAAAGTATCCAGGAGCAACACGCTTGAATGATAAAACTTCTCAATCTTTAAAGCGGACCCAAACCAAACATTTTTTTTTAATTAAAAATATTTAGTTGTACCACTCTGACACATACAAAGATAAATAAACAGTCTGTAACGATTATGGAATTCTCTCCGTGGTCAGCGCACAAGGCGTGCGCTGACACTGCGGAAATCCTCCACAAGCGTATAATTTGAGGAAACCCAGCAGAAGGTGCAATGCACCTGTAGAGGGAAATTCCTGTCGGCAGGTGGAGCTGTGGAGTGCAGAGGAACAGCTCCTTTGTCCTACCACACACGCCAGACAGGAATTGTACGAAGGGAAGAAACGCAATCGCAAGAGAGGCGATTGAGAATGAGCACAGAGACAGATTGTATGTGTGTGCACCAAACTAGTCGCCAACCCGCGACGGTGCACACACCACAGCAGATATAAAGTAGGAACGCGATCGCGAGAGGTGAGATCGCCAGACGTGACACAAGGCTACAGCAAGGCAGAGCACGAGAGTAGCAAAGGCACAGCAAATCATACAATGAGAAGATAAGGAAAATAACAAACGCTAGCTAAACGCGAACACCGCACTCATTCGCAACAGTGCACGCGTTTGTGCGCGGTCTCCACGTGATAAGCACAATAGAGACAAGCACGCCTAACTAACCACCGACAGACAAATATGAAACAGAGGACGCGAGCGCTTGCTTAACGTTTACCTCACCGAGCCTCCAGCAAGCGTTTGTAGCAGACAAGACAGACACACGAAAACAGGAACAGGCGAGAGATAGGATCCACAGCACTAGCGAAAAGAGGCCAGTGCGATCCAGGGAGACAGAGAGATGGAGATCAGACGGATCCACAGCACTAGCGCTAGGCGAGTGTGATCCAGGCAAGACAGATAGAGAAGATAGCTGGTAGCAACCGCTGCTCCAGCTATACTCCAAGAACAAAGATCAGAACGACGTCCTGTCGACCACCGCAGGGACAGGACAATCGCAACAGACGGGCAAAACAGATATGCAATCCTAACTGCACTTGGGAAACCTGCCTAGTGCAGTCCCAGGAATTACTCTAAGCTAATCTTCAAACAATGAGCAAGGCTGACACTCTCCGGAGTGTTTCACAGGAAGAATCCTTATGACCAGCCAAGGTCTGTGATATCATATGGTATATATAGAGCAAGCCTACAAGGGATGTGGCTAGGCAATTTGCATGACAAACGTATTCAAATTCTTCAGCAGCAGCAAGCTGAAAAACTGACAAAAGGTCTTTCTTCCAGAGACCTGCAGAATGCAGACCTGAACAATGGTCAAAAAGCTGCCTGCCTGCACAGGCAGCTGAGCAGATCATTACACACTCCTTCAAACCGATGAGCATTTCAGTGCATGCTTTTCACCCTTCTCTTTTCATAACTAGGGTTATACAGGTGGCAGCCATTAGCAATTCCTCCATTGCCGGACACCACCTACTCCACCAGTTTGCCGAATTTTGTCCCGGCAATTTGAAAGGAAGGGAGGGGTTCCTCCAATAAATGTAAAATATTTTATATTTGTCATCATGCAGCTGAAAAAAGGCTGCTATTTATTATGGATTTGCTATCCACTGGGCCTGTTTTTTTTTCCTTTTTTTTCGTTATAGTACATTTTTATTAGGTATTGACATACACAATGTAAACCAAAGAGTACAGTAAAACTTCCATATGACAATACCAAGTATATCAGCAAAATATGCAGAAATCACGAGAGGAGCTGCATAAGAGAAACAATTCAAAGGAAAAAAACATACATAGAACAACTATCCTATGAGGAACATAGTTTATGGTACAGGTAATGTAAGGAAAACCAAACATGGTATAATTAACATGGCCCATCAGGCTGACACCATGTATTATAGGTTGACGCCATCGAAAGCAGAGGGCTAAGCCCCTTCGATAGCACATAAATTGTAAGAAAATCACACGTACCGCCCTAGAAATGTGGGGATAGTGAATATTGAAGAGAACCAGAACAAACTAACAACACAAAGAAAAGGAACAAAAGAAAATAAAAAACACATAGAGCCACTAGACCAAAATAAGTGTTGCTCGTATTTCTTTATGTTAAACATTTATCATGGATTATATTGTAGTCAGGATCCAGGAAGGGAAACGATAAACTGGTAACCTAGAGATCTGCATCTTATTCTCTTCTCTAAGGAAATGTTTCTCTGGACTATAGATATTAGCATTAGTAGAGAGAGTTGATCAGCAGATTTCCAGTTATTAAAAATAAGGGATAATGCTGCTAGTAATACATGGCATATCTGGGGTTGAACCTGAGTAGACAGTTTATCTGGGTCTATTAGTAGAGATGCTCGTCGGATTCCGCGGAATGAAGATTTACGCGATTCCAGTTGAAAATTGGCAATTCCGTTCCGTTGAGCCGGAACGGAAACCTATAGCACTAATCGGAAATAATCGGAAATAGCAAAATTTCGACGCGGAATTCCGTCGGAATTTAAATAGAAGCGTGTAAAAGCTGCATTAGCCAATAAGAAGGGATAGACCCATCACAGAAGCTTAACACATTAAGATTTCTGCATTAAAAATGGAATTTCTGCACCAATTAGAGTCTTAACAAATAACAACCAATTCTACATTAGCAAGCAGCTCCTAGCTACCTATCATCAGCTATCCCACCCATTTTGTATATACGAGAGGTGTGACAGGCACGAAAGTTTGTGGGTTTCAGTCTGGTGTTGGAGAGAGGAGAGACAGACCCATATTAGTTGTTTCAACATAAAACAATACTCTTTTTAAAGACTGTATATAAACCAAAAGTCTTTTTAAAGACTGTGTGAGAGAATTAGATTGAGTGTGAGCTATATTAGTAGTAGCTAGCTAGGTGTATTAGTGATAGTTTGAGTGATAGATTGTAGTGTAGTATACTAGTGGTTGCTTTGTGGAGAGGGTTAGACAGCCAGCCAGGCTGCAAGCTTAGTGTTTGACAGAGTGAGAGAGGTGATTGATTAGTTGAGTGTAGTGCAAGTTTTTATTTGTTTTGTTTTCTTTATTTTGTTTTTGATTTATTTTCTTTATTTACTTGACTTTGGTTCTGTCGCTCATATCCCTTCCACAATAAAGTTTTTGGCCCCAAAGCAATGGAGCGAGAGCAGCAGCAATTTCCTGCCACTCCTAAAAGAAAATGGAGTGATGGTGGTGTTGGTGGATCACGTGAAGTACGTGATCAGGTTGAGGGGGGCAGCAGCATCAGGAAGCATTCCCCCCTGGTCAGAGATGTCTTCCCTCTGTTTGGACGCAGGAAAATTTTGACAGAGCAGCAGGCAAACAGAGTTGTTGATTATTTAGATCAGGAACCCTCTACCCAGTCTGAGGAAATTGAAGTTAGTGGCAGCAGCACCAGTAGTGGCCACCAGGTTCCTTATGACCAGAACCCGACCGCAACTGCTTCTCTTGACAAGGTTGCTTCCTCCCAGTACTCTCCTCCAGAAGTAAAGCACACCTATGTTGATGAGAGAGATGTGGAGACTGGAGAAGGATTGGGGGGAGGCATTGGAAGAGACCATCCACATGCTGGAGAGGTTGTGGGAGCAGCGAATGGCGGTCAGGCTATACCGATCTCAGACCTCTTCCCCCAGAACAGGACCACTGGACTACATTACTGGGGACCAGTGGCAGCTGATTGGGCAGGTCTGTAAAGTGTTGGAGCCATTTGAGCAGGCAGCAAAATTGGTCAGTGAGGAGCACTGAAGCTTATCAGAAGTGCTCCCTATTATCTTCATGCTGGACAAGACTCTTGACAAAGTGCTCAGACAGGGGAAGGAAGCCCTACTGAACAGTGGTCAGTCAAGTGGGGGAGTGAGTGAGCATGCTCAAGTCCTGGATGAGGAGGCAGAGCTTGTGGAAGCAGAAGAGCCCATTGTCCGGGGGTGGGAAGAAGATTCTGATGTGGAGCTAGAGCATGACGACAGTTCTGACAGCCAGGAAGAGGTGATTGATGGCAGACATCTCTTCCCTATGGCTGCGCATATGCTCCAGTGCCTCCGTAAGGACCCCCAGATCAAAACGTTAAAATCAAGGCTCGACATGTGGGCGGCCACCATCTTAGATCCCCGGTGCAAGGGGAAAATGCGGCAATTCATAACCCCCTCCCAAGCAGACGCCAGGAAGAGCCAGATCCGGGATGCTCTTCTTCGTTAGGTAAGAGATGCGTTTCCTGAACCTGTATCCCAGGCCCAAGCTACCAAGCCTCATCATGCTCAGCAAAGGTCTGGTGGTCCCACTCCCAGCAGCAGCACCAATAGCCAATCTGTGAACCTGCTAAGTATGTTGAAGGAATTTTATCAGCCAATGCCAGATACTCCTTCTAGCAGCAGCACCGGCCAGTGCTCCAGACAATATGGAGAGTAATGATGACTCCATGGAGTATTGGACAAAACAACTGGATACCTGGCCTGAACTCACTCAGTATGCACTGGAGGTTCTTGCATGTCCCACCACCAGTGTTCTTTCTGAGCGAGTGTTTAGTGCTGCAGGTGGGGTGGTCACCGACCAACGGACCCATCTGTCCACAGACAATGTGGACATACTAACGTTCATAAAAATAAACGAGTCATGGATCAGTGATAATTACAAGGCCCCTCTCACTGATTCACAATGAAGATTGGACAGACTCAATTAAAATTTTGCTGTAATGACTGCCATGGAACCACCTCTAGGTCCCATGGCCTACAACAACTCCTGCTACTCCAAATAAAAATTGTGATGACCGCCGTGGAACCATCTCTAGGTCCCATGGCCTACGACAACTCCTGCTGCTCCAAAAAAAATTATAATGACTGCCGTGAAATCACCTCTAGGTCCCATGGCCTATGACAACTCCTGCTGCTCCAAATAAAAATTATAATGACTGCCGTGCAACCACCTCTAGGTCCCATGGCCTACGACAACTCCTGCTGCTACAAATAAAACTTGTGATGACTGCCATAGAACCACCTCTAGGTCCCATGGCCTACGACAACTCCTGCTGCTCCAAATAAAAATTATAATGACTGCCGTGGAACCACCTCTAGGTCCCATGCCTACAACGACTCCTGCTGCTCCAAACAAAAATTATAATGACTGCCATGGAACCACCTCTAGGTCCCATGGCCTACGACAACTCCTGCTGCTCCAAAAAAAAAAATTGTAATCAGGATTGTGATTCAGCCACCAATAAAGCCAAAGTTATCAGCAGGACTGCCAGGGAACTGGTATTTGTTCCATTGTGAAAATGGTTTAGCCAGAATGTGGAATTCTGTGGAATACCGCGGGGATCCGCTGGAAGGTAGTGGTTACAGAATTTTGTTAACGCGGAATCCAGAATTTCCGTGGTATCGGAAACCGCCTGTTCCGATCATCTCTATCTATTAGTAATATAGCTAGTTTAGGAGAAATGTTAAAGTCATGTAAGAAGAATTTTTTAATTAAAGTTTCTGTTTGTAGCCAAAATGTCTTGATTTTGGGGCAGTCCCATACCATGTGTAGTAGAGTACCTACATAAGAAGAGCAATGCCAACATAGAGGGGAAATGTCGGGTGTAAATGCTGAAATTTTACGAGGAGTATAGTGCCATTTAAACAAAAGTTTGCGCGACATTTACCAATGAGAGTTGCATCTTGAGTATTTGGTGATTAAGGATGTGGGTTTAATCAGGAGAGCAATTGATATGGGAGAGTTAAGATCGTAAGGCTAAGTATGAGCATACTTCTGAAGTGGTGAAACGTTCTTCCTTAGCATCATTAAAATTTTACTAGAGATTTGTGGGGGACAACATGACGGGTTTTAACCTGGTTATACATTCTATGGTATGTGTACAGTTGTGAATGGGGTAAATTAAAACTGTTTTGTAGAGTGCTGAAGGATTTGAAGTTTTGGCCAGCATAGAGGTCGTTTAAGAAATCTACACTGGCAAGGTGCCAATGAGAGAGGTCTAGGTTAGTTGCGAATTGTTTTAGTGCATTAATCGTAATCATAGGGGTATGAGAGTGTTAAGGGTCTGGAGAATGTTTAAGGAAATATTCCCAGGACTTCAGTGAGGCTTGAACGGAGGGATACTGAGTGGGTTGGGGCACCTAGGATCATTCCCATCAATATCGTTTTGAGAGAAGAGCCTAACAGAGTTTGTTCTAGAATAACCCAGTTTAAGAGAGTTTGGAGACTACCAATGTCTAATAATATCTGATTCTAGCGTGGCGGCGTGGTAATAGGACAATACATGGGAGGCATAACTCACCTTTTTGTTTGGGGAGTACTATGATCTCAAAGGGAACAAAGTGGTTAATGCATTTTTTAAGGTCAAGAAGAAAGGATTTGCGTAGAACAATTTGTAATGTTCAAAAAATGTATAGTATTTTAGGGAGGAGGAACATTTTAAATGCAGCTATGTGACCTGTCCATGAAAGCCAAAACTTAGACATGGCAAAGAGGATTCTTCTTTGATAGCAGATAGAAGGGGGATATAGTTCCTTTTAAAAAGCTCAGCTGGGTTTTTAGTTACCTTCCTTGATCCCTAAATAAGGCACTTCTGAGGATGCCCAAGGAAACTGAAACTTAGTTGTTCTATTAGCTTTTACAGGGGAACAGGGGCAAATCCAGGATTTTCAAGGGGGGGATTCCTGATAGGTCTCTTTTGGCAAGCCGCACACTACCGCGCATGCGTTTGCCCACAAAATCCACATGATGCACAGCATTTCTCCACAAAATACACACAATGCGCAGTGTTTCCCTACAAAATACACATGATGCAGTAGCGTTTCGCCAAAATATATATAATGTGGCAGTGATTAAGTAGCCAGATAACCCCCCTTTATTATGGATAACAAAATTACCCCACCCCTCTTTAGTATAGGTGACCAGATGACCCCAATTTATCACACAGGTAGCCAGATGAGCCCCCCCCCAGTTAGGATAAGTAACCACATGATCCCCATTTATAGTATATAGCCAGATAACTCCCCGTTCAGTACATTCCCCCTTGTATTTCGCCAGATCCCCCTTGTATATATAGCCAGTGTATATAGTCAGATCCCCTGTATATATAGCCAGAGATCCCCCCCTGTATATACCCATATACCCACTGTATGTAGCCAGATGCCTCCCCCTGCATATAGCCAGTGTATATAGCCAGATCCCCCTGCATACAGCCAGTGTATATATATATATATATATATATATATATATATATATATATATATATATATATATATATATATATATATATATATATATATATATATATATAATCGTAATGTGGGCAGCAACCATCAGAAAATAATCGTAATGTGGGCAGCAGCCAGCAGTCATCAGAAAATAATCGTAATGTGGGCAGGAGTCACCAGAAAATATTCGTAAAGTGGGCAGCAGTCACCAGAAAATCACAACGTGGGCAGCAGGCACCAGAAAATCGCAATGTGGGCAGCAGGCACCAGAAAATCGCAATGTGGGCAGCAGTGACCAGAAAATCATAATGTGGGAAGCAGACACCTGAAAATCGCAATGTGGGCAGCGGTCATCAGAAAATCGTAATGTGGGCAGCAGACACCTGAAAATCACAATGTGGGCAGCAGTTACCATAAAATCACAATGTGGGCAGCAGGCACCAGAAAATCGCAATGTGGGCAGCAGTGACCAGAAAATCGTAATGTGGGCAGCAGACACCTTTTAAAATCACAATGTGGGCAGCAGTTATCAGAAAATCGCAATGTGGGCAGCAGGCACCAGAAAATCGCAATGTGGGCAGCAGACACCTGAAAATCACAATGTGGGCAGCAGTGACCAGAAAATCGTAATGTGGGCAGCAGAAACCTTAAAATCACAATGTGGGCAGCAGTTGCCAGAAAATCGCAATGTGGGCAGCAGTTACCAGAAAATCGCAATGTGGGCAGCAGGCACTAAAAAATCGTAATGTGGGCAGCAGACACCTGAAAATCGCAATGTGGGCAGCAGTCATCAGAAAATCGTAATGTGGGCAGCAGACACCTGAAAATCACAATGTGGGCAGCAGTGACCAGAAAATCGTAATGTGGGCAGCAGACACCTTAAAATCACAATGTGGGCTGCAGTTACCAGAAAATCGCAATGTGGGCAGCAGGCACCAGAAAATCGCAATGTGGGCAGCAGTTACCAGAAAATCGCAATGTGGGCAGCAGGCACCAGAAAATCGCAATGTGGGCTGCAGACACCTGAAAATCGCAATGTGGGCAGCAGTGACCAGAAAATCGCAATGTGGGCAGCAGTTACCAGAAAATCGCAATGTGGGCAGCAGGCACCAGAAAATCGTAATGTGGGCAGCAGACACCTGAAAATCGCAATGTGGGCAGCAGTGACCAGAAAATCGTAATGTGGGCAGCAGACACCTGAAAATCGCAATGTGGGCAGCAGTAACCAGAAAATCGTAATGTGGGCAGCAGACACCTGAAAATCACAATGTGGGCAGCAGACACCAGAAAATCGCAATGTGGGCAGCAGTTACCAGAAAATCGCAATTTGGGCAGCAGTGACCAGAAAATCGTAATGTGGGCAGCAGACACCTGAAAATCGTAATGTGGGCAGCGGACACCTGAAAATCGTAATGTGGGCAGCAGACACCTGAAAATCGCAATGTGGGCAGCAGACACCTGAAAATCACAATGTGGGCAGCAGTGACCAGAAAATTGTAATGTGGGCAGCAGACACCTTAAAATCACAATGTGGGCAGCAGTTACCAGAAAATCGCAATGTGGGCAGCAGTTACCAGAAAATCGCAATGTGGGCAGCAGACACCTGAAAATCACAATGTGGGCAGCAGTGACCAGAAAATCGTAATGTGGGCAGCAGACACCTTTAAAATCACAATGTGGGCAGCAGTTACCAGAAAATCGCAATGTGGGCAGCAGGCACCAGAAAATCGCAATGTGGGCTGCAGACACCTAAAATTCACAATGTGGGCAGCAGTGACCAGAAAATCGTAATGTGGGCAGCAGACATCTTAAAATCACAATGTGGGCAGCAGTTACCAGAAAATCGCAATGTGGGCAGCAGTTACCAGAAAATCGCAATGTGGGCAGCAGGCACCAGAAAATCGTAATGTGGGCAGCAGACACCTGAAAATCGCAATGTGGGCTGCAGACACCTAAAATTCACAATGTGGGCAGCAGTGACCAGAAAATCGTAATGTGGGCAGCAGACACCTTAAAATCACAATGTGGGCAGCAGTTACCAGAAAGTCGCAATGTGGGCAGCAGGCACCAGAAAATCGCAATGTGGGCAGCAGTTACCAGAAAATCGTAATGTGGGCAGCAGGCACCAGAAAATCGCAATGTGGGCAGCAGACACCTGAAAATCGCAATGTGGGCAGCAGTGACCAGAAAATCGCAATGTGGGCAGCAGTTACCAGAAAATCGCAATGTGAGCAGCAGGCACCAGAAAATCGTAATGTGGGCAGCAAACACCTGAAAATCGCAATGTGGGCAGCAGTCCCCTGAAAATCGTAATGTGGGCAGCAGACACCTGAAAATCGCAATGTGGGCAGCAGTGACCAGAAATTCGTAATGTGGGCAGCAGACACCTGAAAATCGTAATGTGGGCAGCAGACACCTGAAAATCGTAATGTGGGCAGCAGACACCTGAAAATCGCAATGTGGGCAGCAGACACCTGAAAATCACAATGTGGGCAGCAGTGACCAGAAAATTGTAATGTGGGCAGCAGACACCTTAAAATCACAATGTGGGCAGCAGTTACCAGAAAATCGCAATGTGGGCAGCAGTTACCAGAAAATCGCAATGTGGGCAGCAGGCACCAGAAAATCGTAATGTGGGCAGCTGACACCTGAAAATCGCAATGTGGGCATCAGTCATCAGAAAATCGTAATGTGGGCAACAGACACCTGAAAAATCACAATGTGGGCAGCAGTGACCAGAAAATCGTAATGTGGGCAGCAGACACCTTAAAATCACAATGTGGGCAGCAGTTACCAGAAAATCGCAATGTGGGCAGCAGGCACCAGAAAATCGCAATGTGGGCAGCAGTTACCAGAAAATCGCAATGTGGGCAGCAGGCACCAGAAAATCGCAATGTGGGCAGCAGTGACCAGAAAATCGCAATGTGGGCAGCCAGCAGGCACCAGAAAATCGCAATGTGGGCAGCAGTGACCAGAAAATCGCAATGTAAGCAGCAGTTACCAGAAAATCGCAATGTGGGCAGCAGGCACCTGATAATCGTAATGTGGGCAGCAGACACGTGAAAATCGCAATGTGGGCAGCAGTCATCAGAAAATCGTAATGTGGGCAGCAGACACCTGAAAATCACAATGTGGGCAGCAGTGACCAGAAAATCGTAATGTGGGCAGCAGACACCTGAATATACCAATGTGTGCAGCAGACACCAGAAAATCGCAATGTGGGCAGCAGTTACCTGAAAATCGCAATGTGGGCAGCAGGCACCAGAAAATCGCAATGTGGGCAGCAGTGACCAGAAAATCATAATGTGGGCAGCAGACACCTGAAAATCGCAATGTGGGCAGCAGTCACCTGAAAATCGTAATGTGGGCAGCAGACACCTGAAAATCGCAATGTGGGCAGCAGACACCTGAAAATCGTAATGTGGGCAACAGACACCTGAAAATCGTAATGTGGGCAGCAGACACCAGATAATCGTAATGTGGGCACTGGGCAGCAGAAACTAGAAAAAAAAATGCACCTGTGAAAAAAAAACAATTCACTTACCTGACAGAAGTCTTCTCCTCTCCCGGCATCTGGCACACAGCTCCCCGACGATCCTCCTGCAGCACATCTCAGTCCCACGCTGACAGGCAGAGTGCAGGGCTATAACAAGATGGCTCCCGAAGCCCTGTACTGGAGACACAAATAGTCTCCAGAGCAGGGCTTCGGCAGCCATCTTGCCGTAGCCCTACTTTGCCTCCGGGAGACTGTGGGGCTGCGGGGAAGAAGCAGTATATCTGGCTGGGGGGTCCCTCAATAGGGAGGGTGACAGCGCTCCCCCCCACACGGCTAGCGGGCCCCGGGCCCCCCTGCTGCGCACACACATGAGCAGGCCGCAGCTGCATTATTACATTCAGTGGCTGCCACTGCTCAGATTCCGGAGGCACTTCCGGTCCAGGTGCAAGGGGGTGGTTACAGACACCCGGAACACCCCCTTCCGTGCGCCAGTGGGGAAGGCATATTAAATCCCATCATAAAGGACTTAAGCATTTTAAGTTTGTAGAAGGACGCTTGAGAGAAGGATTGAAGATCTTCCAATAGATAGTGGAGAGATTTCTCAGGATTGGTTACAATTAAGGCTACGCCATCAACAAACATACTTATGAGATGGTTTGAATCACCAATTGAAACACCAGATATCTGTGGATTTGTTCAGATTTTTTGGGCGACAGTTTCTATTAGCAGAACAAAGATTTTAGGAGAGAGCGGGCAGCCTTGTCGGGTGCCATTTGTAATTGTAAAGGGTTTAGACACAAAGCCAGCAGCATTAACACTAGCTGAATGAGATGTGTAAAGAGCCATAATAGCAGTAGCTATATGGCCTGTAACCCCAAATTTATGTAACGTAGCCTCAAAAAACTGCCAATGAACTCTGTTGAATGCCTTCCTTGCATCTAAGGTAAGCATCACAGAAGGCATCCGACAGAGATTTACATATCTGATCACGTCCAGTATACGTCTAGTGCCATCGGAGGCCTGCCTTCCCTTGGTAATGCCCACTTGATCATATGATAGCAGGGAGGGGGTTCATTGCATTAACCTGTTTGCAATAAGTTTAGCATAAAGTAAAGGAAGGTAGCTATGATATCATCAGTAGAGATTAACCTCCGATTTTCGGTTCGCGAACTTCCGCCAAAAGTTCGGTTCGCGCGGACTTCCATGAACCGCAATAGACTTCAATGGAGAGGCGAACTGTGAAAACTAGAAAAATTGATGCTGGCCACAAAAGTGATGGAAAAGATGTTTCAAGGGGTCTAACATCTGAGTTTTTACATGGATGAGTGGGATAGATGCCAAAAGTCCCAGGGAAAAATCTGGATTTGACGCAAAGCAGCGTTTTAAGGGCAGAAATCACATTGAACGCTAAATTGCAGGCCTAAAGTGCTTTAAAACATCTTGCATGTGTATACATCAATCAGGAAGTGTAATTAGAGTACTGCTTCACACTGACACACCAAACTCACTGTGTAACGCACAGCAAAAAGCTGTTTGTGTAGTGATGGCCGTATTGGACTGGTGCGCACCATGGCCAGATTGCAGGCCATGGCGGTTTTCAAGCCCAGTGCTTTAAAACATCTTTCATGTATATACATCAATCAGGGAGTGTAATTAGAGTATTGATTCACACTGACACACCAAACTCACTGTGTAACGCACCAAAAACAGCTGTTTGTGTAGTAACGGCCGTGCTGGACTGGTGCGCACCATGGCGAGAGTGCAGGCCATTGCGGTTTTCAAGCCCATATGGTCGCCGGGCTGAGATAGCTGAATGACGGAACAGTGACTGCCCAGCTGATCAAATTTGGTCTGTCCACAATGAAGCAACAACCTTATTATCTTGGGTGTGCCTCCCCCCCGACACACTCATATAGCCGGTGGTCATTGCTTCATTGTGATACGCAAGCCCCTTCACCGCAGCAAGGTAATGATCACGAAGGGGAATTGGCACATGTACATGCCTTTTGGTTTGTTGTTGCAGCCACGGTGCAGCCAGAAAAATTAGGCAGGCATGTACATGCACCAGGAAAATTATTATAGCGCCCGCTGCTAGCAGCGGCCTTAAAAATTCAGAAATCCGCCTGGAGTCCTGGAGGGTCGACTTAGTGTTGGGGCAGGCATTCACACGGCATGCAGGCAGAGATACTGTGTGTAGGGACTGACTTAGTCTTCGGGCAGGCCTGACCGTGCTTTGCAGACCACGTGGTCAAGTGGTCCCTTGACTCAACGCTGTGTGCCAGAGAGATGACACCACTTGCCTTTCAACATCACGGCACAGTTTGGGTATCACCTTTTTTGAGAAATAATTGCATATCTTCCACTGCGGTGTGTAGATTTGCTTTTGTGTGCTGCTTTCCCTCAGGTGGTCATCCCATTGCAGTTTGTGCTTTGTAATCATGTGCCTTCATAAGGTAGTTGTCCCTACGTGGGTCTTGGTCTTTCCACGGCTCAATTTTTGGTGGCAGAGAGTACAGGTGGCATTGCTTTCATCTGAGTCAGACAAACAAAAAAATGTGCACACCACTGAGCCCTGGGGTGATGGCATTTTGGTGGTGGCGGCCGACTAAGTGTTAAGTGGGGTGCCAGAATCAGAACAGGAGGAGGAAGATATGTCACGCTTCCATGCGGACACTGAGAAAGATGAGGTGTTCTGTGTTAAATGGTCATCTACGACCTGACAATATTGGGGGTTGATGGCACGTGCCTCCTTCTGAACACTGTACTTTGGTCGCGGGCTGCACAAAATCACGACAGCGTGACCTCGAACAGACCTGCCAGGTGGCCTGCCTCTGCCTTTTGTTTTGTCCATATTGGGGGGGGGGGGGGAATGAAGTGAAAGGTATGCACTGACTTGACTAATATAATGTGCAGTCACACAGGTGCAGTTAACAGGTATGCACGGAGTGGTATATCACACTTCGTGCACTCACATAGGTAGGTGGGTGCACTGAACACAACAGGTAGGTATTTGCAGTGATGAGGTGAGTGCACTGAACACAACAGGTAGGTATATGCAGTGATGGGTATTACAATGTGCACCTGCCACACATAGACAGGTAGTGGACAGGCACAGTGACACTGCGTGCACTCAATTCACGTAGGTAGGTGGGTGCACTGTGAACAACAGGTAGGTAGTTAAATGCTGTAATGGGTATTACAATGTGCACCTGTCACACACAGACAGGTAGCGGACAGGCACAGTGACACTGCGTGCGCTCAACTCACGTAGGTCGGTGGGTGCACTGTGAACAACAGGTAGGTAGGTATATGCAGTAAAGGGTATTACAATGTGCACCTGTCACACACACAGGTAGTCACTGAATGTGCTGGGCCTGGCTGGCAGTGGCACACACATTACCAAGGCTGTTTATGCAACCCAATGTCAGTGGGACTGTAATGATCTGCTCTGCTGTCTGCACAGGCAGACAGCTGTTTGACCATTTGTTAGGTCTGAGTGCTGCAGGTCCCTGGAAAAGAGACCTGTCTCCACTCTGCAAGCTGCAGAGTTGCTGTTCTGGGGAGGAATTTGCATCCACTTGTCATGCAAATTTCTTAGCTGCTTTCTCTGATGGCTTGCAGAATAAAAACCATTTCTTCCCAGAATTGCTTGCTGGTTATGATGGTTTGTTCCTGCTAACTTACCTGGAGTCTCAGCCTTTGCTAATTGTTTGCTAAGATTATCTTTGAGTAATTCCTTGGAAGTGCACGAGGCATTCCTTCTAGCGTAGTCAGGTTGTTGTATTATCTGTATTGCCTTGTACTGTCTTTCTGTTGCAATTGTCTTGTCGCCAGTGGCGGTCGACAGGAAATTGTTCTGTCTGTTGGGATCGCATTCGCCAAGCGGTAGTGGCGGTGGTTCCTTCTGTACTCTGTCTTAGGGGTGCAAGCCAGAGCAGCGGTTGCTACTGGTTGCTCCATCTGTCTGTTTGTCTGGATCGCATCCGCCCTAGCGGTAGTGGCGGTGGTTCCGTCTGTACTCTGTCTGGGAGTGTAGGCCAGAGCTGCGGTTTCTACTGGCTACTCCTTCTGTCTGTCTTGTCTGGAACGAATGCTTGCTGTAGGCTCGGTGAGGTAACCGTTTAGCAAGCGTTCGCGTTCTCTATTCATTTTCGTGTTACATTGGTTAGTTAGGGTTGGCGTGCTTTTTCTCTGTTGCGCTTTTCGTGCGGAGACCGCGCCATTAGCGTGCTTTGTCGCTGTTTTGCTTTTCGCGCGGCGACCGCGCTTAGCGAGTGCGTTTGTTATTTTCATTGGCGTTCTGATCATTGTCATTTGTTGTGTCCTTCTTGCTACACTTGTGCTCTGTCTTTATTCGGTCTTGTGTCACTGTTGGCAATCGCCACTCTTGCGATTGCATTCCCACCTGGTTTACGCTGTTGTGTGTGCCGGGTGGCGACTAGATTGGTGGATACACATTCATTCTGTCGCTGTGCTCACTCTCTCTCTGAGGGCTATCTTGCCCTGCATTGTTGCAATTCGTACAATTCCTATCTGGCATCTGTGGCAGTACAGAGGGGTTGTTCCTCTGCACTCCACAGCTCCATCTGCCGGTGGGAATTTCCCTCTACAAGTACATTACACCAAGCTGGGTTCTGTCGTTTTATACGCTTGTGGAGGACTTCCGCAGTGTCAGCACACATCTTGTGCGCTGACCACAGAGATAATTCCACAATCGTTACAGTATGACCAGCCAAACCGAAATTCCCAGTGTAGAGGGAATTTCCGATTTGTATGATTTTTTCAGGTGGATGTCACTATCAGATCTGGAGACTATCTCTTAAGCAGAGAGATAGCTCTCGAGGTCGGGCATGCCTGGTCGGCAACACACTGACAGATAAAGTACAAAGACAGAACGCTTAATCGGTATCTTAGGCAAGCAGGGTCTGGCAACGAAATATCACATATGCGAGGTACCGAATCAGAGATCAGAGGGATAGTCAAGACAGCAGTAAAGTCATAACAGATATCAACAATGCCTATTCTGGGTGTGAGGTCCTTGGTCTCTACACCCTGGAACTAGTCTGAAGTATAACAGATACTTAACACAAGTTCCCTAGTCTGGTGTGAGGTCCGTGGTCTCTACACCCTGGAACTAGTCTGAAGTATAACAGATTGATAACACAAGTTCCCTAGTCTGGGTGTGAGGTCCGTGATCTCTACACCCTGGAACTAGTCTGAAGTATAACAGATTGATAATGCAAGTCCCTAGTCTGCGTGTGAGGTCCGTGGTCTCTACACCCTGGAACTAGTCTGAGGTATAACAGATTGATAATGCAAGTCCCTAGTCTGGGTGTGAGGTCCGTGGTCTCTACACCCTGGAACAAGTCTGAAGTATAACAGATTGATAATGCAAGTTCCCTAGTCTGGGTGTGAGGTCCGTGGTCTCTACACCCTGGAACTAGTCTGAAGTATAACAGATTGATAATGCAGGTTCCCTAGTCTGGGTGTGAGGTCCGTGGTCTCTACACCCTGGAACTAGTCTAAGCATAAACAGAATAACAGTACAAGTAATCTGGCTCAGTGTAAATTCCCAGGTCCACCTGGTTCAAGCACACTGTAGGATCTGACTAAGGTCTGAGTGCTTCCACATAGTGTTCGCAACGGCAGACAATTTGAGACTGGCCAGCAGTAACTATATATGGAGTAGTGCTCTCCGGCACCACCCCTAATGATCAACCAATAGTATCCTGCTCTGGAGTAAGCTGATTGGCGTGATCAGCTACTTCTCCTTGCCCAGTAGTTCTGCCTCTCCGCCCGCGCGCGTATTCCTAAGCCTGTGTGCACTAACAGACTCAGCCACACCAGACACACGCTGCCGCGTGCAAACCGCCGCGCTGGACGCGAAACCAGCTGCCTTACTGTTGTTACATGCGGCGGCTTTTCCGCATTCTGCCCTGTTACCAGACGCACGCCTCCGCGTGCAAACCGCCACATTGGACGCGGAATCAGCCGCCTCCTCAGCAGCACATGCGGCGGCTTTTCCGCGTTCTCTCACAGTACCCCACCCCCCGAGGAGTGGACTCCGGACATCTCCTGCCCGGCTTCTCAGGATGCAAGTTATGGAACTCCCTTTTCAAGTCCTCTGCGTGCATGCGACATTCTGGCACCCAAGTTCTCTCTTCAATGCCATACCCCTTCCAGTGCACCAAATACTGCACCGAGTTCTGCACAAGCCGGGAGTCCAGAATCTTCTCAATTTCATACTCAGGCTGGTCATTAATCAACACAGGGGGGGGGGGGGGGAGCGGAATCCACGTGCACTGCCGGCTTGAGCAAGGACACATGGAACAATCTCACACCTCGCATGCTGGTAGGGAGATCAATGGCATAAGTGACGTCATTGATTTTCCCGGTCACTGGAAACGGACCCACAAATCTGGGACCTAACTTGGGAGACAGTTGCTTCAAAGCCAAATGTCGTGTGGACACCCAGACCAAGTCTCCTGGAAGGAATTCCCACTCTATGGAACGTCTCTTATCAGCCTGTTTCTTCTGACTCTGAAAAGCCCTCCTCAAATTCCTTTCTACCATTCCCCAAACTTGTTTTAAGGACTTCTGCCAATCCTCCAGGGCTGAAAACGGAGTGGCAGCCACTGGTAATGGGGTGAACCTAGGTGACCTTCCTGTCACCACCTGGAATTTGGAGCTTTTCAAATTGTTGTGTGCAAATTCTGCAAATGGCAGGAATTTGACCCAGTCGGTTTGAACATCTGCCACATAACACCTTAGAAACTGCTCCAGAGACTGGTGGTTCTCTTGGTCTGGCCATTGGTCTGTGGGTGGTAGCCTGATGAAAAAGATAGCTCCATGTCTAACTGATGGCAGAATGCCTTCCAAAACTTAGAAACAAATTGGACTGGGAGTCCTTTCAGGGGAACAAAATGGGCCATCTTGCTGAATCGAACGACTACCACCCAAATGACCGTCTTGCCCTCAGACCTGGGGAGTTCGCCCACAAAATCCATGGACAGATGGGTCCATGGTTCACTCGAGACTGGCAGTGGTTGCAAAGTTCCAACTGGTGCCTGACGGGAGGGTTTGCTCCTAGCACACACTGCACATTCTCTTACATACTCTTTGCAGTCAGTTGCCAATGACGGCCACCAGGCACATCTCGCAATGAGGTCCTGAGTACTGGTGGCCCCAGGATGTCCAGCATTCTTGTGGGAATGTGTGAGAAAACGTGGAAAAGCCGCCGCATGTGCCAAGAGCAAGGCGGCTGACTCCGCGTCCAACGCAGCGGTTTGCACACATAGACACGCGTCAGGTAGTATGGTGGAATGCGGAAAAGCCACCGCATGTCCTGACAGCAAAGCGTCTGTTTCCGCTTCCAACGCGGCGGTTTGCATGCAGCAGCGTGCGCTTGGTGTGGCTGGGTCTGTTAGTGCACATAGGCAGATGGAGAGCTACGCGCGCGGGCATGAACTCAGGACCTTTATACCAGCAGGGGAAGTGTCAGCTGATCAGGAAGATCAGCTGATTCCTGAAGGACTCATGATTGGCTGAATGGCTCGGGCGGGGCGGCAGAGTCCAGCAACTATATATTCTGCTGCTTGTCAGTTGCTGGTTGTCTGCCATTGCTAACACTTCGTGAAGGCACTCAGACCATAGTCAGATCCTTACAGTGTGTTTTAACCAGGTGGACCTGGGAATTCACACTTAGCCAGATTCTGTTGATAGCTTAAAGTACTAATTGAATTGTATTATTTGTTAGACCAGTTCCAGGCTGTTGAGATCAAGGCCCTCACACCCAAGACTAGGAATACTGTGTATCTTCTGTGTATTCTCTAGCATAGTTCCAGGGTGTTGAGATCAGGGCCCTCACACCCAAGATTAGGGAACTGTATTGTCTTTGTGTTATATTCCAGACTAGTTCCAGGGTGTTGATGATCACGGGAACTCACACCCAAGACTAGGGAATTGTATTATCATTTATGTTATACTCCAGACTAGTTCCAGGGTGTTGATGATCACAGAACTCACACCCAAGACTAGGGAATTGTATTATCATTTATGTTATACTCCAGACTAGTTCCAGGGTGTTGATGATCACGGAACTCACACCCAAGACTAGGGAATTGTATTTTCATTTATGTTATGCTCCAGACTAGTATTGCTATTACTGTGTTACGTTAGCCCAGTTCAGGGCAATACCTTGCATATTAGCAGCAGGGCTTCCTGCAACCCAGTCTCGGTCCCTCGCCCAGGGGTCCACAGGCTATAGGAATATCACCCATAGTCAGGGGTGAATTCCTCAGGAGTCTTAGGCCGCCAGCTCTCCTGGTGGTCTTCACTCAGAGTTGTTACTGTTGCACCAAACACTTACACTCTCTCAGGTGTCTAGAGGTTAGACATATCTGATTATTGACGATTCCGCAGATCCTCAATAATCGGGTATATCTGTATTCTTGGGGATATTGCGGATCGCCAAGGATCAGATTCTCTCTGTGGTTGCTGACACCGATCGTTACAGAATGGCAGACCGAACCCAAATGGACACACTGTATAGCCATGTTGAAGTCCTGACCACCGCGGTAAACCAACTTTCCACTGCAGTTTTGAACCAACAGACCCAGATATGTCAGATATTTGGAGCTATTCAGGAACTTCAATCAGCTGTGAACTCAGTGCGATCTCCTCTAGTTACGGTCATCCGTATGTCCGTGCCTGAAAAATTTTCTGGCGACAGATCTGACTTTCGGAACTTTAGAAATAGAGTGTTATCATACTTTGAGTTAAGGCCTAATTTGTCTGATACCGAGGCACAGAGATTTACGTTCATTAAGACTCAGTCAGGGGATTCCCAGACCTGGGCATATGGTCTTCCTATTGGGCATCAGGCCCTGACCTCGGTCGATAAATTTTTTAAGGCTATGGCTATGATTTACGATGACCCAGACATCGCCTCGACTTCTGAACGGAAGCTCAGGCTTCTGCATCAGGGCAAAGGTCCGGTGGAGAATTATGCTGCGGAGTTCAGGAGGTGGGCAGTCTCGGCTAGATGGGACGCATTCGCCCTCCTAGACTGTTTTTTGGCCGGATTGTCAGATACTATTCATGAGGTAATGATAGGCCATCCTGAGCCCGAATCATTGGATGAGGCAATCTCTTTGGCCATACAGATAGATCGCCGTTTGCGCCACCAGAGACAGGTTCATGGTAGAGTGGCCAGAAGGTCTATCTTACACGACTCTTCTTGGTCTCCCTCACCTCCAGGCGAACCTATGCAGATTGGGTACACAAGGTTGAGTCTGGGGGAAAAGAGTCGCAGGAGCCCAAAGAGGAACGCTTTACATGGTTCCACTAGGCCAGACAAATGCTATCGCCTAGGATTAGTCAAAACCATAGGTGAGCAGGGTTCATCCCTGAACGATGGTCGGCTGATCCTTCCTTGTTCGGTTACGTGGGAAGGTCGGACCAAGTCCGCAGAAGCCATGGTGGACTCGGGTTCGTCAGCGAACCTCATAGATTATGATTTTGCCAAAAGTCTGGGGATACCGTTATCTGCACCCGACCGGCAGATTTCGGTCACTGCAGTGGATGACTCTCCATTGCGCAGTGCCCAGTTTCTTTCCCAGACCCCCCTACTGTCATGTTGTTTTGGGGCATTGCATGAAGAGAGTTTACAGTTCCTGGTCCTGCCAATGAAAGGCTCTGCTGTTGTTCTCGGTATGCCCTGGTTGCAACTTCACTCTCCGCGGATTGACTGGGCTTCAGGACAGCTACTGAACTGGTCAGCCCATTGTCATGAGCACTGTTTGAAGAAGGGTGAGGTGGATAAAACAAAAATACAGGTCGCAGAAAAGGCAGGACAGTGTACAGATATTTTTAATGGTTCCAGTTCCTCATGGTTACCCCTCATGCATAAATCTGATAGCAAAAGCCCCAAAGCAGACGCTTTAGACAGGGGTTTTGGGCGCAAAACCATTCTACCACCGAAAAAACAGGCTGACAAGAAATCATTTTCTGTATCCCTGCCCGGGTCAGCGCTGCATGTGAATTCCACTCCCTCCCTCCCTGGGTTGATTGATGGCCGGCCTGAGTATGAGATAAAGAGGAAATTCTCTACTCTAACTTACATCCTGGAAAGCCAGGAAGGAGATGTCCGGAGTCCACTCCTCAGGGGGGGGGGGGGGTTACTGTGAGAAAACGCAAAAATTCCGCCGCATGTGCCAAGAGCGAGGCGGCTGACTCCGCGTCCAACGCAGCGGTTTGCACGCATAGACACGCGTCAGGTAGTATGGTGGAATGCGGAAAAGCCGCCGCATGTCCTGACAGCAAAGCGGCTGTTTCTGCGTCCAACGCGGCGGTTTGCATGCAGCAGCGTGCGCTTGGTGTGGCTGGGTCTGTCAGTGCACATAGGCAGATAGAGAGCTACGTGCGCGCGGGCATGAACTCAGGACCTTTATACCAGCAGGAGAAGTGTCAGCTGATCAGGAAGATCAGCTGATTCCTGCAGGACTTATGATTGGCTGAATGGCTCGGGCGGGGCGGCAGAGTCCAGCAACTATATATTCTGTTGCTTGTCAGTTGCTGGTTGTCTGCCATTGCTAACACTTCGTGAAGGCACTCAGACCATAGTCAGATCCTTACAGTGTGTTTGAACTAGGTGGACCTGGGAATTCACACTTAGCCAGATTCTGTTGATAGCTTAAAGTACTAATTGAATTGTATTATTTGTTAGACCAGTTCCAGGGTGTTGAGATCAAGGCCCTCACACCCAAGATTAGGGAACTGTATTGTCTTTGTGTTATATTCCAGACTAGTTCCAGGGTGTTGATGATCACGGAACTCACACCCAAGACTAGGGAATTGTATTATTATTTATGTTATACTCCAGACTAGTTCCAGGGTGTTGATGATCACGGGAACTCACACCCAAGACTAGGGAATTGTATTATCATTTATGTTATACTCCAGACTAGTTCCAGGGTGTTGATGATCACGGGAACTCACACCCAAGACTAGGGAATTGTATTATCATTTATGTTATACTCCAGACTAGTTCCAGGGTGTTGATGATCACGGAACTCACACACAAGACTAGGGAATTGTATTTTCATTCATGTTATGCTCCAGACTAGTATTGCTATTACTGTGTTACTTTAGCCCAGTTCAGGGCAATACCTTGCATATTAGCAGCAGGGCTTCCTGCAACCCAGTCTCGGTCCCTCGCCCAGGGGTCCACAGGCTATAGGAATATCACCCATAGTCAGGGGTGAATTCCTCAGGAGTCTTAGGCCGCCAGCTCTCCTGGTGGTCTTCACTCAGAGTTGTTACTGTTGCACCAAACACTTACACTCTCTCAGGTGTCTAGAGGTTAGACATATCTGATTATTGACGATTCCGCAGATCCTCAATAATCGGGTATATCTGTATTCTTGGGGATACTGCGGATCGCCAAGGATCAGATTCTCTCTCTGGTTGCTGACACCGATCGTTACAGAATGGAACAACTGCAGTATCTGTAGACGAAAAGGCAATGGTACAAACATGACCCCTTCAGGCTTTCCCTCTGGTACATCAGGTTGGAACGGACCCAACGTTTCTGTCCAGTCCCTCCAGGTCTCAGTGGCGGCCAGAACCACTTTCTGAGGGAGAATGGTTTCTGGGTCTGAGGGCTGTGCTGTCTCGGGCTCAAAACATCTGGACAAGGTATCAGCTTTGATGCTCTTACTACCAGGGGTATACGTGATTACAAATCTGAATCTTGAGAAAAATAATGACCACCGAGCCTGTTAGCACCCTCAATGTACTCCAAATTCTTGTGGTCAGTATAGACAGTAATGGTATGTTCTGCGCCTTCTAGCTAATGTCACCATTCCTCAAAGGCCAACTTAATGACTAGAAGTTCCCTATTGCCTATATCGTAGTTCTTCTCTGTGAGTGAAAACCTACGTGAAAAATAGGCACAGGGGTGTAATCTTCCCTGCAGCCCAGAACGCTGAGACAGCACAGCCCCTACCCCTACCTCTGAGGCATCTACCTCCACAATAAAGGGGAAGGTGGTGTCAACATGTCTCAAAATGGGTGCAGTACAGAACAATTTCTTTAAAGTGGAGAAAGCAGCATTGGCCTCAGGGGACCAGTGATGAGTATCTGCCCCTTTCTTTGTGAGACTGGTGAGAGGTGAGATCACCGTAGAGTACCCCTTTATAAACCTCCTATAGTAGTTGGCGAACCCCAGGAACCTCTGGAGAGCCTTCAGTCCCACAGGTTGGGGCCACTTCAAAACAGCTGAAACTTTCCCAGGGTCCATAGAGAGGCCAGAGGTTGAAATTACGTACCCCAGAAAGGCAACAGAGGTTACTTTGAAAATGCATTTCTCCAGTTTAGCGTACAGCATATTTTGTCTCAACTTCCGTAACACAAACTTAACATGCTTTCTGTGCTCTGAGAGGTTGGACGAGAAGATTAGTATGTCGTCTAAGTATACTAAGATGAATCTGCCCAATACTTCTCTAAAGACTTCGTTAATCAGCTCATGAGAGACGGCTGGGGCATTACACAACCCGAAGGGCATCACCAGGTACTCATAGTGCCCGTCGGGTGTGTTAAAGGCCGTCTTCCACTCATCATCGTCCCTGATCCGCACAAGGTTGTACGCACCCCTTAAATCCAGTGTCGAGAAAATCTTAGCATTGGTGACCTGAGTAAATAAATCGTCTATTAAAGGCAAAGGATAGCGATTTTTTTACTGTAATTTTATTTAAGCTCCGATAATCAACACATGGACGGAGGCCTCCATCCTTCTTTTTCACAAAAAAGAACCCTGCCCCTGCCGGGGACCGAGAAGGGCGAATAAAACCTTTAGCCAAGTTCTCTTGGATGTATTCCTGCATGGCCAATTTCTCTGGCCCAGATAAATTATAGAGATGACCTCTAGGGGGCATACAACCAGACCTGAGATCAATGGGGCAATCAAAAGGACGGTGTGGAGGAAGTTTATCTGCTGCCTTGGGACAAAACACGTCCGCAAATTCTGAATACTGATCTGGCAATCCCTCCATGTGAATCTTGGTTTTACCAAAGGTTACTTTCGCTAGACAATGATGATAGCAATGGGCAGACCAGCTAGTTAGCTGACCCGTAGCCCAATTGATCTGAGGCGAGTGAATTTGTAACCATGGCATGCCAAGAATAATCGTGGAGGATGCCATTCGTAACACAAAAAATGGTAAACTTTCTTTATGCAACACCCCTATTGTGACCCCCAAGTCTGGGGTCTGGGAGAGAGGGTGGTTACTCTGCATGGGGGAATCATCCACTGCAGTGACCCGGATCTGTTGTTTTAGTGGGGAGATCGGAATCCCCAATTTCTTAGCAAATTCATAATCCATAAAGTTAGCTGCTGAGCCAGAATCTACAAAGGCCTCAGTAGTCTCTGTCTTATCCTGCCAGGATATAGTACAAGGGAGAAAAAAACGTTTAACATCTAGAGGTAAAGATTGCGCGCCTAGGGTATTACCTCCGACTACACCTAGGCGGCAGCATTTCCCGACTTCTTGGGACAATTCTGCACTTTATGACCCCCCTCTGCACAGTATAGACAGAGCTTCTCTTTTTCTCTGCGTCTCCGTTCCACCTGAGACAATCTTGACCGACCAATCTGCATTGGTTCCGGTGGAGGTGAAGCAGGTGGAGATGGAACAGAAGGAGACGCTGCGTAGGACAAGTGTCTCACATTGTTCCTACCCCGGGTCTGTCTTTGGTATCGTAAGCGACGGTCAATTCTGATGGCCAATGAAATGGCCTCATCGATGGATTTGGGCTCAGGATGACCCAACATTAACTCTGAGACCGCGTCTGACAGCCCTGACAAAAAACAGTCTAATAATGCAAATAAGCCCCATCTGGCTGAAACCGCCCACTTCCTGAACTCAGCTGCGTAACTTTCAACCGGATCTTTGCCCTGCCGTAATGTCTTGAGCTTCCGCTCTGCGGTAGAGGCAATGTCCGGGTCATCATAAATTATAGCCATAGCTTCAAAAAATGCCTCAACCGAAACCAGCGCGTTATCACCTGGCGGGAGATTATATGCCCAAGTCTGGGAATCTCCTGACAATAGTGTCTTGATAAATGTAATTCTCTGGGCTACGGTTCCTGAAGAATTAGGTCTCAACTCGAAGTATGATAACACTCGGTTTTTAAAGTTCCGAAAGTCAGATCTGTGGCTCGAAAACCTTTCAGGTACAGACATGGGTATGTCTGTGCTAGGAGGAGATCGCACTGTATCCACAGCCGTCTGTAGGGCTTGCGCAGACCCAGACAAGGCATTGATCTGGTTCTGATGATCGCCCAGCACTGAGATGAAATTTTCCACCGAGGTGGTGAGTGCATCAAGACGGCTGCGGAGTGCGTCCATTTGGGTTTGGTCTGCCGTTCTGTAACGATTGGTGTCAGCACGCAGAGAGAATCTGATTATTGGTGATCTGTGGTATCACCAAGAATGCAGATATATACCTGATTATTGATGATCTGCAGAATCACCGATAATACAGATATATTGCTAACCTCTGGACACCTAAGATATGTGAGTGTTTGGTGTAACAGTAATACTTTGAGACATGTACCTGCTGAGCAGGTGATCAGAAGCAGCCTGGAATTCTGCTCTTGAGGACACAGGACCCTTCCAGCAGCCTGAGACTCTCCAAGGGGTGGAGTCAGGCTGGAGATGGGTAGGACCAGAGAGTGAGTGACACCTGAAGGTGGATGTCACTATTAGATCTGGAGACTATCTCTTAAGTGGAGAGATAGCTCTCGAGGTCGGGCACGCCTGGTCGGCAACACACTGACAGATAAATAATAATAATATTAATATAGATAAAGTACAAAGACAGAACGCTTAATCGGTATCCTAGGCAAGCAGGGTCTGGCAACGGAATATCAGATATGCGAGGTACCGAATCAGAGATTAGAGGGATAGTCAAGACAGCAGTAAAGTCATAACAGATATCAACAATGCCTATTCTGGGTGTGAGGTCCTTGGTCTCTACACCCTGTAACTAGTCTGAAGTATAACAGATAGTTAACACAAGTTCCCTAGTCTGGGTGTGAGGTCCGTGGTCTCTACACCCTGGAACTAGTCTGAAGTATAACAGATTGATAATGCAAGTCCCTAGTCTGGGTGTGAGGTCCGTGGTCTCTACACTCTGGAACTAGTCTGAAGTATAACAGATTGATAATGCAAGTTCCCTAGTCTGGGTGTGAGGTCCGTGGTCTCTACACCCTGGAAATAGTCTAAGCATAAACAGAATAACAGTACAAGTAATCTGGCTCAGTGTAAATTCCCAGGTCCACCTGGTTCAAGCACACTGTAGGATCTGACTAAGGTCTGAGTGCTTCCACGTAGTGTTTGCAAAGGCAGACAACTTGAGACTGGCCAGCAGTAACTATATATGGAGTAGTGCTCTCCGGCACCACCCCTAATTAACCAATAGTATCCTGCTCTGGAGTCACCTGATCGGCATGATCAGCTGACTTCTCCTTGCGCAGTATAGGAGTTCTGCCTCTCAGCCGCCCGCGCGTATTCCTAAGCCTGTGTGCACTAACAGACTCAACCACACCAGACACATGCTGCCGCGTGCAAACCGCCGCGCTGGACGCGAAACCAGCCGCCTTACTGTTGTTACATGCGGCGGCTTTTCCGCGTTCTGCCCTGTTACCAGACGCACGCCTCCGCATGCAAACCGCCGCATTGGACGCGGAATCAGCCGCCTCCTCAGCAGCACATGGGGCGGCTTTTCCGCGTTTTCTCTCACACAGCCCAGTTACAATTTGAACTCGGAATTTACGATGTCTCCCCATCACCAGAGTCTGCTTCCCGTCATGTTGAGGGAACTGTTGATCTTATCAATTTAGCTCGGATGCCTGGGAAAGCCTCCTCAGTAACAGTTGAGACATCTAATTACATTTATGTTTGCTAAAGAATGTTTCTCCTCTGTATGTCAGTGTATATAAGCTGGTGTAAAGGATTGCGGAGATGCCGCCACTCGGTCTGACGGCGGGGCGGCTGTCTCCGCGTTCAGACCGGCAGTTTCCGCACAGCAGCATGCGTCTGGTTTGTCTGAGCCTTCTAGTGCACACAGATGGAGAGCTATGCGCGCTGGGAGGCAGGACCTTTATGCCAGGAGGAGAGGGATCAGCTGATCAGGTTGGTCAGCTGATCCCAGCGCAGACGGTCATTGGCTGAGTGGCGCTGGGTGGCGCTGAGGAGCGCTGCACTATATATAAATCTCGCCGGTCAGTCTCAGGTTGTCTGCCTGGTTCTAACACAGTGTGTTAGAACCAGGTGGACCTGGGAATTCACACTGAGCCAGATTACACTTGTGTCCTACTGTGTTATACTTTAGACCAGTTCCAGGGTGTTGTGACCAAGGACCTCACACCCAAGCTTAGGGATACTGTCTCATTGCTGTGTTATACTTTAGACCAGTTCCAGGGTGTTGTGACCAAGGACCTCACACCCAAGCTTAGGAATACTGTGTCATTGCTGTGTTATACTTTAGACCAGTTCCTGGGTGTTGAGACCTCGGACCTCACACTCTAGACTAGGCCTCTGCTTTATCTGTTATGACCCTTTGCTCTCTCGACCTCTCTCCTGCTTTTTGATTCGGTACCTATGCATATCTGCCTACCTGTTGCCAAACCCCTGCCTGTACCTGGTTACCGAATCAGCCTTATGTCTCTGTACCTTATCTGCTCGTGTGTTGCCGACCTGGCCTGGCTGACCCTGCTGGCTGTCACTCATTCCTTGAGTGTTCAATCTGTCTGTACTACCTGCGACACTACTCTGCTAAGTGTCAGGTAGCTGCAGAGACCTCCTGCTCCTCAGAGAGGCCTCTCTGCAGTCCAGTCAGGGGCTCCATCCCTTTGGAGTCTTTTGGCTGCAGTATAGTCTGATTTCCAGTATTACAGGGAATCACTGACTCGCAGGTTATCTCTATCTCCCTCCCTAGGAGATAGTTCATCCTCTACCAAGGGCCACCTGCTCCTCAGGTGGTCCATGCTCATTGTTATTTGCGTCTCCCGCCCCACGGGAGACAACCCACTGTTGCACCAAAACACTTACACTTTATCAGGTGTCCAGAGGTTAGTCATACTTGCATTATTGGTGATTCTGCAGATCATCAATAATCAGGTATATATCTGTATTGTTGGTGATACTGCAGATCACCAATAATCAGATTCTCTCTGTGTGCTGACACTAATCGTTACACTGTGTTTTTCCGTTTTGGTCAGGAACCAGTCCGACGAAGGCTTTTTATAAGTCGAAAGCTCACTGTTTATCCATCTCTAAGTTAGCCAATAAATGGTATCATCCTGATTCAAAACTTCTTGCTTATACATCAATCAGGAAGTGTAATTAGAGTACTGCTTCACACTGACAGACCAAACTCACTGTGTAACCCACTGCAAACAGCTGTTTGTGTTGTGACGGACGTGCTAGACTGGTGCGCACCATGGCCAGAGTGCAGACCATGGCAATTTTCAAGCCCATATGGTCGCCGGGCTGAGGTAGCTCAATGACAGAACAGTGACTGCCCAGCTGATCGAATTTGATCTGTCCACAATGAAGCAACGACCTTATTATCTTGGGTGTGCCCCCCCCCCCCCCCCCCCGAGACACTCATATAGCCGTCAGTCATTGCTTCATTGTGATACACAAGCCCCTTCACCGCGGCAAGGTAACGATCACGAAGGGGAATTGACACATGTACATGCTTTTTGTTTTGTTGTTGCAGCTGCAGTGCAGCCAGAAAAATTAGGCAGGCATGTACATGCACCAGAGAAATGATTATAGCAGCCGCTGCTAGCAGCGGCCTTAAAAATTCCGGAATCCGCCTGGAGTCCTAGTGGACCCTGTTGGTGGTGGTGAAGAAGGCAGTCAAGCGGCCTGCAGGCAGAGATGCTGTGTGGGGACCGACTTAGTCTTGGGGTAGGCAAGTCACACAGCGTGCAGGCAGAGATTATGTGTGTGGTGACTGACTTAGTCTTCAGGCAGGCCTGAGCGTGCTTTGCAGACCAGGCATCCATGGTCAGATGGACCCTTGACCCAATGCTGTGTGCCAGAGATGTCACCACTTGCCTTTCAACATCACGGTACAGTTTAGGTATCGCCTTTTTTGAGAAGTTAGGTAACTGACTTACCGCTATACCACCAACAACACTACATGCTGAAGCCAGCCTAGCATGTACCATTATGATCAATCCACGAGAAAAAGTAGCGTGCTTAAAGTGAACCTCCGGACTAAAAATCGACTCAGCAGCACTGAAAAGGCTTGGTGTTTCTTTAACAGTTTCACCGCATCAAAACTTTGTTTCTCTTATATAAGCCTGATTTTTAGCTGCACAGAGTGGGTAAGAGATTATATTACCTATCTGTTCTAATTAACATAACGTAATTTCATGACAGTATGTTTGTTTAGGCTGAAGTTCTCTTTAAGGATTTGTAGCATGTCAAAAACCAACTCACCATCAATGGGAATTGAACCGAGGCTGGGAATTGAGCTCAAGTCTCAGTGTGTGTTATTGTATAACTGACTTACCACTATACCACCAACAACACTACATGTGGAAGCCAGCCTAGCATGTACCATTATGATCAATTCACGAGAAAAAGTAGCGTGCTTAAAGGGGAACTTCAGCCTAAACAAACATACTGTCATCAAGTTACATTAGTTATGTTAATTAGAACAGATAGGTAATATAATCTCTTACCCACCCTGTTTTAAAAGAACAGGCAAATGTTTGTGATTCATGGGGGCTGCCATCTTTGTCATGGGGCAGCCATCGTTTTGGTTGAAAGAAGGTGACAAGGAGCAGGAGACACAGTTCCAACGGTCCTTTGTCCTGATTACCCCTCCCAGCTGCACACGCTAGGCTTCAAATGTCAAATTCAAAATGTAAAAAAAAAAAAATTGAACCAAAAATGCAGAACGAGAACAACAACATCAGAAATCCCATCATGCTTTGCACAGCATCAGGGGAAAAAAGCCTGGGCAGTTTTCTACTGTGCAGCTAAAAATCAGGCTTATATAAGAGAAACAAAGTTTTGATGCTGTGAAACTGTTAAAGAAACACCAAGCCTTTTCAGTTCTGCTGAGTCGATTTTTAGTCCGGAGGTTCACTTTAAGGATAAGGCAGACACACTAAAAAATTTCAAAACCGGGGGCGGAGCCTGGACGCGCTGCTGAGAGGACGCATGTAGGACTAGCTCCGACTACCCAGGCCTTACCGAGCACCCTTGCCTCACGGAAACCTCCTCTCTCTCACTAAAGGGAAGCTGAGAAGCTCCAGTGTATCTTCGAGATGGGCCCTAAGAAGAATGGAGCCGATACTGACCCTGGAATCCCAGATATGTTCACTCGGAAGAACAAGGTGGGGAACTCCCAAGATGGCGCCCGCCCGCTTGGTGATACAGCACAGCCTCAGAACAAGGCCTCCCCCGCCCCAGGCACGGCGACCAAAGCAGACTTGAAGCAGCTCTATCAAGATATCGAAAAACTGGTGAAGACATCCAACACTAGCGTGGTCAAAGAAATCAGAGGGGAGATTTCAGCGCTTGGTGAGAGACTACACGAGCTAGAGGAGGAGGTGGATGAGGTCAAGGCCTTCTGCACGCAGACAGAACAAGACCTAGCGGAGATACGCACAGATGTACAGGCCCTTAAAGATGGTCAGGAAGACCAGGAGAACAGGGACAGGAGGAATAATCTCAGGGTAAGAGGGGTCCTGGAGTCGATTGTTGAACTAACTCCTTACCTTGAATCCCTCTTTGCCTCCTTGCTGCCCGATCTCCCACCCGCTGAATTACGCATGGACCGAGCTCACAGAGCTCTTAGAGCTAAGCCGCGAGATGATGAGCCTCCGCGTGATATAATACTGCGGTTCCATTATTACAGCACTCGTGAAGCATTATTATACCACTCACGCAACTCGCCTGACCTCACTTTTGGAGACGACCATATCACCTTTTTCCCTGATCTCTCCCAGATCACCTTGAAAAGAAGAAAAGATATGAAGCCCCTAACTTCTTTATTAGTGCGCAACAAGATCAAGTACAGATGGGGATTCCCGTTCAAGCTCATCGTGCTACATAACGGTCAACAGCTTGTGGTTCAAGGTCCGCATATGATCCAGGACACGCTGGACAAGCTTGGTATCGAGTCCCCTGAGAGTCAGACATCACCCGCAACCACTCCCCAAGGCCGGGTGGCCTCTCCTCGGGTCGTTTGGACAAAGGTGAGATCCAGGAAATCTGTACGAAATGTGAATCAGCATGACCGCCTCGCTAACACTGAATATTGAACTATGACTGTGTTATCGTCTCTACTTGTATTTCTCTATTTTGGCCTGCCAACAAAGAGAGACAATAGTCTGTCTGCCCTGCGTATTACTACAACAGGGCCTAAGTCGGACCTAAGGCCTGCGTCACTCGGACTTGGCATCTGAGGCATACCGACCCCCACGGAAGCTGCACATACCATTCACGCAGCTAACTCGAAGTTTATTAGGGAAGTCAAAGATATGGCTCCCTACCTCGCCAAGTTCCCCATGGCAGAGTTATTGCTTTTATGTTATTCTTTTACGTTTCTTTATGTTATGTTTACTAGGCTACAGGTTATAGTCGCAGTACAAGCGTACAAACATCAAAATGTGCTACTTAACTGGTATTCAGTCTGCACTGTCATTATCCCTATGGTGATTTTATTAATATCTAACCCTGTGGTGTCATTAATATACGAGAGCACGGCTACCTTACATTTAATATGAGTCAGTTCTCAACGACAGGCCCCTCCTCGATCCCTTTTACCAATGCGGTTCCTACTGATCTTAAAATTGTTACTCACAATGTTAAAGGCCTGAATGCACCCCAAAAAAGAAGAATGGTGAGCAATTTTTATAAAAGTCAGAACGCAGACATACTCTGCCTTCAGGAGACCCATCAGTGGTGCTCAGCAGAGCTCGAATATTCGAGTAGCTCGAATATTCGAGCTCTTTTCCAGCTATTCGAGCTCGGTATTCGAGCTCCGAATAGCTGTAGCTATTCGAATGGGCTATTCGCGTACACTCGAATAGCCCATTCACTATTCGAGCTATTCGAGCAAACGGCGCTATTCGAGCTCGGTACCGAGCTCGAATAGCGTCATAGCCCAGATTGATGTCCTTAGAGCCAATCAGAGGGCTCCCAGGCCCTCTGACGGCAGCCAATCACAGAGGGGGACCCTGGCCAGCCCCTACCCTATAAATAGCGGCCGCCATGTTACGTTTCTCCGTCCTTGCCTGAGACTTGCATAGAGAGAGAGTTGCTCCTTTGTGCTTTGGCTTAGCAAGAGCTTTATTGTGGTCATTTACCTAGCGTTTTTGCTCACATACACCTCTTATACACACCTATATTGTTGTTAGTTAGTTAGACATTGTATTTTAGTTAGTAGCTTTTGTGTTACATAGAGACAGGCCAGCTGCTGCAGGCTTACAGCTTTAGGCCTCAGGGCCTTGCCTGTGTGGGCAGCTGTCCTCCTGTCCTCTGTTTATTTCTCTCTATTCTATACCAGTATTTCTGCTGTCCTTTACTACTGATTGTATTAGTATTGTAGTTATATACTGTAACTGTACTAGGACACTCACTGTCACTGTTCATAGGCTACTAGCTGCTCCTGCGTGTGTGCACTCACTTTCTGTGTACACACTACACACACTCTATTTCCTTCTGATAACTGATTGATTATTGTAATTGAATATTGTAATTAGTTAGTTGTACTTACTGTTACTACTTACTGTACTAGGAGTCTAGGACACTCAGTCACTGTTCATAGGCTACTAGCTCCTGCGTGTGTGCACTCACTGTCTGTGTACACACTACACACACTCTATTTCCTTCTGATAACTGATTGATTATTGTAATTAGTTAGTTGTACTTACTGTTACTACTTACTGTACTAGGAGTCTAGGACACTCAGTCACTGTTCATAGGCTACTAGCTCCTGCGTGTGTGCACTCACTGTCTGTGTACACACTACACACACTCTATTTCCTTCTGATAACTGATTGATTATTGTAATTAGTTAGTTGTACTTACTGTTACTACTTACTGTACTAGGAGTCTAGGACACTCAGTCACTGTTCATAGGCTACTAGCTCCTGCGTGTGTGCACTCACTGTCTGTGTACACACTACACACACTCTATTTCCTTCTGATAACTGATTGATTATTGTAATTAGTTAGTTGTTTGTACTTACTGTTACTACTTACTCTTACTGTACTAGGAGTCTAGGACACTCAGTCACTGTTCATAGGCTACTAGCTCCTGCGTGTGTGCACTCACTGTCTGTGTACACACACTACACACACTCTATTTCCTTCTGATAACTGATTGCTTATTGTAATTAGTTAGTTGTACTTACTGTTACTACTTACTCTTACTTTACTAGGAGTCTAGGACACTCAGTCACTGTTCATAGGCTACTAGCTCCTGCGTGTGTGCACTCACTGTCTGTGTACACACACTACACACACTCTATTTTCTTCTGATAACTGATTGCTTATTGTAATTAGTTAGTTGTACTTACTGTTACTACTTACTCTTACTGTACTAGGAGTCTAGGACACTCAGTCACTGTTCATAGTCTACTAGCTCCTGCGTGTGTGCACTCACTGTCTGTGTACACACACTACACACACTCTATTTCCTTCTGATAACTGATTGCTTATTGTAATTAGTTAGTTGTACTTACTGTTACTACTTACTCTTACTGTACTAGGAGTCTAGGACACTCAGTCACTGTTCATAGTCTACTAGCTCCTGCGTGTGTGCACTCACTGTCTGTGTACACACACTACACACACTCTATTTCCTTCTGATAACTGATTGCTTATTGTAATTAGTTAGTTGTACTTACTGTTACTACTTACTCTTACTGTACTAGGAGTCTAGGACACTCAGTCACTGTTCATAGGCTACTAGCTCCTGCGTGTGTGCACTCACTGTCTGTGTACACACACTACACACACTCTATTTCCTTCTGATAACTGATTGCTTATTGTAATTAGTTAGTTGTACTTACTGTTACTACTTACTCTTACTGTACTAGGAGTCTAGGACACTCAGTCACTGTTCATAGGCTACTAGCTCCTGCGTGTGTGCACTCACTGTCTGTGTACACACACTACACACACTCTATTTCCTTCTGATAACTGATTGCTTATTGTAATTAGTTAGTTGTACTTACTGTTACTACTTACTCTTACTGTACTAGGAGTCTAGGACACTCAGTCACTGTTCATAGGCTACTAGCTCCTGCGTGTGTGCACTCACTGTCTGTGTACACACACTACACACACTCTATTTCCTTCTGATAACTGATTGCTTATTGTAATTAGTTAGTTGTACTTACTGTTACTACTTACTCTTACTGTACTAGGAGTCTAGGACACTCAGTCACTGTTCATAGGCTACTAGCTCCTGCGTGTGTGCACTCACTGTCTGTGTACACACACTACACACACTCTATTTCCTTCTGATAACTGATTGATTATTGTAATTAGTTAGTTGTACTTACTGACTGTTACTACTTACTTACTTACTGTACTAGGGACACTCACTCAGTCACTGTTCATAGGCTAGCTCCTGCGCGTGTTTGCGCGTGCGTGCACTCACTGTCTGTAGTGTACACACACTAAATTTACTTGTGATTACTACTGATTATTGTAACTGCTAGTTGTACTTCCTGACTGTTACTACTTACTTACTGTACTAGGGACACTCACTCAGTCACCTCACCCACGAACCCACTCCATTAAAGTACCCCACTTTTCACCCGCCCTTTTAAAAAACTTTTGTCTATACGCCCAAAACATCGAAGATGTCTGGAAGTGGCAGCCAGCGCGGTTTGGGCAAGGGGAAGGGCAGCAAGGGAATCAGGAGGAGAGGGAGCAGCATTGTGGCAGGCCGCGGCCGCGCCACCATGCACAGTTCCGCAGCAGCAGCAGCAGCGTCAGTGGCTAACATTCCTCCCATAGCCACTGGCCGTGGACGCCTTGGGCGCCGCCCAGCAGGAGCATCTGCAACTCACGCTGCAGAGACACAGCAGCAGCAGCGTGTAGCACCTGCTCCGATTTTCCTCCAGCCGGGTCGGAAACGTCCCATTGAGGAAAAGCATGCAGACACTGTGGTGAAACTCATGACGGAGGATGAGCAGCCCGCCATCAGCTCTGCATCCGAGGCCTCCACCCTCACCACCACCACCACCACCCCTGTTCGCAGCAGCCGCCCAGCAGGGTCTGGGGAGGAGGCCAGTTCACAAGTTGGCGACCTGTCACTCAGCAGTCTTTTTACCCCAGGCACCATCAGGGTATTGTCTGCTGTTGTTGGCGATTTTGAGGAGGAGATGCTGATGGGCACTTTGGGGGATGAGGGATTGGACAGCAAGACTGTGGCGACAGTCAAGCAGCCCATCCATGCATCAGGAGAGGAGTTTGGGGGGTCATCATCCCAGCAGGACATGTTTCAGGAGGGGGAGGATGATGATGACCCGGTGACAGACAGAGACTGGGTGCCACCACCTCCAGGGGATGTCGTCCTCAGCAGCTCTGAGGAGGAGGAGGAGGATGCTCTTGTGGGCCTTGCAAGGAGGCGCATCATTGCAAGCATTGGCAGCAGTAGGCAGGTCCCACAGCCTGCTGGTGTCTCAGGCTCAGCAGCAGCAGCAGCAGCATCTGCCAGTACCACCACCAGCCACACCCAAGCCCCCCAAGCCCCCCCCCCAACCACCACAGGGAGACAGGCAGCAGTGCTTCCATGCCGTAGGGGGATGTTTCTGTCACCAATCTGGCGATATTTCACCATGCCCACTGTGTACAGCAAGTACGCCACTTGCAACCACTGTCAGCGGAAGTTGAGCAGAGGTGCAGACCCCTTAAAGTTCAGCACCAGCTCGCTCATCAACCACCTTGCTGCGAAACATTTCCACCAGCATGAGGAGTTCCAGAGGCTGAAGGCATCTGGTGCTGGCAGTGGCACCACACCCATCACTGCACAGCCTTCAGCAGCAGCAGCAACAGCAGCCACCCGCCCTCCTGCTCCTCCAGCAGCACCAGCAGGAGTGCGGAAACGCAATGCTCCTCCCCCCTCTGCAACTCCTGCCGCCGACACTGAGGCCTGTTCTGGCAGCCAGTCCTCAGTGGCCTCCTCCGCTGTGTCTGCTGATTCCCGTGCCAGCAAAAAGCCACGCCAGAGCCTTTTGAGCGAGTCCTTCCAGGGGGTGGTTAGGGCTCTGCCTCCCAGCAGCCGTCGCGTGCGGCAGCTGAACGGCTTGCTGGCACGGGCCATGTGCTCCCAGCTTCTGCCGTACACGCTCGAGCAGGAGGGGAGCGACATTCGTGCGCTGCTTGCTTGCGCAGCCCCAGACTGGCAGCTCCCCAGCAGACACTTTTTCTCCCGCAAGGCCATTCCTGCACTGCACCGCTTTGTGATGGCCAATGTGGAGCGAGGGCTGGAGCACGCGGTTGGTGAAAGGGTCCACGTCACCATGGACTCCTGGAGCAGCCGCTTCGGGACAGGCCGCTACCTGTCCTTCACTGTCCACTGGGTCAGCTTGGTGGAAGGGGGTGAGGATGGGAGAGCAGCAGCGGGCACAGCAGCAGCAGCAACACAGTGGGTGGTGCTACCCCGTAGGGTCAGGGAAACTGCAGCAGGTTCCTCCAATCCTCTGCCATCCTCCGGCACACCTGGCCAAACCCCCCGCCTCAGCAGCAGCGTGAAGGCCCGCCACTGCCAAGCGCTGCTGCACTTGGTCAGCCTTGGGAAGACCAAGCTGACGGCAACCCATGTGTTGGCCAAACTCCAGGAGCAGGAGAGGATTTGGCTGACCCCCAGAGGCCTCAGAGTCGGAGAGGTGGTGGCCGACAATGGGGCCAATCTGGTTGCCGCAATAGACAGGGGAAACCTGACCCACATCCCCTGTCTTGCCCACGTGCTGAACCTGGTAGTGCAGAAGTTCTTGCGCACCTACCAGGGGATGAGCGAACTGCTGGAAACGGCAAGGAACGTTGTGCGTCACTTCCGGCGCTCGGCTGCAGCCTGTGCGAGCCTGGAAGACGTGCAAAAGGAGCTGGATCTGCCACGCCATCGGCTGATCCTTGACGTTCCGACTCGCTGGAACTCCACCCTGGCGATGTTGGAGCGTCTGGTTGAACAGAAGCACGCTGTCAACCAGTACCTTGCCCTGGCCACTGTTTCCGCCGCTCAGAGAAGGGACAAGACCAGCAACATCCCGTCCATCGTCCCCGATGATGACTGGAGGCACATGCAGCAGGTGTGCTTAGTGCTGGCTCCCTTTCTGCAGGCCACTAACATGGTGAGCAGGGACCATGCTATGGTCTGCGAGTGGGTGCCCCTGGTTTGTCTGCTGAACAGGGCCCTCGATGCTTTGCTGGAACAGGGAGCGGCAGCCTTGGACCAGCAGGAGCGGCAAGCAGCTGCACAGTCCACCTCTGAGGGGGAGGAGGAGGAGGACTTGGTGGAGGTCCCTGACCTTGCTGCTGATGAGGGGGAGCAGCACAGTGCAGCTGAGTTGGTGCGGGGGTGGAGAGAGGATGAGGCTGACGAGGCAGAGGAGGAGGATGAGGACAGCAGCACTGCCGTCGATGTGCCAGCAGACGTGGCCCGCCTCTTCCCAATGGCAGCGCACATGCTGACGTGCCTGCGCAGAGACCCCAGGGTGATCCAGATGAAGCAGAGGGAGGACATCTGGATCAGCATGATGTTGGACCCACGCCTCAAGGGGAAGTTGAGCCAGTTCCTGCCGCCTGCAGGAGGAGACCCAGCGCAACAAATAAGGAGCTTGCAGCAGGCCCTTGTTGAGCGCTTGGAGGAAGCCTTCCCCCAGCCTTCCACCCCCACTGTCCAGCAGCCAGCACAGAGGCAGCAGCAGGTGCCTGCATCCAGCAGCAAGCGCCCCACAGACCTGCTGTCTCTCAGCCACGAGCTCTACAGGACTGTAGAGGCTCCGGCAGCAGTGACTAGAGAGGAGGTGCATGCAGCAGCATCCTCCACCGGTCACAGCCAGCGCCTGACCCGCATGGTGGCTGACTACATGGGGTCCTACAGCGGGCTTGACAGCGATGCCCCTGTTGATCCCATGGAGTATTGGGTCAAGCGCCTGGAGATCTGGAGCGAGCTGGCGCAGTACGCCCTGGAAGTGCTGTCCTGCCCCCCTTCCAGCGTGCTGTCCGAGCGCTGCTTCAGTGCAGCTGGTGGTGTGGTCACCGAGAAACGCTCACGTCTGTCTCACAAGTCTGTGGACAGACTGACGTTTCTCAAGATGAACCAGGCGTGGGTGGAAGGAGAGTTCCTGGCCCCTGTTGTCGGCGAGAGGGGGACATGAACTGGCTAAGAACCATCGGTAATGTGCCTTACCACCCTTTACCACCTCCTGGCTCCTGCTCACTAAGCCAGCCTGGTTCACTTTGACTATTACGTCGCCTGCAGCCACACATTTTACACCTACAGTGGGCTGCTGTGTACTGCCCTTCTGCTGTCTGTCTGTGTTTCCCACTGCCAGGGTACACAGATTTACCTTCTGCTGCCACTCTGCCACCAGCTATTACGTCAAACAATAGCTATATATCTGTGTAATTTGTTTTACAAACAAAACCAAAAAACCATAAAAAAAAAAAAAAGGTTTAATTTTTCTGAGGTGCCCGGGTTGAAAACTGTGTTGTCCCAGTTGTGTATTGGACACGATGTGGGCTGCACGACCGCTGTCTGGGACCTCCTGTTGTGTTCATTTACGGCCTGGTATCACCGCTAGGTACCAGGGCTATTATGTCACGCTGCCTGCCTGCTGGCACACTCACACTACTCCTCCATTCCTCCTGCTGATGCTGCTGTCTGTCTGTGTTTCCCAACGCCAGGGTACACAGAATTAGCTTCTGCTGCCACTCTGCCACCAGCTATTACGTCAAACAATAGCTGCTCACATTACTCCTCCATTCCTCCTGCTGCTGCTGCTGCTGTCTGTCTGTCTGTGTTTCCCAACGCCAGGGTACACAGATTTACCTTCTGCTGCCACTCTGCCACCAGCTATTACGTCAAAAAATAGCTATATCTGTGTAATTGGTTGTAAAACCAAAACTACAAAACCATAAAAAAAAAAAAAAGGTTTAATTTTTCTGAGGTGCCCGGGTTGAAAACTGTGTTGTCCCAGTTGTGTATTGGACACAATGTGGGCTACACGACCGCTGTCTGGGACCTCCTGCCTGCTGTGTTTATTTACAGCCCTGGTATCACCGCTAGGTACCAGGGCTATTATGTCACGCTGCCTGCCTGCTGCCACACTCACACTACTCCTCCATTCCTCCTGCTGATGCTGCTGTCTGTCTGTGTTTCCCACTGCCAGGGTACACAGAATTAGCTTCTGCTGCCACTCTGCCACCAGCTATTACGTCAAACAATAGCTGCTCACATTACTCCTCCATTCCTCCTGCTGCTGCTGCTGCTGCTGCTGTCTGTCTGTCTGTGTTTCCCAACGCCAGGGTACACAGATTTACCTTCTGCTGCCACTTTGCCACCAGCTATTACGTCAAAAAATAGCTATATCTGTGTAATTGGTTGTAAAACCAAAACTACAAAACCATAAAAAAAAAAAAAGGTTTAATTTTTCTGAGGTGCCCGGGTTGAAAACTGTGTTGTCCCAGTTGTGTATTGGACACAATGTGGGCTGCACGACCGCTGTCTGGGACCTCCTGCCTGCTGTGTTTATTTACAGCCCTGGTATCACCGCTAGGTACCAGGGCTATTATGTCACGCTGCCTGCCTCATTGACTGCCTGCTGCCACACACTCATCCTCCTCCTCCTGCTGCTGAATTTACCTCCTGCTGTCTGTGTGTTTCCACTGCCAGGGAGCACATACAATGGCGCTTCCAACATGCGTGCGCCACCAGCTATTTGTTACGCTCAAAAATAGCTGCATTTCTTTTAAAAAAAAAAATTTGAAAAGAGAAATAAGTGAAGAAGAAGACGATATAGAAGAAGATGAAGAAGAAGAAGATGAAGAAGAAGAAGAAGAAGATGAAGAAGAAGAAGATGAAGAAGAAGAAGAAGAAGATGAAGATGAAGAAGAAGAAGATGAAGAAGAAGAAGATGAAGAAGAAGAAGATGAAGAAGATGAAGAAGATGAAGATGAAGAAGATGAAGAAGATGAAGATGAAGAAGATGAAGAAGATGAAGAAGAAGAAGAAGAAGATGAAGATGATGAAGAAGAAGAAGATGAAGAAGAAGATGAAGATGATGAAGAAGAAGAAGATGAAGAAGATGAAGAAGATGAAGATGAAGAAGATGAAGAAGATGATGAAGAAGAAGAAGAAGATGAAGAAGAAGATGAAGAAGATGAAGAAGAAGATGAAGAAGATGAAGAAGAAGATGAAGAAGATGAATAAGAAGATGAAGAAGAAGATGAAGAAGATGAAGAAAAAGAAGATGAAGAAGAAGAAGATGATGATGAAGAAGATGAAGAAGAAGACAATATAAAAGAAGAAGAAGATATAGAAGAAGATATAGAAGAAGAAGATATAGAAGAAGAAGATATAGAAGAAGAAGAAGAAGAAGATATAGAAGATAAAGAAGAAGAAGTATATACAGTACTGAACAAATTTCTGGACACAACTTCTCTTTTCAACTTTTTTTTTTAAAGGAACATCCCCACATAATCACTTGCTGTTGTTACTTGGAAAAAAAGAGGTTTCTTGCATCATTCACCCTCAAAACAAGTGTTGGAAGCTATTTAAGGCCATTTCGAATAGTCAGCTCGAATAATGAGCTTGAATACCGACTCGAATAGTGAGCTCGAATTCCGAGGTCGAATCGAATAGTTAAAATTATTCGACTCGAATATTCGACTGATCTCGAATAATTTACTATTCGAATTCGACCTAACTCGAATTTTGAAAAGGGGTATTTGAGCATCACTGAGACCCATTTCAAAAAAGGATCTGAACCAAAATATTGGCATAAAGCCTATCCCCACACTTACTATGCCTCAGCCCCATCTAAAAAATGTGGGGTGGCTGTGCTCTTTAAGAAAAATGTCACTCTGAATGTGTCCAAAGTAATCAGAGACCCTGAGGGTAGGTTCCTCATAGTCATAGCCTCAATATCTAGGTGTGTGTATACTATTGTAAGCATATATGCTCCCTCTGAAGGGTTGAAACGTTTCTTAAATACTCTTGCCTCCAAGGTCGCATTGCATAGAGAAGGCAAACTCCTTTTAGTTGGAGATTTCAATACAACCTTGGACACGCCACCCGAAAATTCGTCTTTGCGTAGACCCCCCCAGTAAAGCCCTTATATCTTTTTTGCAAGAGGTTAATGTCTGGGATGCTTGGCGGGCTTCACACCCGGGAGAGAGAGGGCACTCCTTCTATTCGCACCCACATGGCACGTACTCCAGAATCGATTTTATTTTTATGGATGCAACTCTTTTAGAAAGATCTAACACAATAGACATGTCAGAAATATCTTGGTCTGATCATGCCTCAGTCAGTGCCCTCATATCCATACAGAGCCCCCCTACACATTTTCAGTGGAGGCTAAACGAATCTTTATTAAAAGAACATGAAGTGCAGGCAGAGGTCTGTGAATCCCTCAGGCGATATCTCTCACATAATTCCCCAAATGACACTTCCAGGAATATACATTGGGCAGCCTTGAAGGCCACAGTTAGAGGTACACTAATCAAAATTTCCTCCCAGAGAAAGAGAGCTAATGAGCTTAAAACCAAAAAAATCCAAACCCAAATTAAGGACCTAGAAAAACTACATGCTGACTCTGGGGGACAGGATGTCCTGGACCAACTTCTGTCATTAAGGCAAGAACTTCACGCTATTCTGTATAAGAGGGCAGAATGCTCTTTAAGACTTACAAACCAAAAGTTTTATGATAAAGCTAATAAGCCTGACACCTTGTTAGCGCGCAAACTATCTCAGAGATTGGCCCAGAACAGAATACACCCTATCAGAGACCAGCAAGGGAAGAAGTCCTATGACCCCTCCCATATAATAGATCTTTTTTCGCAGTATTATACAAGCTTATATGATGGCACTACGACAGATAAATCTAGGATGACAGCTCGCTCCATCCTCCAATATTTAGATAAAATCCAAATACCCTCCTTTTCCCAAGAGGATATATCTAAACTAAATGCTCCCATTTCTCCCAAAGAGCTTGAGCTTACCATCTCATCATTGAAGAATGGTAAAGCTTCTGGACCAGATGGCTACACAGCTCTTTTTTATAAAACATTCAAATCACAATTAGTGCCAGTGCTAACCCCTCTCTTCAATAAACTGCTGTTAGGAGAGGAGGATTTATTGCCAGAGTTTCTCCAGGCGTCAGTGGTAGTTATCCCCAAACCAGGAAGAGACTGTGCTGAAATCACAAATTATCGCCCAATTTCTCTAATAAATTCGGATATTAAAATATTCTCAAAAATATTGGCCGATAGGTTAAATAGCTTACTACCAAAGGTCATCCACCCAGACCAAACGGGATTTGTAATGGGGCGACAAACTACTGATAACATCAGAAGAATGGTGAGCACAATAGAGGTTATGAATCATACTAGAGGGCCTTCTCTGCTTCTATCATTGGATGCAGAGAAGGCCTTTGATAGGGTTGATTGGAGATATCTACGCCTGGTTTTACAGAAATTTGGGATAGTTGGGGAATTTCTTAACGGTGTACGAAGTTTGTATACACATCCAACTGCATCGGTTTGTAATATGGGGTTGCGATCCAAACCTTTCCCGATCATGAATGGTACTAGACAGGGGTGCCCTCTCTCTCCCCTTCTTTTTGCCCTGTGCATTGAACCTTTGGCTCTATTTGTCAGAAGTGACACTAATGTCAGGGGTGTGAGGATTGGAGAGGAGGAATTTAAAATCGCCTTGTTTGCAGATGATACAGTGTTCACCCTCTCCAGTCCTCACACCTCCTTGCCAGCTTTATTTCAGCTTATAGATGAGTTTTGCTCTGTATCTGGCTTTAAAATTAATCGCACTAAGTCGGAAGCAATGACATTTGGGCTGACACTTTTGCAACAAGAAGCTTTGGCCACCTCTTTTAAATTTAAGATCCAAAATAAAGGTCTGAAATACCTAGGGGTTGTCCTGACGCCCTCTATTACGCAACTCTATACAGCCAACTATACTCCCATCATTTCCAAACTTCACTCCTTACTGAATGAGTGGAACCAATATAATATTTCACTGACTGGTCATATAAACGCCCTCAAGATGACAGCCCTACCGAAGATCCTCTATCTCTTCCGAGCTCTTCCTACCAGGATTTTGCTTTTAGATATTAAAAAATTACAGTCGCACTTTCTGAAATTCTTATGGGCAGGCAAAGCCCCTAGAATAAGCTATCAATATTTAGCCAGAGGAAAAAGTCAGGGAGGCCTGGGAGCACCTATGTTACTTAAATACTTCTATGCCTCTAGGCTAGCCCAACTTGCACAATGGTCAGCCCCTAGGGGCACAATTAGATGGGTAGATCTGGAGGCAGCTATAATCCATCCTTTCCCTCTGTCATCGTTACTTTGGACTAAGCGCCCCTTTTTGAATAAATCAGGACCTATAGCTGTAATCCTAGAATCCCTATCTATCTGGAAAAGACAACAATCTAGTCTCGGGCTCCTCTGTAAGCGATCTCTAGATGAATCTATCTTTTTAAATCGGGACTTCCCACCGGGACTGGAAACCCAACCATGGGTAAACTGGCTGAAGTCGGGACCCTTTACACTTAAGGATATAGCTCCTGGAGGTATTATAGCCCCCTGGGAGGAAACCCAGGCTAAATTTAAGTTACAGGCACAAGACTTTTTTTGATATCTTCAAGTTAGGCACTTTGTGCAGAGTTGCGTAGTGGAGGGCCTCGAGACCTCAACACCTCCTATCTCTAGAGAGTTCCACTCTTATAAGCATACTCCCGGTATGATATCACTATTCTACCATGAAATTTGGTATCGGCATCTGGAAGAAATCTCCCCTGCCATGGTTAAGTGGCAGGAGAGACTTCAGAAGGTGTGGTCCTTGGACGACTGGGAAATTATCTGTCTAGATATAGCCAAATCATCTAGGAATAGTCTGGTTAGGGAAAGAGGGTACAAAATTCTGTATGACTGGTACAGATCCCCTGCACTTCTCTTTAAAAGGGGTCTTTCCCCCACAGATGTCTGTTTTAGAGGTTGCGCACAGCAGGCAGACCATGTACACTGTTGGTGGCTCTGCGGAATAGTGCAGGACTTCTGGAAATTGTGCTTCCAACTGGCTTCCACAGTCTTGAACACAGAGGTTACCCCTGACCCATGGGTGGCCCTGTTTGGTCACTCTGATCCTCTTCTCTCTAAACATAACAATAAATTGTTAGTACACCTTTGTAACGCCACCAAGGCTATTATAGCGAAAGAGTGGAAATCTCCTTCCCTGCCAAAAACCGTCCTTATGCACAAAATCAATGAATACTATTGGATGGAGAAGATAACAGCTTCTCTATATGACGAGGAGGATCGGTTTGACAAGATATGGTCACCTTGGGTGGAGAGATTTTTGTAAGAGGTTTGCAGGAACGTCTTATAACAGATTGATTATGTTGTTAACTATTCTTTCTCCCCCTGATGACTTTTGTGAGCATTATAGGCCACCGGAACCGGGAACTGTTAGATACTTTTGGCTGATCTATACGCACCATTGTAATTGCTGTTATGATAATGACATGATTATTACTCACAGATTTGGCTTCATTCTGTAGTTGATCAATGACTGATACCAAAATCGGAAATGAACACTATTGCTTACTGAAATACGCTGTATGTACAAGAAGTTTTCCAATAAAAGTTTTATTGTTGAAAAAAAAAAAATTTCAAAACCGCTGAGCCCTCCTGGGGTGATGGCACTATTGTGGCATCAGCAGCTGACGTTAAAGGGCATGTTGGCTGGCTGTACATAGGTGGAAATACATGGTGCCGGACACTGCCACCAGCTGTTTCTGACGATGAGCTCCCCCTGCTTCTTTCAGGAACTCATCTCCTCCTACTCCTCTCTGACTCCCCCTCTGAACTGTCCCCTTGGTTATTTTGGCCTTGATTCACTAACCGGCTGTAGCGATTTGTGTCAGCAAGAAACAGAGTTCTGATTATTAGGTGATCTGCAGTATCAACTATAATGCAGATACTGTATATACCTGATTATATGGTGATCTGCAGAATATAATGCAGGTATATCAGACAGATGATGTGACAGCAATAGCAAGTATAGTGATTGGTGCAACAGTAGTACTGATAGGTTTAGCTATACCTCACCAGAGGAGCTGGTGGGTACTAACAGTACAGCGCCACTCACCAGAGTCAAGGGCCCTCTGGTGAGAGTAGAGTGGTCAGACTAATCGGGTTGGCAACAGACAGACAGATGCAGTACAAAATCGGAAGGCAGAGACAGGAAGATTTAAACAGGCAGAGTCGGCAGCAAGATCAGATGGGCAGAGGTACAGAATCACTGAGCAGAAGAGTAGTCAGAATGAGCCAGAGTCATGCACAGATAATAACACAGTAATGAATAATCTTTATAGTTATCAAACAATTTCTATCTTGTGTGAAATCCCCGGTTTCCTCCCGGATCAAAGCACACCGGAACCAGGGGTCGAGTCCTGCGTGAACGCGGGTGAATGGCGTCCACCCACTTTTTCTTCAAAGTGAACGCCGTTCACCCTGGCTTGTGTGGAGGGGGGCAGAGCAGGGAAGGCGAGCTATAGGGACAGTGGGGATGGGCGGACATCTCCCCCCCATCCCTCACCTTTGTGCTCCCCTTCCTGCCTCTCCCCTCCAGCGTTTTTAAGTGTTGGGCCGGCGGCGAAAGTGGGCGGAGACTTTCTGCGTTCCAGTCGCATGGGACGCTCCGCTCTGTGTGCGGCTAGTCTGGTCTTCTAGCCGCACACAGAGCGGAGCGTCCCTTGCGGCTGGAACGAGGTAAGTCTCCGCCCACTTTCGCCGCCGGGCCGACACTTAAAAACGCCGGAGGGGAGAGGCAGGAGGGGGAGCACAAAGGTGAGGGATGGGGGGGGAGATGTCCGCCCATCCCCGCTGTCCCTATAGCTCGTCTTCCCTGCTCTGCTCCCTCCGGGTGGGGGGCTGGGGGCACACCTGGCTACCTGGGCACATATACACCTGCCTACATATACTGGGGACATATACACCTGCCTACATATACTGGGGACATATACACCTGCCTACATATACTGGGGACATATACACCTGCCTACATATACTGGGGACATATACATCTGCCTACATATACTGGGGACATATACACCTGCCTACATATACTGGGGACATATACACCTGCCTACATATACTGGGGACATACCCCTGCCTACATATACTGGGGACATATACACCTGCCTACATATACTGGGGAAGTATACACCTGCCTACATATACTGGGCATATATACCCCTGCCTACATATACTGGGGACATATACACCTGCCTACATATACTGGGGACATATACCCCTGCCTACATATACTGGGGACATATACCCCTGCCTACATATACTGGGGACATATACACCTGCCTACATATACTGGGGACATATACCCCTGCCTACATATACTGGGGACATATCCCACTGGCTACATATACTGGGCACATATACCCCTGCCTACATATACTGGGGACATATACCCCTGCCTACATATACTGGGGACATACCCCTGCCTACATATACTGGGGACATATACACCTGCCTACATATACTGGGGACATACCCCTGCCTACATATACTGGGGACATATACCCCTGCCTACATATACTGGGGACATACCCCTGCCTACATATACTGGGGACATATACCCCTGCCTACATATACTGGGGACATATACACCTGCCTACATATACTGGGGACATATACACCTGCCTACATATACTGGGCATATATACCCCTGCCTACATATACTGGGGACATATACACCTGCCTACATATACTGGGGACATATACCCCTGCCTACATATACTGGGGACATATACCCCTGCCTACATATACTGGGGACATATACCCCTGCCTACATATACTGGGGACATATACCCTTGCCTACATATACTGGGGACATATCCCACTGGCTACATATACTGGGCACATATACCCCTGGCTACATATACTAGGCAACTATACCTCTGGCTACATATACTGGGGACTACTATACTCATGGCTACTTATACTGGGGACACCTATAGACCTGGCTACCTGGGGGTACCTATTTTGGGGGAACTGCTGTCAGATTATCTGCATTTTTGTGGAATCGCTGTTATGTATTTTGGGGAACAGCTGCCAGATTATGTGTATGTTAGGGGAACGGCTGCTGCCAGATTACGTGTATTTTGGGGAACTGCTGCCAGATTGTGTATGTTTGGGGGACCACTACTGCCAGATTATGTCTTTTGGGTGTTACGTGTATTTTGGGTGATCCGCTGTCAGGTTTCGCGTATTTTGGGGAACTGCTTCCAAATTATGTGTATGTTGGTGGAACTGCTGCTGCCACACTGTCTATTTTGGGGGAACCACTTCCATATTATCTGTATTTTGGAGGAACTTCTACCAGATTATGTGTCTTTTTGGTGAAATGCTGTCAGATTACATCAATTTTTGGAGGATACACTACGGCAGAGCTCAAACTTCCTTGGCAGACCTTTTACATCACTGCTAAGGTCATGTATATTTGGCCCCACCCATGACCACGCCCACGGTGTGCTTGACCACGCCCATTTTTTGGCGCGCAGCGCGAAGCAGAGGTTCTCCGGGTGAGTCCACTCACTTCTTTTCCCAGGACTAGACCCCTGACCGGAACTATCTAAGGTGTGAGCTCTAACACCAAGTATTCGCAACAGCAGACAAGTTGCGAGTGATTCAGCTTGGCTTATGAAGCAGAGGAAACCCCTCTATCACGCCTACTCCTCTCAGCCAATGAGGAGCGGCGAGTGTCTCCTCTGATGTCAGCCGACCTGCCAGTCAGCTGACGCGCCTCCTCCCCGCATAAAGGTCCTGTCTGTGCGCTTGTGCACGCGACATGACGACCTTGTGTGCAGCGGACAAACCCGTCCTCGGCGTGCTAGACGCCCGAGGCACGGATAGATTGCTAGGAAGAGAGCTGGAGGCAACTGCGGTGGTATCGCTGTTCACCGCAACTGCCTCTCCAACGTTTGTTACACCGGCGCTAAGCTAAGTTAGTGTGCCTCATCTGAACTTAGTGCCCCTTAAGTAGCTTTGTGCACACTAAAAGATGCACAAAGCTACATCGCGCACTGCACCACGCACAGCGTAATGCTCCGATCTTTGCGCGTGGTGCGTCGATAACGTTGCACCCGCTATACTGTATATGATGCGACTGTAAGGTCGCATAGGTTGCGATGATAATGGTGCACTGATGCGCCGTTTAGGACGCATCCTACGCGACCTTAAGGTCGCATCATGTACAGTATAGCGGGTGCGATGTTATCATCGCACCGCACGCAAAGATCGGCACATTACTCTGCGCTGTGCGCGGTGCAGTGCACGATGTAGCTTAGTGCCCCTTAAGTAGCTTTGTGCACACTAAAAGATGCACAAAGTTCAGATAATGCACGCTAACCTCAGATAAGGAACACTAACCTCAGATAAGGCACACTAACCTCAGATAAGGTTAGCACTGTAATTTATGCCCACTAAGTGATAAGGCACACGAACCCGGCTTAGCGCCGGTTAGTGAATCAAGGCCTTTGTCTCTAGGATCCCACATGGCATCCATATCATCATCATAATCATCCTCCCCAGCTTCGCTTGTGTTATGATCACTTCTGTAGCATGTACTGCTGGCTGTAGTTTTACTGAAGACAAGCAGTTTTTGATTTCTTTGCGTGCATTTGCTCGCATAGTTTTGCGTGCTCTTACACTGAGCGTTGATTCCATCTGCAGATGCTCTGAAGTTAATGACAGATTAATATGCTTTTGTGAAAACAAACATTGCCTGTTGCAATGGAGCTGCAATCCCTTTCTTGCAGGCTGCATATCATTGTCTGCCCTTTCCTGCTGTCAGCCTGTGATTGATTACCATTCACCTGTGTGGGAATCTGCATGTCTGCTCCCATTGGATGACCTCAGTATAAAGGACTGCTTCCTGCAGTGTTCCATGGGCTATCATAGTCTCAGATTCAGTCTGTTACTCTGTCTGGCCCCCACCTCGTTCCTAGTCCGTGTGGACTGCGCTGACTCCTGTGAAGGGGTCAGCGAGTCCTCCTAGTTCTGCTCTTGTTATCAGAAGTTGTTACTTTGCTTGTCTTGCGTCATATATCGGTTCATCGCCAATATATACACATACTAGCACGTTTGTTATTTTCTTTGTATTTGTGTTACGTTAATACATCAGTGTCGCTGATATATACGTACTCAAACTGTTTATATCCTGTGTTCAGTCAGTTAGTTTTTGAGCACGTTTTGGTAGGTTGCGCGTATCGTGATCACCCGTGCTTAGCTAGTCCTGTTCCTAGTCCTGCTCCAGTTCTTAGTCAGTGTTCCTTGCTTATGTCATATATCGGTTTATCGCCGATATATACAGTACATATGTCAGTTAGTCGTTTGTAGTTCATTGATAGCTGTAATCGTAATACACTAGGAAATCATACCTATTGTATATTTGTATTATGTCTGTCTTCTTTGACTATTTCCCGACTATTCTGTCCTGTCCTTGTGAAGCACGACACCGCTGCATTCGCATTGGCTGCCTCATTCCAGTCTGTCTTGGCTTGGACGTTTGCTGTCACTTAACCAGTGACTAGTTAGCAAGCGTTCATTCTGTTACCTGTCCTGATCTTCTGAATTCTGGTTTATGCGCTCAGCGCTCCCTGTCGCTGAGCCACTATAGTGGAAGGATTGTTTGTGGCTGTTCGGATCTAGCCTGCTCTGTGCGCCACATCTCCTGTTGGAGTCAGTCCTCTCCTCCACTAAACTGGGGATATCCTGGTTCCTTGTGCTAGTGTGTGTACCTCCTTCACGTCAAGGATATACACTACGTGCTGACTGTGGAGGATATACCACCAAGCTTAACAGCTTGCCTCAGACCAAATACCTCCTGTGAAGTGTCAAATGCAGAGGATGTGGTGCTTGTAGTAGCGCTGGTGGCTGCAGAAGATGAAGTGTTCTGTGTTAAATAGTCAACCATGTCCTGACAATCTTGGGAGTTGATGGGACGTGCCTTCTTCTGAGCACTGTACTTTGGTCCAGGGCCGCACGAAATCACATCATCATGACCTCGAACAGACCTGTCGGGTGGCCTTCCTTTGGGTCTGCCTCTGCCTGTTGTTTTGTCCAAATTGGGGGGGATGAAGTGAAAGGTATGCACTGACTTGACTAATACAATGTGCAGTCACACAGGTGCATTGAAAGGTATGCAGTGACTGGTATTACAATACAATGTGCAGCTGTCACACAAGTGCAGTTAACAGGTGTGCACGGACTGGTATATTACACAGCGTGCGGTCACGCAGGTACTGTGAACAATTATGCAATGACTGGTATTACAAATTTGCAGCTGTCACACACACAGTTACCATAAACAGGTGCAGTGGTACTGCGTGCGGTCACGTAGGTAGGTAGGTGCACTGAACAACAGGTGGGTATGCAGTGATTGGTATTACAAATGTGCAGCTGTCACACACACACACAGGTACCATGAACAAGTGCAGTGACACTGCGTGTGGTCACGTAGGTAGGTGGGTGCACTGAACAACCGGTAGGTATGCAGTGATGGGTATTAAAAACATGCAGCTGCCTTTCACACACACACACACACACACACACACACACAGGTACCGTGAACAGGTGAAGTGACTGGTGGTATTAAATATCACACTGTGTGCACTCACATAGGTAGGTGGGTACACTGAACAACAGGTAGGTATATGCAGTGATGGGTATTACAAATGTGCAGCTGTCACACACACACACAGGTACCGTGAACAGGTGCAGTGACTGGTGGTATTAAATATCACACTGTGTGCGCTCACGTAGGTAGGTGGGTGCACTGAACAACAGGTAGGTATATGCAGTGATGGGTATTACAAATGTGCAGCTGCCTGTCACACACACACACACACACACACACACACACACACACACACACACACACACACACACACACACACACACACACACACACGTACCATGAACAGGTGCAGTAACTGGTGGTATTAAATATCACACTGCGTGCGCTCACGTAGGCAGGTAGGTGCACTGAACAAAAGGTAGGTATATGCAGTGATGGGTATTACAAATATGCAGCTGTCACACACACACACAGGTACCGTGAACAGGTGCAGTGACTGGTGGTATTAAATATCACACTGTGTGCGCTCACGTAGGTAGGTGGGTGCACTGAACAACAGGTAGGTATATGCAGTGATGGGTATTACAAATGTGCAGCTGCCTGTCACACACACACACACACACACACACACGTACCATGAACAGGTGCAGTAACTTGTGGTATTAAATATCACACTGCGTGCGCTCACGTAGACAGGTAGGTGCACTGAACAAAAGGTAGGTATATGCAGTGATGGGTATTACAAATATGCAGCTGTCTGTCACACACACAGGTAGTCACTGAATGTGCTGGGCCTGGCAGTGGCACAGTAGGAATTACAAGGGGCCAAGGTCCAGCAGCTAAGAATGACTGACAGGGCTGTATATGCAACACAAGTGTCTGTGGGACACACACACACAAAAAAAAATAGATCAGAACAGCATTAGCTCTTAAAAGAGCTGTTGAGGATGAGAAGTGCTTTTTAGCAATAAGGATCAGCAAGAAAGAGCAACCTAACAAGCCTAACTATGCTTTCCCTAATGTCTCTGCAGCACCTCTCCCTTCTCTAATTACTGCAGCCACACGAGTGAGTGAAATGGCTGACGCTGCCTGTTATTTAGAAGGGGGGGGGATCCAGGAGGGAGTGTAGCCAGATTGGCTACCCTGTGCCTGCTGACTGTGATGTATAGGGTCAAAGTTGACCTTAATGATGTAGTATAGAATGCGGGTCGAACCACCATAAAGTTCGCCTTTGTTCGCAAACGCAAACCACCGAGGTTCGCGTGAACTAGTTTGCGGTTGAACCGTTCGGGCCATCTCTAATTATGAGTGCTGCTCGCACACAAGATGGAATTGTGTTCAACTACGTGCCTATTCAACATTACCAAGATTTATCCGCAATCACCTTGGCTAAAAGGCGTATGCTAAAACCCCTACTGCAGGCCCTGAAGGACAAAGGTCTGGCTTATCACTGGCGCTTTCCATTTTCTCTGTCAGTCTTTGATGGCGGCAAGATCTACACTCTCCGCAGTGGCGTAGCTAAGGAGCTGTGGGCCCCGATGCAAGTCTTACAATGGGGCCCCTCAAGCACTCTATACATAACAATTGATATGGCGCACCAAAACCTGCCAATGGTAACTACAATGTCAGAGGAGCAAGAAGGGGATGGGGAACAGCTTGTTAATGATTACCACTATTCAAAGCTATCTATAGAAGTGATTATTATGAGCACAGGACCAATAGAGAGCTAATACTGTAGTTGAGGGAGGGCCCTTCGGG